>NC_041390.1:358528268-358576291 GCF_002162155.2 Triticum dicoccoides | reverse complement strand
TGGCAGCGCTCGGCTCCGACGAGCAATAGACGGCGAGGAAGAGGGGTTCGGGGGTCAGGAAGGGGCAGAACGGGGTGAGGGGAGGGATATATATATATATACACACATATATATATATATATATATATAGGGGGCAATCGACTTGGAGGAGGGGGTAGATCGGGGAGAAGATCCCGAGCGATCCGGGATACGGCGGCGGTTGAGCGAGCTCGGCGTGGCCTTGGCTTGGCGTGAGGAGGAAGAAGCGCGGGACGAGGTAGGTGGGCCGAGGGAGAGAGAGAGAGATGGGCCGCGGTGCTGGGCACTGTTGGGCTAGTTGGCTTCGGCCGTTTTTTATAAAGCATAGACAAGAAAACTAAATAAAGGAAAAACAATAATACTTTTATATAGACATATTATATATCAAAATGACCGGAAGAATAAATCCTACAACATGAACATTTTTACATGGTGAAATAAAATTCACATAGATTCTAATAAATCAAAAAGTGCTATTGATGCAATTAAAATTCAAATAAAATTACATTAAGATACCAAAATTATTTCAAACTAAATTTTCTCCATTTTTATAATGTAGGGAATCATTTTACCCTATTTTCCATATAGTTTAATTTTGGAGAAAAATAATCCAAAATAAATCAAATAACTCCAAATGGTTTTGAATTTTAAAAAAAATTCAAACCATCTTCAAACCTTTCTTCATACTTCCAACTCATATTTCATATACTTTGAAGAAGTCATTTTATCTTTCCTCATGAAAATCATTGAGTTGCATAAAGTTTATGAATTTGAAATACTTTCAGATGGAATTCAAATATTCTTTTTCAAAAACCCATTTCATTTCAAATGGAAGAAGTCATGTCATCTTCACTCTAGTGTTATGATGATGAAATGAATTTGAATCCTCGGAGATCAAAAGTCAAAAAGAAAGCCTGGGAAAGTCCTTTCATTCCCTCTCATTAAACTTTCAAAAAGTTTCAAATTCCACTCAATTTCACAAAATGAATCACTCAACAATCAAACAAACAAATCAGAAATTATTTATTTAATATAACATTCCAAAATTTAAAATTTTGGGATGTTACAGCCTCATCGTTGTGGGCCATGTTCGCTCTAAATAGGAAAAAAGTTTGGTCAAAAAAGTTGGTTATTTTCAAGGAACAAGATCTCTAAGTTGACCAAATAACCTAATTCTCGAGGAATGTCGCCAAAAGTTGGTTATTGTCAAGGAACAATTGAGAGATGTTTGTGATATTGCCTAGGTGTTTTGGGATGGAACCTGTTAGTGTGTTGTTTCTAAGGTCGAAGCCCACGTTCTCAAGGACCTCATCTTTGCAGGCTAATTTTCTAGCTTGTAACACTGGGATTAGTAGCTTAATTAATTGACTAGTCGGTCGTATGGTGGTGTAATTAACTTGTTTTAATACTGGCCAGTCATGTGGAGTATACTAGCACACTGGGTGCCCCTAAAGATACCCCGGCCGTATCATTTGATTAATTAATAAGTAAGCAATTGATGTAGCTAGCATTGCCATGCCATGCATCCACCTTGTTTTAATACTAAACTAATCCAAGGCCTCTTTCCAAAGCCACAACTCCTCTAAGTTCTCAAGATATCCTAGTGGTCGAGAGATGTGTCCAGAAAGTTGGTTGATGTCAAGATACATGCTGATAAATTTTTGTTTCAGTTGAGAATCGGGCACCTTCTAGGTGAAGAAAATTGGGCATGACCTTTGCTAATTTTCTTGACCTAGGAGTGCCCCATTCTCAATCGAAACGAAAATTAATCAACATTTCAGGAGAAAGGGGTCATTTTAGAAGATCACAAGTAGCAGCAGCATCACTTGACAAAATCACAAGTAGCAGCAGCATCACAAGTAGTACAGCAGCAGCAGCATCACAAGTAGTACAACTGCATCATCATCACAAGTAATACACTTAATTGGCATAAAAGATCAAAAAACAACATAAATTGGAAAACAAGCAATACTTCTAAAACCAGTTGCAAGCAAATGTACAGTAAAATAAAATGATCCCATAGTGTACTTAATTCAGAACACATGGAAGAAACTTGTTAGAAACTGAAACGGTTAATATTGAGAATTAAGTTACTCTAATAGAGTACCAAATTTTGAGAACAAGCTGTCTGAAAAGAGCACTAGCTAATATCTAATCCTTATGTCTAGTTAACCACTAATTTACTGTAACCAATGTTCAGAGACAAATCAGACTTGACAGTAAAGATCAAAATTTCAGACTTGACAGTAAATATAGTGGAAACTAAATATTATTTAGGAACACACTTGTTCCTAAACTTGATGCCGATTTAGCAACAAAGTCTTCAGTGAGAGTATAAAAAATAACTACTCCATCTACTTAAGTGATTCTACACTAAACCAGAACAAGTTGATGTTCAGTCAAGTTGATTTCAAACTTGACACATAAATAAAATTTGATATCAATGAAATTTAGACTATGAGTGCCTGCCCATGACATCTTCATGGTTCTCTACACCACACACCATCAACACTGCTAGCTACTCCTACTCGATCACCCCAGCTTTTGCCACGGATAGCAAGAATATCAACTTGAATACCATTGGTATATTTCCTATTTTTAGAAAGACCTTGCACAATTGGCAATGATGTTCAGTAGCGGAGATTCAGAGTCATTTTACTGCCCATTTTAAAAACATCTTAAACATCCTACAGGATGGTGTGAAGGAAATGATCACAAGATAGCACTGAACACTTCAACTTCCTCATCTGTCTGCAGTTAACTTCCAACTTGGTAACCCATTTGGATCGAGAAAACAAGCACACAGAGCATCACTAGGTGGCAAAGATGTAGTTTTACCAGATGGGCTTGTGCCAGACAGAGGTGTTGGGGAAGGAGCCGTCTCCGCTCTGAGGTATGGCTAGGGTTCGCCGCTGGACGCGTGCGTGCACCTGCCTGAGGAAGCAAACCAAGGGCATGAGGGGAGGGATGAGAAGGGAAGGGAAGGGAAGAGGAGAAGATTGGGCGAGAGAGTGCATACCTCGACGACGGCGCGACGGAGCACTCAGGCTGGCGCGCTCGATCTGGTCGGCCGTTCGCGAGCACAGGCACATGGAGGCGAGGTCGTCGTCGTCGTCCCGATGCACGAGCGAGCGATTGGGCGGATGGATCTGACCTGCCCCGTCTCTGGCGAGAGCGGGGTGGGGTTGGAGGGGGAGGAAGGGGAGGATGGGAAGAGGGAGGCAGCAGGGGCGCAGATTGGGAGCGGACGCATCCCACGGGCGAGGGCGGGGGCGCAGTAGGGGCGGCGGCGCATTGGGTGGGGCTGCTGCGCAGTGGGTCGGCGCAGTGGGTCGGGTGCTGCTCCGGCTGAGTGAGATGTGAGATTGGGAGAAGGTCGAACGGTTGGCGAGATGGACAACACACACATACACACAGAGGAGGGAAGGTTAGCAATGACGCACCATCTAGGGGTGCGCCATAAACACAGTGATAGCAATGGCGCACCTTCCCGTGGTGCGCCATTACTATTTTTTTTGGATTTTTAGTTGCATCTAATAACTTTTTAGAAAATGACGATCAAATTTGAAAACATTTATGAATGCGAAAAATATCATCAAATTTGTTATTTGAAAATATTTATGAATATGAAAAAATATCATCAAATTTGTTATTTGAAAATATTTTTTGGATTTTTAGTTGCATCTAATAATTTTTTAGAAAACATTTATGAATATGAAAAAATATTCACGAATTCAAAATGTGCCCATGAAATTAAAAAATATTCATGAGTTAAAAAATATTAACAAATTCAATACTTTTTGTTAGTTAGAAATTCAATACCAGAATGAACCTAAATAAAAATTGGTATACCAATGGCGCACCTCCTAGGGGTGCGCCATAAGTACCTTGATAGCAATGGCGCACCTTCTCCTGGTGCGCCATTAGTATCTTTTTTGGATTTTTAGTTGCATTCATTTGTGAATTGGTAGAACATTTATGAATATGAAAAAATATCATCTAATTTGAAAAAATATTCATGAATTCAAAAAGTGCCCATGAAATTTAAAACTATTCATGAGTTCAAAAAATATTAACAAATTCAATACTTTTTGTGAGTTAGAAATTCAATACCAGAATAAACATAAAGAAAAATTGGTGTACCAGAATAAACATAAATACCAGAGTAAACATAAATAAATATTCATGAGGACTAGAACAGAAGAAATATCATTTCCATATGTCGAAATACAATCGAGAAATGAAGACTACAATTTAAATACAATGGATATTAGCTAGCTATCTTTTCACAATCTTCTTGCCCTTCTTTTTTGCAAATGGAGTTCTTCTCTTGAACGGACGTCCTTTAGGTAGGGTGGTCCTGCTTCTTCTTGTGGTGTATGGCACTTCATCGTCGTCGTCGTCATGTTCCATCTTCGGGTCGCCGTACTTGTTGAAGTCTTGCTCATTGGCGACTCCATCCACTCCGATGATCTTCCTTTTCCCTCTCCTCACGACAACATGACTGGGCTTTGACGGGTTGGTAATGAAGAAGCATTGGTCCACTTGGGAAGCCAGTACCCATGGCTCATTTTTCGCGGTGATGTTTGCGCCCGTGGTCTTGGATTTGGCTTCGGGTATAACCATGGTGGTGAAATACCGGTCTTCTTTTAGGACGCTCTTGGCCCATCTGACACGGAACATCGGGACCTTCTCTCCAGCGTAGCTTAGCTCCCAGATCTCCTCGATCCTTCCATAGTATCTTTCCTTGTCGTTACCGGTGTAGGATTCCATCGTTACCCCGAAGTTCTGATAACCATCGCTCTTCATTTCCTTTTCCTCGGTGTAGAATGTGTAGCCATTGATATCGTACGCCTCATAGGTCATCAGGTTGTGCTCGGCACCCTGTGACAAGGCGAATATGAGTTTTTCTTCCGCAGAAGAATCCTCATGTAAAGGGTACGGCAGAAGCTTCTCCTTGAACCAACGCGTGAAACATGAGTTGTGCTATTTGATTATGTCTCCGTCCGTACTCTATTGGCCTCGGTCATTGTACGTCTTTTCAATAAAGGTTTTGTGCTCTACCACCCAAGGATCGACCACATCTATGTGTTGTAGCACGACTAGGTTTGCTCTTTCAAAGTCGGCAAGTCGACCCTCGAAGTCTACATGCATTTCCAGGTGACCCTTGCGGTGACCCCATACAGCGAGCCTGCTGAGGTGCCTGTTGATGGGTAGACCAACGGGGTTCTTGATGCGTAGATAATTCGTGCAGTAGGAGATGCACTCTTCGGTCAGAAAGCCCCTGGCTATGCTTCCCTCTGGACGTGACATGTTGCGAACGTATCCTTTAATGACACCATTCATCCTTTCAAACGACATCATGCTGTGAAGGAACGTCGGCCCGAGTTGGATGATATCCTCCACGATATAGACCAGTAGATGCACCATAACATCGAAGAATGCGAGCGGGAAGTACATATCAAGCTCGCATAATATCACCACAATCTCTTCATGTTGCCTTCTGAGTTGCCTCACGCCAACCGACTTCCAAGAGATGACGCCGAAAAAGTTGCATAGGCCAAAAAGCATTTCATGGACGTGCGTGTCCATGATCCCACGGATTGCAACTGGAAGTATCTGCGTCATCAGCATGTGACAGTCATGAGACTTCATCCGACTAAACTTCTGCTTCACTGAGTCTAGGTATCTTCTTATCTTCCCCGCGTAACCGTAAGGAAGTTTTACTCCTATGAGGCAGGTGAAAAACTGCTCGATCTCCTCCTGACATAGAGTGAAGCACGCAGGAGGGTAGTCATTTCCGATCTTCTTGGCCTTTTTGCCTTTGCGACGACTTTCCGTGTCCTTCGCCTCATCATCATCATTAGCGTGAAGCTCCTCCCTGATGCCCATTGATTTCAAGTCTGCCCTTGCTTTCGGCCCATCTTTGGTCCTCTCTGGTATGTTGAGTAGGGTACCAAGCAGACTCTCGCACACGTTCTTCGTGATATGCATGACATCAAGGCTATGAGGAACACGGAGGATCTTCCAGTACGGCAAGTCCCAGAAAACAGACCTCGTTTTCCATACCTTCAGCAACGGCTCTGGCGCCTTTCGCTTCTTTCCCGGCTCTGGTGCCTTTCGCTTCTTTCCTGGCGGTGGGAAATTATTCCAATTTTTCAACAGCTCGTCTATTTCCTCGTCGCTCCTCGTACGCGGGCGTCTTCGGGGTTCGGTTTCACCATCAAACAGATCCTTGCGTTTTCTCCATGAGTCATCGTCGCAAAGCCACCTCCGATGTCCCATGAACATGGTTTTCGAAGACCCGAGATATCTATCTAGCTGGCGATACGTTGTGTCATCCATGCACATGATGCATCCAGAAAATCCGTGGACCACCTGCCCCGCGACATATCCGTAACCGAGATAGTCATGCACCGTTGTGAGCAGTGCGGCTCTCATAGGGAAATATTCTTTCTCTGCAGCGTCCCACGTATTGGCTGGCGTTTTCCACAGCGTGTCTAGCTCCTCTTTCAGCAGCCCCAAATACAAATTGATGTTGTTCCCTGGTTGTTTCGGCCCTTCAATTAGCATACTCATGTGAATGTACTTCCTCTTCATGCACAACCAGGGGGAAGGTTGTACATCCACACAAACATAGGCCAGGTGCTATGTGCGCTTCTCTGGCTGCCAAATGGATTGACTCCATCGGTGCTCGCGCGCAGCATGATGTTCCTTGGATCATCCCCAAATTTTGGGTGTTCGAAGTTCAACGCTTGCCACTGGTTCATATCCTTAGGGTGACTCAGCATCTTGTCTTTTTATTTATCTCCAGATCATTTCCGTCATATTCTCACTGCTTCTCCTCCCTATACGCATGCCAACGCAGGAGCTTTGCTAGCTTAGGGTCCGCGAAGTACCGCTGCAGACGATGAGTGATCGGAAAGTACCACACCACTTTTCGAGGAGCTTTCTTCCTCTTCTTGTATCGAGTGACGCCGCACACCGGACATATGGTAGACTCCGCGTGCTCGTCCCGATAAATGATGCAATTGTTCATGCACACATGGTATTTCACGTGCGGTAAATCTAGAGGACACACGATTTCCTTCGCCTCCTCGAAACTGGTCGGGCACTTGTTCCCCTTGCGAAGATGTTCGTGCCAGAATGACATGTTCTTGTCAAAGCATGCGTCGGTCATTTTGTGTTTTACCTTCATCTCCAGAGCCATGAGCCTTACTTTCAGGCGGGTATCCTCGGGCCTGCATCCTTCATACAATGGAGTAACCGCGTCTATCTCCAGTTGATCCAGCTTGGCTTTCTCTCGGGCGGCAGCTCTTGCGTTATCCGTCTGCTTGAGAAGCAGCTCTTGAATATGAGGGTCCTGCACCCAGCCCATCGATGGTCCATCATCGTATGCTCCGGCATCTTCATATTCATGATCATGCCCTTCATCTTGATCTTCCTCATCATCATGTCCGGCATCTTCTACATGATGACTGTGTACTGCATCTACTTCGTGATCATGTCCTGGAGATTCTTCGTCTTCTCGCCCGCCCTCGCCGCAGTTGTCTTGCTGCCCTTCCTCATTTCTTGCCCGCCCCCATGGACAACTTCATAGTCATCTTCATCACCTTGCCATCGACAGCCATCCATGAAACCACGCAAGAGCAGGTGGTCCCGCACCTGTACGGAATCCGGGTCCATAAGGCTCTTCAGCTTGGATCTTCGACACGGACATCTTATCTCCGTCTCATTCTTTTGAGGCATCTCGGCCTTCGCGGAGCTCAAAAACCTATTCACGATGCCTTCGGTCATCGTGCGGACCATGGTCGCCTGCGGGGTAGAGCAAAACGATATTTTAGAACCAATTTTTTTGGCATGACTTTGCCTAAAAATAGGACAAAAAAGAATGCATAGTGCCAAATTCTCGCCGAAACGGAAATGAATCAACATTCCGGCAAAATATTGGCAACTATCGCATTTCAAATACCGGTACCTGCAAACCCAAACATATGCAACACCACAATCATACGTAGATCTAGGCCATAAAAAGTTTGTACGTTGTTGGAGGGAGAAAAAAGTAGATCTAGAACATAAAGAAAGCTTTCCCCGCACTTACCTATCAAAAAAAGGAAATTTAACCACTTAATTTGGGTGAATCTATGGTGCAAATGAGGTGAGGAGGAGGAG
This sequence comes from Triticum dicoccoides, assembly GCF_002162155.2. Lineage (NCBI taxonomy): Eukaryota > Viridiplantae > Streptophyta > Magnoliopsida > Poales > Poaceae > Triticum > Triticum dicoccoides. The sequence continues at coordinate 358,568,101 of NC_041390.1, read as the reverse complement.
GCAGCCGAGACCAAGCTTGGTAGAGGTGGAGAGAATGAAGTGGGGAAAGTGAGTGTGGTAGGTGGCTGTCCAAAATATCTAGCTGCTCCTAGGTTACCAATGGCGCACCACCTAAGAATGCACCATTCGTAACCAGGGTTACTAATGGCGCACCTGGTGTGTGGTGCGACATTACTAATTTTGAAAAAAACATGTTAGTAGTGGCGCACCAGGTGACAGTGCGCCATTACTAGTTAAAACTAGTAATGGCGCACTATTCCCTGGTGCGCCACTGCTAACAATTTTTTTTATTTTTCTTTTCAAAACAAGTAATGGCGCACCACACACCAGGTGAGCCATTAATAATGAGGACATTAATGGTGTACCTATATCTGGTGCGCCACTGCTGTATAGCAGTGGCGCACCACATACATGGTGCGCCATTAATGTCCATATTAGCTATAGCCGTTTTCGTAGTAGTGCCAACACCATCAACCACTTTGGAACCAAGGCTCGGGAGGCACCTCCATGGTGGAATGTAGATCTTTGTAGAGATCATAAATACACAAGATCAGACGAGAACCAGAAGACGACGATCCTTGGCGAGATCCTTGGCAAGGAAGTCCACGAGACCCCCGGCAAGATCCTTGCCGAGGACGACCGTGGTGCCGCGGCAAGACCCTTGCCGGGCCCCCGGCAAGGCCCTTACCGAAAACACCTGTGGGGCCGCATCTAGGCCCACGCCTGCCAAGACTCCACCGCCGCTCCCACGCAGCTGCTAGCTCAACCAGCTGAGCAGGCATTTGCGTGGCAGCGCGTGGCCTCCACACCAACTCAGCAAGCACCTGCGTGGTGGCATGCAGATCTTCGTGAAAGCTCCACCACCGCGTCAGCCCAGCAGCCAGCCAACGTGGCGCTACAACGGCTCGTCAGCTTGGACGCGCGTCAGAGCCAGGCGAGGCGACGACAGCTGGGACGAGCTTCTTTGCCGTCCCCAATAAAGCAAGAGGGGCACGTCGATAGCGCATTAAATGCGTTTGTCCGACGATGCCAGGGGATAGACTCAGCCCCCGTACACCTTTCCACCTCCTGTGTGCCACTGTGGTGACCCATTTTGTCTATAAAAGGAGGCCCGAGGCGTACTGGAGGGGGATTAGGATCTTTCGGACTAGAGAGCCATTGCAGCTAGTTCAAGAACACAAGAACACTCAAATATACATCAATGCAGGACTACGGTTTTACACGTCTCCGCGGTCCGAACCTGGGTAAATGATTTGCGTGCTGACCGCCAGACTCGCTCTTTGCACAACGCCGCGCCCACCAACCATAGAAGGGATCTCAGTGACCCCATAGGTGTCGTTTCGCACCGACAGAAAGTTATCCCTACAAAATCATATAGTCTGGCTATGCTCCATCTTCACCACACAAAAATATTTAAATAATGCACAACCCCGATGACAAGCCAAGCAACTGTTTCATACTTTTGATGTTCTCAAACTTTTTCAATCTTCACGCAATATATGAACGTGAGCCATGGATATTACACTATAGGTGGAATAGAATGGTGGTTGTGGAGAAGACAAAAAGGAGAAGATAGTCTCACATCAACTAGGCGTATCAACGGGCTATGGAGATGCCCATCAATAGATATCAATATGAGTGAGTAGGGATTGCCATGCAACGGATGCACTAGAGCTATAAGTGTATGAAAGGTCAACAAAAGAAACTAAGTGGGTCTGCATCCAACTCGCTAGCTCACGAAGACCTAGGGCATTTTGAGAAGCCCATCATTGGAATATACAAGCCAAGTTCTACAATATGAAATTTCCACTAGTGTATCAAAGTGACAACATAGGAGACTCTCTATCATGAAGATCATGGTGCTACTTTGAAGCACAAGTGTGGTAAAAGGATAGTAACATTGTCCCTTCTCTCTTTTTCTCTCATTTTTTGGGGCCTTTTTCTCCTTTTTATGGCTTCTTTTTTTATATCTTTTATTTTCATCTCGAGTCTCATCCCGACTTGTGGGGGAATGCTCTAATAATGATGATCATCACACTTTTATTTACTTACAACTCGATACTTAGAAAAAATATGACTCTATGTGAATGCCTCCGGCGGTGCACCGAGATGTGCAATGGCTCATGAGTGACATGTATGAAAGAATTATGAAGGTGGCTTTGCCACAAATACGTTGTCAACTACATGATCATGCAAAGCAATATGAAAATGATGAAGCGTGTCATAATAAACGGAACATTGGTAGGTTGCATGGCAATATATCTCGGAATGGCTATGGAAATGCCATAATAGGTAGGTATGGTGGCTGTTTTGAGGAAAGTATATGGTGGGTTTATGGTACAGACGAAAGTTGTGCGGTACTAGAGAGGCCAGCAATGGTGGAAGGGTGAGAGTGCGTATAATCCATGGACTCAACATTAGTCATAAAGAACTCACATACTTATTGCAAAAATCTATTAGTTATTGAAACAAAGTACTACGCGCATGCTCCTAGGGGGGTAGATTGGTAGGAAAATACCATCGCTCGTCCCCAACCGCCACTCATAAGGAAGACAATCAATAAATAAATCATGCTCCGACTTCATCACATAATTGTTCACCATACGTGCATGCTACGGGAATCAAAAACTTTAACACAAGTATTTCTCAAATTCACAGCTACTCAACTAGCATGACTCTAATGTCACCATCTTCATATCTCAAAACTATCATCAAGTATCAACCTTTTCATAGTATTCAATGCACTTTTTATGATAGTTTTTATTATACCCATCCTGGATGCCTATCATATTAGGACTAGTTTTATAACCAAAGCAAATTACCATGCTGTTCTAAAGGACTCTCAAAATAATATAAGTTAAGAATGAGAGATCAATAATTTCTATAAAATAAAACCACCACCGTGCTCAAAAAGATATATGTGAAGTACTAGAGCAAAATTATCTAGCTCAAAAGATATAAGTGAAGCACACAGAGTATTCTAATAAATTCTGTTCATGTGTGTCTCTCCCAAAAGGTGTGTACATCAAGGATGATTGTGGTAAACTAAAAACCAAAGACTCAAATCATACCAGACGCTCCAAGTAAAACACATATCATGTGGTGAATAAAAATATAGCCTCAAGTAAAGTTACCGATGGACGAAGACGAAAGAGGGGATGCTTTTGTTTATCCTTGAATTATACCTTGGGGTTCCTTGGGCATAACCAAGCTTAGGCTCTTTCCTCTCCTTGTTCCAAAATCCATCAAATCATTACCCAAAACTTGAAAACTTCACGACACAAAACTTCAACAGAAAATCTCATGAGCTCCGTTAGTATAAGAAAACAAACCAGCACTTAAAGGTACTGTAATGAACTCAATATTTATTTATATCGGTGTTAAACCTACTGTATTTGAACTTCTCTATGGTTCATACCCCCCGATACTAGCCATAGATTCATCAAAATAAGCAAACAACACACACAAAACAGAATCTGTCAAAAACAGAACAGTCTGTAGTAATCTTTAGGTTTCGAATATTCTGTAAACCCAAAAATTCTGAAATAAATTGGTGGACGTGAGGAATTTTTCTATTAATCATCTTAGAAAAGAATCAACCTAATCTCTCTCTCCAGTAAAAAATGGAAGCAAATCTCGTGAGCGCTAAAGTTTCTGTTTTTACAGGAAGATGACATAAACTTCTCCCAAGTCATCCCAAAGGTTCTACTTGGCACAAACACTAATTAAAAGCATAAAACCACATCTAAACAGAAGTTAGATGAATTATTTATTACTAAAAAGAAACAAAAAACAAGAAACGAAATAAAAATTGGGTTATGGATGAGGTCACAAGGGGTATACAAGGAGATATCCCATGGTGTATGCTCTTTGCGGATGATGTGGTGCTAGTTGACGATAGTCGGATGGGGGTAAATAGGAAGTTAGAGTTATGGAGACAAGCCTTGGAATCGAAAGGGTTTAGGCTTAGTAGAACTAAAACCGAGTACATGATGTGCGGTTTCAGTACTACTAGCTGTGAGGAGGAGGAGGTTAGCCTTGATGGCCAGGTGGTACCTCGGAAGGACACCTTTCGGTATTTGGGGTCAATGTTGCAGGATGATGGGGGTATTGATGAAGATGTGAACCATCGAATCAAAGCCGGATGGATGAAGTGGCGCCAAGCTTCTGGCATTCTCTATGACAAGAGAGTGCCACAAAAGCTAAAAGGCAAGTTCTACAGGACGGCGGTTCGACCCGCAATGTTGTATGGCGCGGAGTGTTGGCCGACTAAAAGGCGACATGTTCAACAGTTAGGTGTGGCGGAGATGCGTATGTTGAGATGGATGTGTGGCCACACGAGGAAGGATCGAGTCCGGAATGATGATATACGAGATAGAGTTGGGGTAGCACCAATTGAGGAGAAGCTTGTCCAACATCGTTTGAGATGGTTTGGGCATATTCAGCGCAGGCCACCAGAAGCTCCAGTGCATAGCGGACGGCTAAAGCGTGCGGAGAATGTCAAGAGAGGGCGGGGTCGACCGATTTTGACATGGGAGGAGTCCGTTAAGAGAGACCTGAAGGATTGGAGTATCGACAAAGAGCTAGCTATGGACAGGGGTGCGTGGAAGCTTGCTATCCATGTGCCAGAGCCATGAGTTGGTTGCGAGATCTTATGGGTTTCACCTCTAGCCTACCCCAACTTGTTTGGGACTAAAGGCTTTGTTGTTGTTGTTGTTGTTGTTGTTGTTGCCTCCCAACAAGTGCTATCGTTTAACGCCCCTAGCTAGGCATAAAAACAAGAATAGATCTAGGTATTGTCATCTTTGGTATGCGATCCATAAGTGGCTCTCATAATAGATTCATAAGGTAATTTAATTTTCTTTATAGGAAAGTGTTCCATGCCTTTCCTTAACGTAAGTTGGAATCTAATATTCCCTTATTTCATATCAATAATTGCACCAATCGTTCTAAGAAAAGGTCTACCAAGAATAATGGGACATGTAGGATTGCAATCTATATCAAGAACAGTGAAATCTACGGGCACATAATTCCTATTTGCAACAATAAGAAAATCATTAATCCTTCCCATATGCTTCTTAATAGTGGAATCGCGAGGTGCAAATTTAAAGAACAATCATCAAATTCACGGAAACCTAACACATCACACAAAGTTTTTGGAATCGTGGAAACACTAGCACCCAAATCACATAAACCATAGCATTCATGATCTTTAATTTTAATTTTAATAGTAGGTTCCCACTCATCATAAAGTTTTCTAGGGATAGAAACTTCTAATTCAAGCTTTTCTTCATAAGATTTCATTAAAGCATCTACGATATGGTTGGTAAAAGCTTTATTTTGACTATAAGCATGAGGAGAATTTAGAACGGATTGCAACAAGGAAACACAATCTATCAAAGAGCAATTATCATAATTAAATTCCTTGAAATCCAAAATAGTGGCTTCATTGCTATGTAAAGTTTTGACCTCATCAATCCCACTTTTACCAATTTTTGCATCAAGATCTAAAAACTCCGAATCATTGGGAGACCTTTGAGCTAAAGTTGACTCATCTCCAGTCCCATCATTATCAAGATTCATATTGCAAAACAAAGATTTAATAGGACACACATTAATCACTTTTAGATCTTCATCCTTACTATCATGGAAACTAGAAGAACACAGTTTTAGAAAGCAATCTTTTTTTTGCATGCATCCTAGCGGTTCTTTCTTTGCACTCATCAATGGAAATTCTCATGGCTTTGAGAGACTCGTTGATACCATGCTTAGGTGGACTAGATCTAAGTTTCAAAGAATAAACATCAAGAGAAATTCTATCCACGTTCCTAGCCAACTCATCAATTTTAGATAATTTTTCGTCAAGCAAAGCATTGAAATTCTTTTGCAAAATCATAAATTATTTAACACTAGTCTCAAAATCAGAGGGCATGTTATTAAAATTTCCATAAGAGTTGTTGTAGGAATTACCATAATTATTAGAGGAATTACTAGGAAACGGTCTAGGATTAAAGTTTCCTCTATACGCGTTGTTACCAAAATTGTTCCTACCAACAAAATTCACATCCATAGATTCATTATATTATCAATCAAGGTAGACAAAGGCATATCATTAGGATCAGAAGAAACACTCTTATTAGCAAATAATTTCATAAGTTCATCCATCTTTCCAGTCAAAACATTAATTTCTTCTATACCATGAACCTTTTTACTAGTAGGTCTTTCGGTGTGCCATTGAGAATAATTAACCATAATATTATCTAGGATTTTAGTAGCTTATCCTAAAGTGATTTCCATAAAAGTGCCTCCCGCGGCCGAATCTAAAAGATTTCTAGAAGCAAAATTCAATCCAGCATAAATTTTTTGCATGATCATCCACAAATGCAAACCATGTGTAGGGCAATTACATATCATTAATTTCATCCTCTCCCAAGCTTGTGCAACATGATCATTATCAAGTTGCTTAAAATTCATGATATCGTTTATAAGAGAGATGATCTTAGCGGGAGGAAAATAATTAGAGATAAAAGCATCTTTGCACTTATTCCATGAATCAATACTATTTTTAGGCAAGGACGAAAACCAAGTTTTAGCACGATCTCTAAGCGAAAACGGAAATAGCTTCAATTTAAGAATATCATTATCCACATCTTTCTTCTTTTGCATATCACATAAATCAACAAAGCTGTTTAGATGGGTAGAGGCATCTTCACTAGGAAGGCCAGAAAACGGATCTTTCATGACAAGATTTAGCAAAGCAGTATTAATTTCACAAGCTTCAGCATCGGTAAGAGGAGCAATCAGAGTGCTAATAAATTCATTATTGTTGGTATTGGAAAAGTCACACAATTTAGTATTATCTTGAGCCATCGTGACAAACAGTCCAACACACAAGCAAGCAAGAGGCTAGCAAAAAGAGGCGAACGAAAAAGAGGTGAGCAGAAAAGAGGGCGAATAAAACGGCAAGGGTGAAGTGGGGAGAGGAAAACGAGATGCAAGTGGCAAATAATGTAATGCGAGGGATAAGAGTTTGTGATGGGTACTTGGTATGTATTGACTTGTGCGTAGATCTCCCCGGCAACGGCGCCAGAAATCCTTCTTGCTACCTCTTGAGCTTGCGTTGGTTTTCCTTTGAAGAGGAAAGGGTGATGCAGCACAGTAGCATAAGTATTTCCCTCAGTTTTGCGAACCAAGGTATCAATCCAGTAGGAGATAGCACACAAGTCACCTAGTACCTGCACAAACAAACAAGAACGTCGCAACCAACGTGATAAAGGGGTTGTCAATCCCTTCACGGTCACTTACGAGAGTGAGATCTGATAGAGATAATAAGATAAATATTTTTGGTATTTTTGTTGTATAGATTGGAAAATAAAGATGGTAAAACAGAAATAGCAAATTGATAGGAAAATAATATGATGGAAGATAGACCCGGGGGCCATAGGTTTCACTAGTGGCTTCTCTCAAGATAGCAATTTCTATGGTGGGTGAACAAATTACTATCGAGCAATTGATAGAAAAGCGCATAGTTATGAGAATATCTAGGCATGATCATGTATATGGGCATCACGTCCGCGACAAGTAGACCGAAATGATTCTGCATCTACTACTATTACTCCACACATCGACCGCTATCCAGCATGCATCTAGAGTATTAAGTTCATAAGAACAGAGTAACACATTAGGCAAGATGACATGATGTAGAGGGATAAACTCAAGCAATATGATATAAACCCCATCTTTTTATCCTTGATGGCAACAATACAGTACATGCCTTGCTGCCCCTGCTTTCACTGGGAAAGGACACCGCAAGATTGAACCCAAAGCTAAGCACTTCTCCCATTGCAAGAACGATCAATCTAGTAGACCAAACCAAACTAATAATTTGAAGAGACTTGCAAAGATATTTAAATTATGCATAAAAGATTTCAGAGAAGAATAAAATATTGTTCATAGATAATCTTGATCATAAACCCACAATTCATCGGATCTCAACAAACACACCGCAAAAAGAATTACATCGAATAGATCTCCAAGAGAATCGAGGAGAACTTTGTATTGAGATCCAAATAGAGAGAAGAAGCCATCTAGCTAATAACTATGGACCCGAAGGTCTGTGGTAAACTACTCACACATCATCGGAGAGGCTATGGAGTTGATGTAGAAGCCCTCCGTGATCGATTCCCCCTCTGGCGGAGCGCCGGAAAAGGCCCCAAGATGGGATCTGACGGGTACAGAAGGTTGTAGCGGTGGAAATAGGGTTTCGTGGTGCTCCTGGATGTTTTGGGGGTATACGGGTATTTATAGGAGGAAGAAGTACGTCGGTGGAGCTGCGAGGGGCCCACGAGGGTGGGGGGCGCGCCTGCCCCCTGGGCACGCCTCCCTGCCTCATGGCCTCCTCGCTTCTTTCTTGGCGTCAACTCCAAGTCTCCTGGATCACGTTTGTTCCAAAAGTAACTCTCCCGAAGGTCTCATTCCGTTTGGATTCTGTTCGATATTCCTTCTATGCGAAACACTGAAATAGGCAAAAAAAACAATTTGCACTGGGCCTTTGGTTAGTAGGTTAGTCCCAAAAATAATATAAAAAGGTATATTAAAGCCCATTAAACATCCAAAACAGACTATATAATAGCATGGAACAATCAAAAATTATAGATACGTTGGAGACTTATCAAGCATCCCCAAGCTTAATTCCTGCTCGTCCACGAGTAGGTAAATGATAAAAACAGAATTTTTGATGTGGAATGCTACCTAGCATAATTCTCAATGTAATTTTCTTTATTGTGGCAAGAATGTTCAGATCCAAAAGATTCAAGACAAAAGTTTAATATGGACATAAAAATAATAATACTTCAAGCATACTAACAAAGCAATCATGTCTTCTCAAAATAACATGGCCAAAGAGAGTTATCCCTACAAAATCATATACTTTGGCTATGCTCCATCTTCACCACACAAAATATTTAAATCATGCATAACCCTGATGACAAGCCAAGCAATTGTTTCATAATTTTGATGTTCTCAAAGTTTTTCAACCTTCGCACAATACATGAGCGTGTGCCATGGACATACCACTATAGGTGGAATAGAATGGTGTTTGTGGAGAAGACAAACAGAAGAAGATAGTCTCACATCAACTAGGCATATCAACGGGCTATGGAGATGCCCATCAATAGGTATCCATGTGAGTGAGTAGGGATTGCCACGCAACGGATGCACTAGAGCTATAAGTGTATGGAAGCTCAACAAAAGAACTAAGTGGGTGTGCATCCAACTTGCTTGCTCACAAAGACCTAGGGCATTTTGAGGAAGCCCATCATTGGAATATACAAGCCAAGTTCTATAATGTAAAATTCCCACTAGTGTATGAAAGTGACAACATAGGAGACTCTCTATCATCAAGATCATGGTGCTACTTTGAAGCACAAGTGTGGTAAAAGGATAGTAGCATTGTCCCTTCTCTCTTTTTCTCTCATTTTTTCCTTTTTTGGGCCATCTCTATTTTATGGCCTTTCTCTTTGTTTTTCCGTCCGGAGTCTCATCCCGACTTGTGGGGCAATCATAGTCTCCATCATCCTTTCCTCACATGGGACAATGCTCTAATAATGATGATCATCACACTTTTATTTACTTACAACTCGAAAAATTACAACTCAATACTTAGAACAAAATATGACTATGTGAATGCCTCCGACGGTGTACCGGGATGTGTAATGACTCATGAGTGACATGTATGAAAGAATTATGAACGGTGGCTTTGCCACAAATACGATGTCAACTACATGATCATGCAAAGCAAGATGAAAATGATGAAACATGTCATAACAAATGGAACACTGGTAGGTTCATGGCAATACATCTCGGAATGGCTATGCAAATGCCATAATAGGTAGGTATGGTGGCTGTTTTGAGGAAAGTATATGGTGCGTTTATGGTACCGACAAAATTTGCACCGTACTAGAGAGGCTAGCAATGGTGAAAGGGTGAGAGTGCGTATAATCCATGGACTCAACATTAGTCATAAAGAACTCACATACTTATTGCAAAAATCTATTAGTTATCGAAACAAAGTACTACTCGCATGCTCCTAGGGGGATATATTGGTAGGAAAAGACCATCGCTTGTCCCCGACTGCCACTCCTAAGGAAGACAATAAATAAATAAATCATGCTCCGACTTCTTCACACAACGGTTCACCATAAATGCATGCTACAAGAATCACAAACTTTAGAACAAGTATTTCTCAAATTCACAACTAGTCAACTAGCATGACTCTAATATGACCATGTTCATATCTCAAAACAATCATCGAGTATCAAACTTCTCATAGTATTCAATGCACTTTTTATGATAGTTTTTATTATACCCATCTTGGATGCCTATTATATTAGGACTAATTTTGTAGCCAAAGAAAATTACCAAGCTGTTATAAAGGACTCTCAAAATTATATAAGTTAAGCATGAGAGATCAATAATTTCTATAAAATAAAACCACCATCATGCTCTTAAAGATATAAGTGAAGCACTAGAGCAAAATTATCTAGCTCAAGAGATATAAGTGAAGCACATAGAGTATTTTAATAAATTACGATTCATGCGTGTCTCTCCAAAAGGTGTGTATAGAAAGGTTGATTGTGGTAAACTAAGAAGCAAAGACTCAAATCATACAAGACGCTCTGTCACACCCTAGCTAGTCATGCATCAGAGTGTGTGCATCATGTTTAAAATTCCATTTAATTTGAATTGGGGATTTGTGAAACCCTCAGAATCATTTCTGAAAATGACCCAAATAAAAATTTCTCCAAAAGGGTCCAAGAAAATGCTCATGTTGCTCTCTGAAAATATTGGACAGAGATAAAAATCAAACCAATATTTTTAATAGCTCATAGGTATTATTTTTGGCATTTGGAATTAATGCATCAATATTTGCATTGGAAATATATTAGTTATATATATTAATATATGTCCAAAAATTATGCCACCTGTTGGGGAGCTCTGGAATAATATATCTAGCTCCTGCAAAAATTGGCATAAGGTTATAAAATGATTTAATATTTTATTTAAATCAAAACAAATGTCAGAAATTAGAAAACAGAAATAAATAAAAGGGAGGACCTTACCTGGGCCTTTTACCTGGCGCCTCTGGCCCAGCCAGCTGGCCGGCCCAGCCCACCTCCTCCTCTGTCGTCTTCGTCCTCGACAGAGGGAGGGGAGTGTGCCTGGCGCGCGCGCGCGCCACCGCGCCACGCCACCTGCTCGCCTGCCTGCCTGCCCCTCCCCTCCTCGTCTGGATGGCCTGGAACGACGCCACACCCTCCCCCGTTCTCTCTCACTCTCCCTCGGTTCTTCCCCTCCTCTCCCTCGCTCTCTCTCTCACGGCCGAACACCACCATCGCTGCCGTTCGCCATAGCAGCCGTCACCGGCCACCCCTCGCCCCTCCGCTGAGCTCAGGAGCTCCGCCGCGACCCCCTCTTCCTCCCCACCAAGCCAAGCCCCTCGGGAAGCTCTGCATCGCCTCCACGCCATCGTCTTCCTCCTCGGGCTCCGACCACCATCGCCGTCGATTCGCCGTCTCCAGCGCGTCCCCGAGCCCGCTTCGACGCCCACTGCAACCGCGGTGAGCTCCGCCATCGTTTCCCCCTCTTTTCACCCTCGTTCCCGCACCGTAACCCCGTTTCCCACCACGGCCGAACCTCCGCCGTCGCCGAGCTCGCCGTCGACGCAGCTCCGGTGACCATTTGGTCACCCCGGCGAGTCCAACAAGTCCGTAAGGACCCGTAGAACCCCTCCAACGCCTCAGCTCCCTCGCCTGCGAGCAGCAACGCCGATCCCGACCGCACCCGAACTCCGGCCGCCGCTCACGAGCTCGCCGTCGTCGGTACCGGCCACCACAGGCACGACCACCACCACCGTTCGACGCGCGGGAGCAAGGGCTCTCCAACGAGCCCAAGCACGGCCTCGCCCGTGCCCTGTAGCGCGTTTCCGTATCGCGCCGCCGTCTCGGGCCTCGCCGGCGTCATGTCGCCGGTGGGTTTGACCCGTTTGACCTGGGGTTTGACCCCCCCAGAGTCACTGACGCGTGGGCCCCGTCGGCCAGGTGGTCAGATTAGTGCTAATCACTGTTAGTTAACCCCCTGACACTGACCAGTGGGCCCCAGCGCCACTAATTCCTAATTAGGATTAAATTAACCCTGTTAAACCCCCCTGTCACTGACGTGTGGACCCCACACGTCAGGTTTGACCCCAGCCAGCCGCAGTTGACCACTGACGTCATGCTGACGTCATGCTGGCGCAATATATATATTTCTGGATTTAATTTAAATCAGGAAATTCCAGAATATTATTTAAACTTCAAAAATTCATAACTTTTATTCTGTAACTCCAAATTAGACAAATTATATATGAAAATTGATCAGAAAAATCCAATCTATCCATCTGTACTATTTTCATGCATGATCAAACAAGTTAAATTAATGTTTAAAGCAGAACAAGGAAAAGCACTTTAAAAGGCCATGTTTGAGTTTGAAATTTGAATCTTTGATTCAAATTGGTTCAAACCCTTCTGGTTTTAGCTGCATTAGCCCAACACACTCATATTGCCATGTTTCATGCATGCATCATATTGTTGCACATTGTTTGGTGATGGTTGTGTATCGGTGTCCTTTGCGACAGGTTCTGCCTCCGAGGAGTACCGTGATTACCCTAACGAAGAACCGTATCAGTGCATCGAACCATCAGGCAAGCAACCAACCATTTGATCATATCGATACAATCTCATGTTCTCGCTCCTGCTCTCTTTTACTGCATTAAGACAACGCGTTTCAAACTGCTGTGTGCTACGGTAGTTGAACCCATTTCCTCTGCATGACCTGTCATTGCCACAGTAACTAGATGAAACCCACTAGCATGTGTAGGAGTTGATTGAGCCATATGTATGTGTTGTTCCTACCTTGCTATGCTTGCTATGTTTAGGGTCGTGTCAGGTCTGGTTCATCTGGGTGATGGGCTAGAGTGAAATGATTATGTCGGTAATGAGAGTGGTGTGGTGAACACGATTTGGTAAAGGTATCGATGAGAGGCCATGTAGGAGTACATGGTGGGTTGTTTCATTGAAGCCGACCTTAAGCACTGAGATCTGTATGTGTGATTTAAGAATCAGCTACTACCATGCATTGGGCCCGAAACCAATGGACCCTCTCGGCTTCTTATTCACCCTAGTTCTCCGTCCAGGAGTTGCAAGTAGTTTCTGGTGTTTGTAGCCTACTGGAGGCCGTGGACAGCGCTGACCGTAGGGGTGGGCTGTGATGCGGTAGGTACGTGGCCGGGTGTACCGAATACCCGTTAGGTATCTCGGGAACCCTGTTCACATCGTTCGGGGCCGTATGGGAAACCTCGGCCGGACTCCCTGCGGATGGAACCTGGATAGGCGATAAACCTGGACTGGAGGCTTAGGTGATTAGGTAGGTCGTGGCCGACACCCACGTTGGGCTTCCGCTTGAAGGTTGCCGAGTACATGTCGTGTAAACAGCGGTAAGTGGTGAGAGCGTGTATGAAGAAGTACACCCCTGCAGGGTTAACATGATCTATTCTAATAGCCGCGTCCGCGGTAAAGGACTACTTGGTTGCCTATACAGTTCATAGACAAGTAAATGGAAACTACTAAAAGCCTCAAGATAAGTGTGAGTGCCGAGGATGGCTCTTCCGTAGGAAGACGGAGGCGGATCCTCGGTAGTGTATTGAATTGGTGAGTAGTGGACTCGTGTGCGCAAAACCATTTCAAGTTGAAGTATCGTAGGATAGTCTAGCCAAGAGTCAAAGCTGGCTTGCTGCAATAACTCCACCAACCCTTCTTGATAATATGCATGTATGTAGGATCTGATGTAAGTCTTGCTGAGTACCTTTGTACTCATGTTGCTATAATTTACATTTTACAGAAGACGCTGCAACCCCTTCTGATGGGTTCTATGTAGACGTTGACATCAACGAGTAGGCTAAAGACCCAGGTGGTGACCCTGAGCTTGTGAAGGACCACGTAGTATAGCTAGGCTTTCCAAGCCTCTTTTATTTTACTAGTTGTCTGTACTCAGACAAGTTACTTCCGCTGCTGGTTTGTATGACTGTATGACTTGAATGTTGGGTCGTGAGACCCGTACCTTTGTGTATGTTATGTATGGCTCCCTGAGCCTTAAATAAAGTACTTGTGTCGTAGAGTCATGTTGTGATGCTTCGTTGTATTTGCACATATCAAGCATATTGTGTGTATGATTGAAATGCTTGGTATGTGTGGGATCTGACTATCTAGTTGTTTATCTTTAGTAGCCTCTCTTACCGGGAAATGTCTCCTAGTGTTACCGCTGAGCCATGGTAGCTTGCTACTGCTCTGGAACACTTAGGCTGGCCGGCATGTGTCCTTCTTCGTTCCTGTGTCTGTCCCTTCGGGGAAATGTCACGCTTTGAGTACCGGAGTCCTGTTAGCCCGCTACAGCCCGGTTTACCGGAGTCCTGCTAGCCCAGTGCCACAGCCCGGACCCACTTGCTGATGACCGTCACGTTCGAAGCTGGGTCATGGATGCCTGTCCCTGTAAGTCTGTGCCACTTTGGGTTTACGACTAGTCATGTCAGCCCGGGCTCCTTATCATATGGATGCTAGCGACACTATCATATACGTGAGCCAAAAGGCGCAAACGGTCCCGGGCAAAGGTAAGGCGACACCCGTGGGGATACCGTGCGTGAGGCCGCAAAGTGATATGAGGTGTTACCGGCTAGATCGATGTGACATCGAGTCGGGGTCCTGACAGTGTTGGCATCAGAGCCGGACTGCCTGTAGGTTCTCCAAGCCAAACTGGTCGATGTTGAGTCTAGAAATTCTTTAGTTATATGTAGGGGAATTGTTTGTGGGTTGGAACGTAAGGCTCTTTTTACTCCTTCATCTTACGACATTCTGATATGAGTCAGTCCATTCTTCCACCGGGGGTTAAGGAATTAGGATCTATTCTCTCTATCAGGATCACGTGTTACTAATCAGTAGTACCTTATAGGTATGATGGATACAAGCCTAGTTCAGTTCTTCTACCATATTATGTTGCTAGGATGGTCTCAGAACTTTGATATGATGATGTTGAGTGTGTATGTAATCCTTTGTCAAATGTCTCAAAATCCTTCTTGAGCATTTACAGCTGTTATGCTGCCGAAATTTTGCTAGAAATTCTAATGCCTTTGCATTATGATTGTGCTTTCAGATGGCCACTCGCGACCTCAATCAAGTGGTTCGCCTGACTCGATGCCTAGATGTACCCGGCCATACTGCCAAGTTGGTCAGGGAAATGACTGAGGCTGGATACCGCTGGTATCCTGAGTACACAGTCGAAGAGCAATTCCGAGACTTTAATCAAAGCCAGTATCTCTGCACTGTCAGGATATTTCCATCTTATCCTGGATCCACCGAGCCCCTTCACTGCTCCTATGGACTCGGGGTTTCCATTGAGATGGCTGTGCAGGACGCCGCCTACTCTATGATGACCATCATGCGAGTCAGATCTGGTCTATTTCGGGACTCTGAATTCCGGTATATGCCAGGATCACTTCCGGGAGCACAAGGGTATCTCCAGGCTATCTATGCTGACCCCACCCAGGAGGATTCACGGACTCGCACCACTGCTGAGATGCTCGAGGATAAGGACCGTGAAAATCGGGCCTTGAGGTTAGAGCTCTTCAATACCCGTGCTGACCACTGGGCCACATTGACTCGGTTTGCACCGGCGGTGCAAGCTGGATATTCGGATATGCGCGATCTCTATCCTGTGAGATCTGCTCTGCCAGACGTGATGGGTTGGCGTGATGTAGGAGGCATCACCCCACCTCGCGGTCCCCGCAGGCCACCGTCTGTTGGTCCAAGACCTCATCCTAGCCCCTATGGTCCACAAGCTCCGCGGGATCGTCTGTTTCCGGATGATCATGTTGAGCTTCCAGGCTATGGAGGTGACTTCTACGAGGGCTACTACGGATCGGTCTGAGTTAGTGGTAGTATCACTAGTTCGCACTAGCTGTGTCGTCTATCGTTCCGCGTGACTCGTGGGATATGACCTAGTTTGTACTCTTTCCGGAGGAGTAGAAAAATAATGTAAAGGAGCTTGGAATGCCTCCGATGAGATGTAATCCTCTTTTCACCGTAATAGTACTTTGTTTGGTCTTGTACTAAACCCTGTATGGTGTGTATGACGATGGAATAAAGAAGCAGTTTCTGTATCTACCATGTCATACGGATGATCATCTTGCATTCCGAGTTATTCCTTACATTTTGTATCCTATGTTGGAATTTTATCATCCTGACTAAATCATTGTCTTGTTTACCTAGGATGGTCAACACGCGCACTAACCCTGCTCCTCAAGAGCAGGCCGAAGGCAGTGAAGTCAGGGATGCAAATCTGCCTCATCCTCCTTCACTAGCCGAGGTTATGATGGAAGCTGAGAGAAACAAGCGGGAGACCAACCGTTTGTTGGAGCGTATTGAACAGAACACATCACACCATCAAAGGACTAACGTGGTGTCACTCAGTGATTTTATCAAATTACATCCACCCACGTTCCACCACTCCGTCGAGCCTCTCGACGCTGATGACTGGCTTCGCAGTATCTCTCACAAACTGCGTTCCGCGCTGGTAGCGGAGGCTGACAAGGTCACCTTTGCTGCATATCATCTTGAAGGCCCCGCCAGTCTATGGTGGGAGAATTATGGAGCTATGCGCCCAGCGGGCCATGTCACTACTTGGGCTGAATTCAGCGAGGCTTTCCGTGAACATCACATTCCGGAGGGTCTCATGGACCGTAAACGTGAGGAATTTTGCAGTTTCACCCAAGGCCGACTTTCTGTGGATGCTTACAGCAGGGAGTTTGGTAACCTCGCACGATATGCAACTGAGGAAGTGTCTACTGACGCCAAGAAGCAAGCAAGGTTCCGTAAGGGCCTTAGTCCTGAGCTTCGCCGCGACCTCCGTCTGCATGAGTGCACATCTTTTCAGAAACTTGTTAACAAAGCCATTAGTGCTGAAACTGGTCAGACTGACTATGACGCAACACGCAAGCATGGCCGTGACATGGGTTCCTCATCCGGTGCTGGTCCTCAGAAGCGCCGCGTGTGGGTACCCAACACCGCCCTGCCACCCAGGTTCACACCGAGGCCATCTTTCCAGGCGCCTCGCCCCGTTCAACAGTCTGCACCAGCCAAGCCCTATGGGGGTCCAACCAACAATGCTTCCCCACGTACCAGTTCCGTGACTTGTTTCAAGTGTGGGGAATCTGGCCACTATATGCGTGAGTGTCCCCAGACCAACCCCAACCAGTCTGCTAAAGCTGTTGGCCGTGGCAAGCCAACAGGGAAAGTGTTCCACGCCAAGCCGGCCACCGCTTCACGTGGCCATGTCAACT
Source organism: Triticum dicoccoides (assembly GCF_002162155.2). Classification (NCBI taxonomy): domain Eukaryota; kingdom Viridiplantae; phylum Streptophyta; class Magnoliopsida; order Poales; family Poaceae; genus Triticum; species Triticum dicoccoides. Next base: position 358,550,676 of record NC_041390.1, on the reverse strand, counting down.
GTATCTCTGCCGAAGAAGCTCAAGAGGATCCCAACGTCGTTCTCGGTACGCTTCTTGTTAATTGCCACCCGACATCTGTTCTTTTCGATACAGGAGCCTCTCATTCATTTATATCCGAGAACTATGCTCGTTTGCATAACACTGCATTCGGTGATATGCCAACCTCTATGGTAATTCAAACTCCGGGATCCAAATGGCAAACTTCTAGAGTAAGCCATGGAAATGAAATCCGAGTCGACAGACTTGTTTTCCTCGCGTCGTTGATAGCCCTTAAATCTTCAGATATTAATATCATTCTGGGTATGGACTGGATGTCAGCTCATCATGCCAAAATTGATTGCTTCTCTAGGACTGTTCAACTCACCCATCCTTCGGGGAAGATAGTCAATGTCTTGACCCAAATAGCCAAGCGACAATTATATTCTCTTAACGCCAGCCCTTTGCCAGACCTTGAGGACGTTCCGGTAGTCCGTGACTTCCCGGATGTCTTCCCAGAGGAATTGCCAGGTGTTCCACCTGACAGGGATGTCGAGTTCTTAATAGACCTCATCCCAGGAACCGTGCCGATTGCTAGAAGACCCTATAAGATGGCACCCCTAGAACTAGCCGAGCTTAAGAAACAACTCGACGAGTCCTTGAAAAAGGGTTTCATCCGCCCTAGTTCATCTCCGTGGGCTTGCCCCGTCCTATTCGTCAAGAAGAAGGATGGTACAGACCGGATGGTTGTAGATTACCGACCTGTCAATTTGGTCACAATCAAGAACAAATATCCGCTTCCCAGGATCAACGACCTGTATGATCAGCTCGCTGGATCCTCAGTCTTCTCCAAGATGGATTTGAGGTTGGACTACCATCAAATCAAAATCAGAAACGGGGACATTCCTAAAACGGCCTTTGTTACTCGTTATGGCCAATACGAGTACACCGTCATGTCCTTCGGTTTAACCAACGCTCCAGCCACCTTTTCTCGGTTAATGAACTCAATCTTCATGGAGTATTTGGATAAATTCGTCGTTGTTTACCTCGATGATATACTCATCTACTCCAAGAACGAGGAAGAACATGCCGAACATCTAAGGCTAGTGTTGAAGAAACTTCGAGAGCATCGCCTTTATGCCAAATTTTCTAAATGTGAATTCTGGTTGTCAGAAGTGACCTATCTGGGTCATGTAATATCTGGTAAAGGTATTGCTGTTAACCCTGAGCGAGTTCAAGCCGTCCTTAATTGGACTCCACCTGAATCGGTCAAGCAAGTTCGGAGTTTTCTGGGCTTAGCAAGCTATTGTCGTCGCTTTGTTGATAACTTCTCCAAAGTTGCTAAACCTCTAACCGAACTCCTCAAGAAAGATAAGAAGTTCGAATGGACTCCACAATGTGAGCACAGCTTTCAGGAACTGAAAAGACGCCTGACTTCTGCTCCCGTACTGGTACCGCCAGACTTCTCCAAGGACTTTGTTATCTACTGCGACGCCTCGCGACAAGGACTAGGTTGCATTCTCATGCAAGATCGACACGTAATTGCTTACGCTTCACGGCAATTGCACCCTCATGAGGAGAATTATCCTACTCATGATCTAGAGCTTGCAGCCGTAGTCTATGCACTTAAGACCTGGCGACATTACCTCCTCGGTAATCGTTGCGAAATATTCACTGATCACCAAAGTCTGAAGTACATTTTCACCCAACCGGATCTGAATCTCAGGCAAAGACGTTGGGTTGAGTTGATCACAGACTTCGACTTAGGAATAACCTACACCCCAGGGAAAGCCAACGTCATGGCTGATGCACTAAGTCGTAAATCTTATTGTAACAACCTGATGTTACAACAAAGTCAACCGCTTCTCCATGAGGAATTTCGGAAGCTTAACCTTCACATTGTACCTCAAGGTTTCCTTTCCATCTTGGTGGCAAAACCTACCCTTACGGATCATATTATCAAAGCACAGAAGGTAGATCCGGGAATTTCCCGCATCAAGAGAAACATCCAGAAAGGAGTTGCGAATTGTTTCTCCATTAATGATCAAGGGGTCGTATACTTCGGGAATCGACTAGTGGTTCCCAAAGTGCGAAACCTGAGGCGATTGATCCTTAAGGAAGCTCATGAATCTCCTCTCACCATTCATCCCGGTAGTACTAAGATGTATCAGGACCTACGCCAGAGGTTCTGGTGGACTAGGATGAAGAGAGAGATTGCTCAGTATGTTGCAAATTGCGACGTCTGTCGTCGTGTAAAAGCAGAGCACCAACGGCCTGCTGGCACCCTTCAACCCTTAACTATTCCTGAATGGAAATGGGATAAAATTGGTATGGATTTCATTACCGGTTTTCCCAGGACCAGGAGAGGGAATAATGCTATTTTCGTCGTTGTCGATCGTCTTTCCAAAGTAGCCCATTTCTTACCTGTTCGTGAGAGTATAACCGCTAGTCAGCTGGCAGACTTATACATCTCCCGAATAGTGTCCCTCCATGGTGTTCCTTTGGAAATTAACTCGGATCGAGGAAGTCTTTTCACCTCTCGATTTTGGGAAAGCTTCCAAAATGCTATGGGAACCCGTCTCTCCTTTAGCACCGCCTTCCACCCTCAGTCGAGTGGTCAAGTGGAACGCGTCAACCAGATTCTAGAAGACATGCTTCGAGCCTCTGTTATCTCATTCGGAATGGACTGGGAGAAGTGCCTTCCATTTGCCGAGTTCGCTTACAACAACAACTATCAATCTAGCTTGGGTAAAGCCCCTTTTGAAGTTCTCTATGGACGACGGTGTCGAACACCCCTTAACTGGTCAGAGACCGGGGAAAGACAATTCTTTGGCCCGGATATGATTCAGGAAGCAGAAGAACAAGTTCGCATCGTTCGTGAAAAGTTGAAAACAGCCCAATCTCGTCAAAAGAGTCAATATGACCGAAAACATAAGGCTATGACTTTCGAGGTTGACGAGAAGGCTTATCTTCGGGTCACCCCTCTGAAGGGAACCCATCGTTTCGGTATTAAGGGCAAATTGGCTCCTCGTTACATTGGACCTTTTCGCATTCTCGCCAAACGAGGAGAAGTTGCCTACCAGTTGGAACTACCTCCGCACCTCTCCAGAGTCCACGATGTCTTCCACGTTTCTCAACTCAGGCGTTGCTTCTCGGATCCTATCCGTGGAGTGGACCACGAAACGCTTGATCTCCAAGATAATCTTACATATCGAGAGTACCCCATTCGTATCCTCGATCAGGCCGAACGTACCACCCGACGTCATAATATCAAGTTTCTCAAAGTTCAATGGTCGCACCATTCTGAGGATGAAGCAACTTGGGAAAGGGAGGATCGTCTTCGACTCGAGTATCCCGCATTCTTCCCGGAGGAACCCAAATCTCGGGACGAGATTCTTTTGAGTGGGGGTGAGTTGTCACACCCTAGCTAGTCATGCATCAGAGTGTGTGTGCATCATGTTTAAAATTCCATTTAATTTGAATTGGGGATTTGTGAAACCCTCAGAATCATTTCTAAAAATGACCCAAATAAAAATTTCTCCAAAAGGGTCCAAGAAAATGCTCATGTTGCTCTCTGAAAATATTGGACAGAGATAAAAATCAAACCAATATTTTTAAGAGCTCATAGGTATTATTTTGGGCATTTGGAATTAATGCATAAATATTTGCATTGGAAATATATTAGTTATATATATTAATATATGTCCAAAAATTATGCCACCTGTTGGGGAGCTCTGGAATAATATATCTAGCTCCTGCAAAAATTGGCATAAGGTTATAAAATGATTTAATATTTTATTTAAATCAAAACAAATGTCAGAAATTAGAAAACAGAAATAAATAAAAGGGAGGACCTTACCTGGGCCTTTTACCTGGCGCCTCTGGCCCAGCCAGCTGGCCGGCCCAGCCCACCTCCTCCTCTGTCGTCTTCGTCCTCGACAGAGGGAGGGGAGTGTGCCCGGTGCGCGCGCGCGCCACCGCGCCACGCCACCTGCTCGCCTGCCTGCCTGCCCCTCCCCTCCTCGTCTGGATGGCCTGGAACGACGCCACGCCCTCCCCCGTTCTCTCTCACTCTCCCTCGGTTCTTCCCCTCCTCTCCCTCGCTCTCTCTCTCACGGCCGAACACCACCATCGCCGCCGTTCGCCATAGCAGCCGTCACCGGCCACCCCTCGCCCCTCCGCTGAGCTCAGGAGCTCCGCCGCGACCCCCTCTTCCTCCCCACCAAGCCAAGCCCCTCGGGAAGCTCTGCATCGCCTCCACGCCATCGTCTTCCTCCTCGGGCTCCGACCACCATCGCCGTCGATTCGCCGTCTCTAGCGCGTCCCCGAGCCCGCTTCGACGCCCACTGCAACCGCGGTGAGCTCCGCCACCGTTTCCCCCTCTTTTCCCCCTCGTTCCCGCACCGTAACCCCGTTTCCCACCACGGCCGAACCTCCGCCGTCGCCGAGCTCGCCGTCGACGCAGCTCCGGTGACCATTTGGTCACCCCGGCGAGTCCAACAAGTCCGTAAGAACCCGTAGAACCCCTCCAACGCCTCAGCTCCCTCGCCTGCGAGCAGCAACGCCGATCCCGACCGCACTCGAACTCCGGCCGCCGCTCACGAGCTCGCCGTCGTCGGTACCGGCCACCACAGGCACGGCCACCACCACCGTTCGACGCGCGGGAGCAAGGGCTCTCCAACGAGCCCAAGCACGGCCTCGCCCGTGCCCTGTAGCGCGTTTCCGTATCGCGCCGCCGTCTCGGGCCTCGCCGGCGTCATGTCGCCGGTGGGTTTGACCTGTTTGACCTGGGGTTTGACCCCCCCCAGAGTCACTGACGCGTGGGCCCCGTTGGCCAGGTGGTCAGATTAGTGCTAATCACTGTTAGTTAACCCCCTGACACTGACCAGTGGGCCCCAGCGCCACTAATTCCTAATTAGGATTAAATTAACCCTGTTAAACCCCCCTATCACTGATGTGTGGACCCCACACGTCAGGTTTGACCCCAGCCAGCCGCAGTTGACCACTGACGTCATGCTGACGTCATGCTGGCGCAATATATATATTTCTGGATTTAATTTAAATCAGGAAATTCCAGAATATTATTTAAACTTCAAAAATTCATAACTTTTATTCTGTAACTCCAAATTAGACAAATTATATATGAAAAATGATCAGAAAAATCCAATCTATCCATATGTACTATTTTCATGCATGATCAAACAAGTTAAATTGATGTTTAAAGCAGAACAAGGAAAAGCACTTTAAAAGGCCATGTTTGAGTTTGAAATTTGAATCTTTGATTCAAATTGGTTCAAACCCTTCTGGTTTTAGCTGCATTAGCCCAACACACTCATATTGCCATGTTTCATGCATGCATCATATTGTTGCACATTGTTTGGTGATGGTTGTGTATCGGTGTCCTTTGCGACAGGTTCTGCCTCCGAGGAGTACTGTGATTACCCTAACGAAGAACCGTATCAGTGCATCGAACCATCAGGCAAGCAACCAACCATTTGATCATATCGATACAATCCCATGTTCTTGCTCCTGCTCTCTTTTACTGCATTAAGACAACGCGTTTCAAACTGCTGTGTGCTACGGTAGTTGAACCCATTTCCTCTGCATGACCTGTCATTGCCACAGTAACTAGATGAAACCCACTAGCATGTGTAGGAGTTGATTGAGCCATATGTATGTGTTGTTCCTACCTTGCTATGCCTGCTATGCTTAGGGTCGTGTCAGGTCTGGTTCATCTGGGTGATGGGCTAGAGTGAAATGATTATGTCGGTAATGAGAGTGGTGTGGTGAACACGATTTGGTAAAGGTATCGATGAGAGGCCATGTAGGAGTACATGGTGGGTTGTTTCATTGAAGCCGACCTTAAGCACTGAGATCTGTATGTGTGATTTAAGAATCAGCTACTACCATGCATTGGGCCCGAAACCAATGGACCCTCTCGGCTTCTTATTCACCCTAGTTCTCCGTCCAGGAGTTGCAAGTAGTTTCTGGTGTTTGTAGCCTACTGGAGGCTTAGGTGATTAGGTAGGTCGTGGCCGACACCCACGTTGGGCTTCCGCTTGAAGGTTGCCGAGTACATGTCGTGTAAGCGACGATAAGTGGTGAGAGCGTGTATGAAGAAGTACACCCCTGCAGGGTTAACATGATCTATTCGAATAGCCGCGTCCGCGGTAAAGGACTACTTGGTTGCCTATACAGTTCATAGACAAGTAAATGGAAACTGTTAAAAGCCTCAAGATAAGTGTGAGTGCCGAGGATGGCTCTTCCGTAGGAAGACGGAGGTGGATCCTCGGTAGTGTATTGAAGTGGTGAGTAGTGGACTCGTGTGCGCAAAACCATTTCAAGTTGGAGTATCGTAGGATAGTCTAGCCAAGAGTCAAAGCTGGCTTGCTGCAATAACTCCACCAACCCCTCTTGATACTATGCATGTATGTAGGATCTGATGTAAGTCTTGCTGAGTACCTTTGTACTCATGTTGCTATAATCTACATTTTTACAGAAGACGCTGCAACCCCTTCTGATGGGTTCTATGTAGACGTTGACATCAACGAGTAGGCTAAAGACCCAGGTGGTGACCCTGAGCTTGTGATGGACCACGTAGTATAGCTAGGCTTTCCAAGCCTCTTTTATTTTACTAGTTGTCTGTACTCAGACAAGTTACTTCCGCTGCTGGTTTGTATGACTGTATGACTTGTATGTGGGGTCGTGAGACCCGTACCTTTGTGTATGCTATGTATGGCTCTCTGAGCCTTAAATAAAGTACTTGTGTCGTAGAGTCATGTTGTGATGCTTCGTTGTATTTGCACATATCGAGCATATTGTGTGTATGATTGAAATGCTTGGTATGTGTGGGATCTGACTACCTAGTTGTTTATCTTTAGTAGCCTCTCTTACCGGGAAATGTCTCCTAGTGTTACCGCTGAGCCATGGTAGCTTGCTACTGCTCTGGAACACTTAGGCTGGCCGGCATGTGTCCTTCTTCGTTCCTGTGTCTGTCCCTTCGGGGAAATGTCACGCTTTGAGTACCGGAGTCCTGTTAGCCCGCTACAGCCCGGTTTACCGGAGTCCTGCTAGCCCAGTGCTACAGCCCGGACCCACTTGCTGATGACCGACACGTTCGAAGCTGGGTCATGGATGCCTGTCCCTGTAAGTCTGTGCCACTTTGGGTTTACGACTAGTCATGTCAGCCCGGGCTCCTTATCATATGGATGCTAGCGACACTATCATATACGTGAGCCAAAAGGCGCAAACGGTCCCGGGCAAAGGTAAGGCGACACCCGTGGGGATACCGTGCGTGAGGCCGCAAAGTGATATGAGGTGTTACCGGCTAGATCGATATGACATCGAGTTGGGGTCCTGACACGCTCCAAGCAAAACACATATCATGCGGTGAATAAAAATATAGCCTCAAGTAAAGTTACCGAGAGACGAAGACGAAAGAGGGGATGCCTTCCGGGGCATCCTCAAGCTTAGGCTTTCGGTTGTCCTTGAATTTTACCTTGGGGTGCCTTGGGCATCCCCAAGCTTAGTCTCTTGCCACTCCTTATTCCAAAATCCATCAAATCTTTACCCAAAACTTAAAAACTTCACAACACAAAACTCAACAGAAAATCTCATGAGCTCCGTTAGTATAAGAAAACAAACCACCACTTCAAGGTACTGTAATGAATTCATTATTTATTTATATTGGTGTTAAAACTACTGTATTCCAACTTATCTATGGTTCATACCCCCCGATACTAACCATAGATTCATCAAAATAAGCAAACAACACACGAAAAACAGAATCTGTCAAAAACAGAACAGTCTGTAGTAATCTGTAGCTAGCGCAATATCTGGAACCCCAAAAATTCTAAAATAAATTTCTGGACGTGAGGAATTTATCTATTAATCATCTTCAAAAAGAATTAACTAAATATCACTCTCCAAATAAAAATTACAGCAGTTCACGTGAGCCCTAAAGTTTCTGTTTTTACAGCAAATTCAACAAGACTTTCCCCAAGTCTTCCCAACGGTTCTACTTGGCACAAACACTAATTAAACACAAAAAACACAACCAAAACAGAGGATAAATAATTTATCTATTACTAAACAGGATCAAAAAGCAAGAAATAAAAATAAAATTGGGTTGCCTCCCAACAAGCGCTGTCGTTTAACGCCCCTAGCTAGGCATATGAACAAGAATAGATCTAGGTATTGTCATCTTTGGTTTTATTTTTTTAGCAGAGTCATGCTCGAATCCGGGAGGTTCTTTATGTTTCCCTTCATATTCGGAAAATTTTAGATCTAAATATTCCAACCGCTTATTGCAAAGGGTAATCAACATATTCATTCAGTGAAGGTTTCCGCTAACACTCTTAAGAGGTTCGAGAGACTTTTGTAAATTTTTTGTTACTTTGCAAATCTTCTCAAAAAGTTGTGTCTCTTCCTGGTTATGATGTGGCCCCTTTTATTGAGATAGTGTTCCCACTATTCCCTCTATGATTTCATAAGCAATACTGGGATCAATTTTGATAAAATTTCCTTTGGCAACGCAATCCAAGAGTTGTCTATGGGACATATTTAGTCCAACATAAAAATTATGAAGTAAAATTCTAAAACTCACCTCTAAGGTGCAATTACGATAAGATTCCATCATCCTATACCAAGCATCTTTTATTTTTTCTCCTTGTTTTTGTTTGAAGTGAAGAAATCCAAACTCGGGAGACAAAGGAGCAGAAAAAGGACTAGACATGATAGCAAAACCAAAGATATAACACACAGACACACAAGAAGCAAGCAAAAAGAGGCGAACTGAAAAGAGGGCAAATAAAACGACAAGGGTGAAGTGGGGAGAGGAAAACGAGAGGCAAATGGCAAATAATGTAATGCGAGGGATAAGAGTTTGTGATGGGTACTTGGTATGTCTTGACTTATGCGTAGATCTCCCTGACAACGGCGCCAGAAATGCTTCTTGCTACCTCTTGAGCTTGTGTTGGTTTTCCCTTGAAGAGGAAAGGGTGATGCAGCACAGTAGCATAAGTATTTCCCTCAGTTTTTGAGAACCAAGGTATTAATCCAGTAGGAGACTACATGCAAGTCCCTCATACCTGCACAAACAAACAAGAACCTCGCAACCAACGTGATAAAGGGGTTGTCAATCCCTTCATGGTCACTTACGAGAGTGAGATCTGATAGAGATAATAAGATAAATATTTTTGGTATTTTTGTTGTATAGATTGGAAAATAAAGATTGCAAAAAAAAAACGGCGACAGAAATATCTTGTTGACGAGTGAATAATATAATGGATAATAGACCCGAGGGCCATAGGTTTCACTAGGGGCTTCTCTCAAGATAGCAAATTCTACGGTGGGTGAACAAATTACCGTCAAGAAATTGATAGAAAAGCGCATAGTTATGAGAATATCTAGGCATGATCATGTATATAGGCGTCACGTCCGTGACAAGTTGACTAAAACGATTCTGCATCTACTACTATTACTCCACACATCGACCGCTATCCAGCATGCATCTAGAGTATTAAGTTCATAAGAACAGAGTAACGCATTAGGCAAGATGACATGATGTAGAGGGATAAACTCAAGCAATATGATATAAACCCCATCTTTTTATCCTCGATGGCAACATTCCAATACGTGCCTTGCTATCCCTGCTGTCACTGGGAAAGGACACCGCAAGATTGAACCCAAAGCTAAGAACTTCTCCCATTGCAAGAAAGATCAATATAGTAGGGCAAACCAAACTGATAATTCGAAGAGACTTGCAAAGATATTTAAATCATGCATAAAAGATTTCAAAGAAGAATCAAATCTTGATCATAAACCCACAATTCATTGGATCTTGACAAACACACTGCAAAAAGAATTACATCGAATAGATCTCCAAGAGAATCGAGGAGAACTTTGAATTGAGATCCAAAGAGAGAGAAGAAGCCATCTAGCTAATAACTATGGACCTGAAGGTCTGTGGTAAACTACTCACACATCATCAGAGAGGCTATGGAGTTGATGTAGAAGCCCTCCATGATCGATTCCCCCTCTGGCGGAGCGCCGGAAAAGGCCCCAAGATGAGATCTCACAGGTACAGAAGGTTGCGGCGGTGTAAATAGGTTTCCGTGGTGCTCCTGGATGTTTTCGGGATATATGGGTATATATAGGAGGAAGAAGTACGTCAGTGGAGCTGTGAGGGGCCCACGAGGGTGGGGGGCGCGCCTACTGTCGTGGTAACGATCCTGACAATAAGAGAGGGGTAGGATAAAGGAGCATGATCTATCAAGATGCATATGGGTGACACGGTGGTTTTAGCGAGTTCGGGCCTCTCACGGTGGAGATAACAACCCTACGTCTTGTGCTCCGGAGAGGTTTTGTTTTATCTTAATATGTATCTGAAGATTACAATGAGAGGAGAACGGATCCCCGTAGTCCTGAGACTAATGGTGAGAAAGAGAGAGAGATGGATGAAAAAAGAGCCCCTTAGTCTAGTGGTGGGGGTGGCTTATATAGAGTGCGCCACCCCCTCACCTCCTATGTTACAAAGTGGGGCGTTAATGCCATAACTCAGCCTACTACTAAGATGATGCTTCGAGTGCCTTGTCGACTGCTGGTCTTTGCATATCCGAGTGAGATCAGGTGCTCCGAGTGGAATGAGTTGGTCGAGTGGAGTGCTATGCTCCGAGTTGTTGTTGTCGTCCGAGTGACTTGATGGTCATCCAAGTGGATAGTATGTCTGTATGAAGTTTATCTGGACCCACATGTTGTGTGGACCCCATGATTTATGATATTTGGACCCTTCGTGGGCCTACCTGTTATGTGTATCTCCAACATTAGCCCCCAAATCGATTCCGATTTTGCAGAACGAGTTTGTGAAAGACACAATTTGGCCCGAGTGTTTACGGAAATACTCGGTACCTGTCACCTTGCTTTCAGACAACCAAGGTTTGAACAAAATCTCAATGGATTATGGTACTGTGCTTCCCGACTGATCTGGGGTAAGTGACCCTGAGGAGCAACTTGGTGACATTCGATCATCTCTCGGAAGAGGTTAACTTGTGATTAGAGTATGGTTGTGTCATTAAATCCGAGAAACACGATTGACACATGGACTGTTCTCTCGGAGAGATGGCATTCTTATCCCGGAGGAACATCAATACGAGTCGGTTCGAGATCCAAACTTATGAGTTTCACGCTTTGAGTCCTAGAAGAAGGCTCAAAATAGGTCCACGGAGGAACGTTAAACTCACCTTATAGCAAATTTTTTGGTAGCCGACGGGAGCCTTAGAACTTGTTTGTTTGTTGTTCTCCACTCGGACCGATCAGGATGTACCGACTGGAGATTACTCTAGTGGGGGCACGCTGAGTGCACCCACTGGGTGTAGTCCCCGAGACCACCGTCGACTGCGGGCAGTCGGCGGGGGTATGAGAGAACTAAAAATCTAGAACTTGTTTCTCTCCGACTCGGAGGTTGAGTAGCACTTGAGTGATCTAGAGATGGTCTTGTATCGAGCAAAATGTTTCTTTCTGAGTTCTCTTCCAGTGGGGGCACGCTGAGTGCACCCACTGGGTGTAGTCCCCGAGCCTCTGTCGGACAAGATGAGTCGGGCAGAGGGTTTAAGTCTTCTGGTAAACCTCCACACAGTTGACACGGTAAATATCTTTTAGTCTGAAATTGAGTCAATCAGATGCATCTTTAGACGCTTGACATTGTAAATAAGCTCAACTTGGAGCTGAGTCAGTCGGACTGATCTTCGTGCACTCGGAACGGAATAAATTCAGCCTGGAACACGGTCAAGCAGGTGAATCTTCATGCTCTCGGCACGGTGAATGAATTCGGCTTTGAAACTGCCGACTTCAGAAAAAAGCTGGACACTCCAGGGAGTAATCATTTCAGTAGTACTTATTATATTTCCTGTTAGATTTTGCGTGAAAGGGGTATTTGTAAGAGTACATTGTATCCATAGAGGAGCTTCATTTTCGCCCTTTTGCATGAAAGGGGTATTTGTCCAAGTGGACATGCTTCCCGACTGATCGAGGTATGTTGACTGCCAAGAAAAACTTGGTGGCACTTGTATGTCTCCCGGAGGAGATAGACTAGTGGTCTGACATGGATGTGCCATTAAACCCGAGTGACGAGGCTAGTGTGTGGGCTGACTCTCTAGAGAGAGGCCACTCATTATCCCAGGGGAACACCAGTACACGCCATCTCTGAGTCTAAGTTTGTGAAGCTAACGCCTTGGAGCCTAGGATAGGGCCAAGTGTATCCGTAGAGGAGTGTTATTTTCACCCTTTTGCAGCCCTGAAGATGACTTTAGGTAATGGTTTGGGTGATCGTCCGAGTGGACAGTACTACCCTTATAGATATTTGGTAGACCGAGCATGTATGGTCAGAAAGATATTCCTGATGTGATCAATGGGTTGATTGAATGGCGTAACCCCTGAGGGCGGCATGGCCAACGACTGTGCATAGCCCCCGAGTGATGCTCAAAAGAAGTAAGCCTGCTACAGAGTGCGATATGAGGTTTGATAAAATGAGTAACTTAGTCGTTCCCGTGTTGGGGGTGTAGAGGTAAAGACATGTCCAACTGATGCTGACGCGCGAGGCGGCCGAGTGGTGAAGATGTGCCCAACTGAGTGGCGACACGCGGAGCGGCTCGAGTGAGGATGCGCGAGGTGGCCGAGTGAAAGATTGCGTGTCCAGCCAAGTGGCTGAAATGGTCTTTGAAGGAGTTAGCCAGATGCCTTCGAAGCTAATGTAGCGACGAGGTCAGTGTAGTGTGGTTGAGACGCAACAAGACCGGCGTGACAACTGAGTCTGAGTAGGAATGAAGATGGTGTGCAGAGCGTCTGGGTGATTATAAAACTTGTCAAAGTGGCGGATTGAATGCACTTGTTGAAGTGAAGGATCTCACTGGTGATGAAGTACTCGACCACTCAGGAGAGTGTCATTCCAAATGAGATGCAACACCTGAGTGCGGCGTAGCCCCCGAGAAGACTACAAGCTTCAACAACGGACATGTAGGAATACGAGAAATATAGTTTTGAATGGATGATTTGCAATTCATCGAGTCGGACCCGGGTAAAGATGAGGAGAAGCTTCCGAGTGATGCTTGAAAGAGGCAAAGTCGCAAAGGAGTGAAGTGCGAAGTTTAATTATAAAAGGGACTTATCTGTCTCATGCCTGACAAGGTCTATATCATTGATACGATGAAGAGGATTCCACAGAGGAGTCAGCCGGATGTGTTTGAAGTCAACAGAACGACATGGTCGGTGTTGTGGTTTGCTAAGACCGGTATGGTGACCGAGTCTGAGTAGCGATGAAGTTGGCACATAGGGCCGTCGAGTGGTCGTGTAACTTGTGTGTGAAAAATAGCACAAGCCAACGTAATAATTTCTGGAGGAAATTTGATGTGTGCTAAAATAGATTGTGTGAATAACACCCATAGACACCCGCTGGGAGTGCAAGGGGCTTGCTGGTTGATACATCTCCAACGTATCTATAATTTTTGATTGCTCCATGCTATATTATCTACTATTTTGGACTATATTGGGCTTTATTTTCCACTTTTATATTATTTTTTGGACTAACCTATTAACCGGAGGCCCAGCCCAGAATTGCCGTTTTCTTTGCCCATTTCAGTGTTTTGGAGAAACAGAATATCAAACGGAGTCCAAACGGAATGAAACCTTCGGAAACATGATTTTCTCATCAGTTAAGATCCAAGAGACTTGGACCCTCCATCAAGAAAGCCACGAGGGTGGAGGTCGCGCCCCCCTAGGGCGCGCCCCCTGCCTCGTGGGCCCCTCAAAGCTCCACCGACGTACTTCTTCCTCCCATATATATCCACGTACCCCCAAACGATCGGGAAGGAGCCAAAAACCTAATTCCACCGCCGCAACTTTATGTATCCACGAGATCCCATCTTGGGGCCTGTTCCGGAGCTCCACCGGAGGGGGCATCGATCACGGAGGGCTTCTACATCATCATCCAAGCCCCTCCGATGAAGTGTGAGTAGTTTACTTCAGACCTACGGGTCCATAGTTAGTAGCTAGATGGCTTCTTCTCTCTTTTTGGATCTCAATACAATGTTCTCCCCCTCTCTTATGGAGATCTATTCGATGTAATCTTCTTTTTGCGGTGTGTTTGTTGAGACCGATGAATTGTGGGTTTATGATCCAGTCTATCTATGAATAATATTTGAATCTTCTATGAATTCTTTTATGTATGATTGGTTATCTTTGCAAGTCTCTTCGAATTATCAGTTTGGTTTGGCCTACTAGATTGGTTGTTCTTGCCATGGGAGAAGTTCTTAGCTTTGGTTTCAATCTTGCGGTGTCCTTTCCCAGTGATAGAAGGGGAAGCAAGGCACGTATTGTATCGTTGCCATTGAGGATAACAAGATGTTTTTTTATCATATTGCATGAAACTATCCCTCTACATCATGTCATCTTGCTTAAGGCGTTACTCTGTTTTTAACTTAATACTCTAGATGCATGCTGGATAGCGGTCGATGAGTGGAGTAATAGTAGTAGATGCAGAATCATTTCGGTCTACTTGTCTCGGACATGATGCCTATATACATGATCATACCTAGATATTCTCATAACTATGCTCAATTCTGTCAATTGCTCAACAGTAATTTGTTCACCCACCGTAGAATACTTATGCTCTTGAGAGAAGCCACTAGTGAAACCTATGGCCCCCGGGTCTCTTTCTCATCATATTAATCTCCATTACTTTATTATTGCATTGCTTTTACTTTTTACTTTGCATCTCTATACCAAAAATACCAAAAATATTATTTATCATCTTTATAAGATCTCACTTTCGTAAGTGACCGTGAAGGGATTGACAACCCCTAAGCGCGTTGGTTGCGTTGAGCTATTGTTTTTGTGTAGGTACGAGGGACTCGAGCGTAGCCTCCTACTGGATTGATACCTTGGTTCTCAAAAACTAAGGGAAATACTTACTCTACTTTGCTGCATCATCCTCTCCTCTTCGGGGAAATCCAACACAGTGCTCAAGAGGTAGCAAGAAGAATTTCTGGAGCCGTTGCCGGGGAGTCTGCGGAAAAGTCAACATACCAAGTACCCATCACAATCCCTATCTCCCACGTTACATTATTTGCCATTTGCCTCTCGTTTTCCTCTCCCCCACTTCACCCTTGATGTTTTATTCGCCCTCTCTCTCTATCCTCCCCCTCTCTCTATTTGCCTCTTTTGCCCGTTTGCCTTTTTGTTTGCTTGTGTGTTAGTTTGCTTGTTTGTCGCGATGGCTCAAGATAATACTAAATTGTGTGTCTTCACCAATACCAAAAATAATGATTTCCTTAGCACTCCGATTGCTCCTCTTACCGATGCTGAATCTTGTGAAATTAATGCTGCTTTGCTGAATCTTGTTACGAAAGATTCGTTCTCCTGCCTTCCTAGTGAAGATGCCGCTACCCATCTTAATAGCTTCATTGATTTGTGTGACATGCAAAAGAAGAAAGATGTCGATAATGATATTGTTAAATTGAAGCTATTTCCTTTTTTGCTTAGAGATCGTGCTAAAGCTTGGTTTTCATCTTTGCCTAAAAATAGTATCGATTCATGGAACAAGTGCAAAGATGCTTTTATCTCTAAGTATTTTCCTCCCGCTAAGATCATCTCTCTTAGAAACGATATTATGAATTTTAAGCAACTTGATCATGAACATGTTGCACAAGCTTGGGAGAGAATGAAATTAATGATACGTAATTGCCCTACTCATGGTTTGAATTTGTGGATGATTATACAAAATTTTTATGCCGGATTGAATTTTGCTTCTAGAAATCTTTTAGATTCGGCCGCGGGAGGCACTTTTATTGAAATCACTTTAGGAGAAGCTACTAAACTCCTAGATAATATTATGGTTAATTATTCTCAATGGCATACTGAAAGATCTACTAAAAAGGTGCATGAGATAGAAGAAATTAATGTTTTGATTGGAAAGATGGATGGACTTATGAAATTATTTGCTAATAAGAGTTTTTCTTCTAATCCTAATGATATGCCCTTGTCTACTTTGATTGAGAATAATAATGAATCTATGGATGTGAATTTTGTTGGTAGGAACAATTTTCATAACAACACGTATGGAGGAAATTTCAATCCTAGGCTTTATCCTAGTAATCCCTCTAATAATTATGGTAATTCCTACAATAGTTCTTATGGAAATTATAATAATATGCCCTCTTATTTTGAATCTAATATTAAAGAATTTATTTCTTCGCAAAAGAATTATAATGCTAGGATTGAAGAAAAATTGCTTAAGATTGATGATTTGGCTAGGAACATCGATAGAATTGCTCTTGATGTTGATTCTTTGAAACTTAGATCTATTCCACCTAAGCATGATATCAATGAGTCTCTCAAAGCCATGAGAATTTCCATTTACGAGTGCAAAGTAAGAACCGCTAGGATGCGTGCTAAGAAAGATGCCTTTACAAAAGCGTGTTCTTCTAGTTCCTATGAAAATAATGATGAAGATCTAAAAGTTATGGATGTGTCCCCTATTAAATCTTTGTTTTGCAATATTAATCTTGATAATGATGGGACTGATCCACCTTTACCTCGAAGGCGTTCTAAGAATTCAGAATTTGTTGATCTTGATGCTAAATTTGATAAAAGTGAGATTGAAGAAATTAAAACCCTGGATGTTGCTAAACCCACTATATTGGATTTCAAGGAATTTAATTATGAAAATTGCTCTTTAATTGATTGTATTTCCTTGTTGCAATCCGTGCTAAAATCTCCTCATGCTTATAGTCAAAATAAAGCGCTTACTAAACATATCGTTGATGCCTTGATGCAATCTTATGAAGAAAAACTTGAATTGGAAGTTTCTATCCCTAGAAAATTTTATGATGATTGGGAACCTACTATTAAAATTAAAATTAAAAATTATGAGTTTTATGCTTTGTGTGATTTGGGTGCTAGTGTCTCTACTATTCCCAAAACTTTGTGTGATTTGCTAGATTTCCGTGATTTTGATGATTGCTCTCTAAACTCGCATCTTGCGGATTCCACTATTAAGAAACCTATGGGAAGAATTAATGATGTTCTTACTGTTGCAAATAGGAATTATGTGCCCGTAGATTTTATTGTTCTTGATATAGATTGCAATCCTTCTTGCCCTATTATTCTTGGTAGACCTTTCCTTAGAACGGTTGGTGCAATTATTGATATAAAGGAAGGGAATATTAGATTTCAATTTCCATTAAAAAAGGGCATGGAACACTTCCCTAGAAATAAAATAAAATTACCATATGAATCTATCATGAGAGCCACTTATGGATTGCCTACCAAAGATGGCAATACCTAGATCTATTCTTGCTTGTTATGCCTAGCTAGGGGCGTTAAACGATAGCGCTTGTTGGGAGGCAACCCAATTTTATTTTTATTTCTTGATTTTTGATCCTGTTTAGTAATAGATAAATTATTTATCCTCTGTTTTGGTTGTGTTTTTTGTGTTTAATTAGTGTTTGTGCCAAGTAGAACCGTTGGGAAGACTTGGGGAAAGTCTTGTCGAACTTGCTGTAAAAACAGAAACTTTAGGGCTCATGAGAACTGCTGTAATTTTTGTTTGGAGAGTGATATTTAGTTAATTCTTTTTGCAGATGATTAATAGATAAATTCCTCACGTCCAGCAATTTATTTTAGAATTTTTGGGGTTCCAGATCTTTCGCTAGCTACAGATTACTACAGACTGTTCTGTTTTTGACAGATTCTGTTTTTCGTGTGTTGTTTGCTTATTTTGATGAATCTATGGCTAGTAAAATAGTTTATAATACATAGAGAAGTTGGAATACAGTAGGTTTAAAACCAATATAAATAAATAATGAGTTCATTACAGTACCTTGAAGTGGTCTTTTGTTTTCTTTCGCTAATGGAGCTCACGAGTTTTCTACTTTAAGTTTTGTGTTGTGAAGTTTTCAAGTTTTGGGTAAAGATTTGATGGATTATGGAACAAGGAGTGGCAATAGACTAAGCTTGGGGATGCCCATGGCACCCGCAAGATAATCCAAGGACACCTAAAAGCCAAAGCTTGGGGATGCCCCGGAAGGCATCCCCTCTTATTCGTCTACTTCTATCGGTAACTTTACTTGGAGCTATATTTTTATTCACCACATGATATGTGTTTTGCTTGGAGCGTCTTTTATGATTTGAGTCTTTGCTTGTTAGTCTACCACAATCATCTTTGCTGTACACACCTTTTGAGAGAGCCATACATGATTTGGAATTTTATAGAATACTCTATGTGCTTCACTTATATCTTTTGAGCTTTATAGTTTTGCTCTAGTGCTTCACTTATATCTTTTAGAGCACGGTGGTGGATTTGTTTTATAGAAACTATTGATCTCTCATGCTTCACTTAGATTATTTTGAGAGTCTTATTAGCATGGTAATTTGCTTAAAATCCTAATATGCTTGGTATGCAAGATTAATAATAAAACATTCGTATGAGTGTGTTGAATACTAAGAAAAGTTTGATGCTTGATGATTGTTTTGAGATATGGAGGTAATAATATCAAAGTCATGCTAGTTGAGTAGTGGTGAAATTGAGAAATACTTGTGTTGACGTTTGCAAGTCCCGTAGCATGCACGTATGGTAAACGTTATGAAACAAATTTGAAACATGAGGTGTTATTTGATTGTCTTCCTTATGAGTGGCGGTCGGGGACGAGCGATGGTCTTTTCCTACCAATCTATCCCCCTAGGAGCATGCGCGTAGTGCCGAGGTTTTTGATGACTTGTAGATTTTTGCAATAAGTATGTGAGTTCTTTATGACTAATGTTAAGTCCATGGATTATACGCACTCTCACCTTTCCATCCTTGCTAGCCTCTTCGGTACCGTGCATTGCCCTTTCTCACATTGAGAGTTGGCGCAAACTTTGCCGGTGCATCCAAACCCCGTGATATGATACGCTCTTTCACACATAAACCTCCTTATATCTTCCTCAAAACAGCCACCATACCTACTTATTATGGCATTTCCATAGCCATTCCGAGATATATTGCCATGCAACTTTCCGTCATTCCATTCATCATGACACATTCATCATTGTCATATTGCTTAGCATGATCATGTAGTTGACATAGTATTTGTGGCAAAGCCACCGTTCATAATTCTTTCATACATGTCACTCTTGGTTCATTGCATATCCCGGTACACCGCCGGAGGCATTCATATAGAGTCATCTTTTGTTCTAGTATCGAGTTGTAATCATTGAGTTGTAAATAAATAGAAGTGTGATGATCATCATTATTAGAGCATTGTCCCAAGTGAGGAATAAAAAAAAGAGAGGCCATAAAAAAGAGAAGTCCCAAAAAAAGAGAGAAAGGCCATAAAAAAAGAAAAGGCCCAAAAAATGAGAGAAAAAGAGAGAAGGGACAATGTTACTATCCTTTTACCACACTTGTGCTTCAAAGTAGCACCATGATCTTCATAGTAGAGAGTCTCTCATGTTATCACTTTCATATACTAGTGGGAATTTTTCATTATAGAACTTGGCTTGTATATTCAAACAATGGGCCTCCTCAAGTGCCCTAGGTCTTCGTGAGCAAGCAAGTTGGATGCACACCCACTAGTTTCTTTTGTTGAGCTTTTATACATTTATAGCTCTAGTGCATCCGTTGCATGGAAATCCCTACTCCTTGCATTAACATCAATCGGTGGGCATCTCCATAGCCCATTGATTAGCCTCGTTGATGTGAGACTTTCTCCTTTTTTGTCTTCTCCACATAACCCCCCTCATTATATTCTATTCCACCCATAGTGCTATGTCCATGGCTCCCGCTCATATATTGCGTGAAAGTTTATAGGTTTGAGATTACTAAAGTATGAAACAATTGCTAGGCTTGTCATTGGGGTTGTGCATGATGAGAGCATTCTTGTGTGATGAAAATGAAACATGACTAAACTATATGCTTTTGTAGGGATGAACTTTCTTTGGCCATGTTATTTTGAGAAGACATAATTGCTTAGTTAGTATGCTTAAAGTATTATCATTTTTATGTCAATTTGAACTTTTGTCTTGAATCTTTCAGATCTGAATATTCATACCACAATTAAGAAGAATTACATTAAAATTATGCGAAGTAGCACTCCGCATCAAAAATTCTATTTTTATCATTTACCTACTCGAGGACGAGCAGGAATTAAGTTTGGGGATGCTTGATACGTCTCCAACGTATCTATAATTTTTGATTGCTCCATGCTATATTATCTACTGTTTTGGACTATATTGGGCTTTATTTTCCACTTTTATATTATTTTTGGGACTAACCTATTAACCAGAGGCCCAACCCAGAATTGCTATTTTTTTTGCCTATTTTAGTGTTTCGGAGAAACAGAATATCAAACGGACTCCAAACGGAATGAAACCTTCGGAAACGTGATTTTGTCATCAGATAAGATCCAGGAGACTTGGACCCTCCGTCAAGAAAGCCACGAGGCAGCCACGAGGGTGGAGGGCGCGCCCTCCTAGGGCGCGCCCCCTGCCTCATGGGCCCCTCGAAGCTCCACCGACGTACTTCTTCCTCCCATATATATCCACGTACCCCCAAACGATCAGGAAGGAGACAAAAACCTAATTCCACCGCCACAACTTTGTGTATCCATGAGATCCCATCTTGGGGCCTATTCCGGAGCTCCGCCGGAGGGGGCATCGATCACGGAGGGCTTCTACAGCATCATCCAAGCCCCTTCGATGAAGTGTGAGTAGTTTACTTCAGACCTACGGGTCGATAGTTAGTAGCTAGATGGCTTCTTCTCTCTTTTTGGATCTCAATACAATGTTCTCCCCCTCTCTTGTGGAGATCTATTCGATGTAATCTTGTTTTTGCGGTGTGTTTGTTGAGACCGATGAATTGTGGGTTTATGATCCAGTCTATCTATGCATAATATTTGAATCTTCTCTGAATTCTTTTACGTATAATTGGTTATCTTTGCAAGTCTCTTCGAATTATCAGTTTGGTTTGGCCTACTAGATTGGTTGTTCTTGCCATGGGAGAAGTTCTTAGATTTGGTTTCAATCTTGCGGTGTCCTTTCCCAGTGACAGAAGGGGCAGCAAGGCACGTATTGTATCATTGCCATCGAGGATAACAAGATGTTTTTTTATCATATTGCATGAAACTATCCCTCTACATCATGTCATCTTGCTTAAGGCGTTACTCTATTTTTAACTTAATACTCTAGATGCATGCTGGATAGCGGTCGATGAGTGGATTAATAGTAGTAGCTGCAGAATCGTTTCGGTCTACTTGTCTCGGACGTGATGCCTATATACATGATCATACCTAGATATTCTCATAACTATGCTCAATTCTGTCAATTGCTCAACAGTAATTTGTTCACCCACCGTAGAATACTTATGCTCTTGAGAGAAGCCACTAGTGAAACCTATGGCCCCCGGGTCTCTTTCTCATCATATTAATCTCCATTACTTTATTATTGCTTTGCTTTTACTTTGCTTTTACTTTTTACTTTGCATCTCTATACCAAAAATACCAAAAATATTATTTATCATCTTTATCAGATCTCACTTTCGTAAGTGACCATGAAGGGATTGACAACCCCTAAGCGCGTTGGTTGCATTGAGCTATTGTTTTTGTGTAGGTACGAGGGACTCGAGCGTAGCCTCCTACTGGATTGATACGTTGGTTCTCAAAAACTGAGGGAAATACTTACGCTACTTTGCTGCATCATCCTCTCCTCTTCGGGGAAATCCAAGGCAATGCTCAAGAGGTAGCACTGGTTAACCAGCAAGAGTCTGAAAGAGCGAAGGATCTGTTCGAACTTGTTGAAGTGAAGGATCCGACTGAACTCGTTGGAGTACTGGCTCAAATAAAACGGAAGTGTAGTGTTTTGACTGAGCTGCAGCCCCGGAGGACCGATGCAAACTTGAAATGAAGAACACATGGCGTTCGTGAATGACATATGTAAAAAAAATGGAAGTTGGACCAGGTGAAAATAAGCAGCCGAGCGTAGAGGTACACTCGGTGGCGTGGCCTCCGAGTGAAAGTGATGTGTGAATTACAGGATACTCGGGAACACGGAAATAACAGAATGTAGTGCATGTAGAATGACTTAGCTGTCTAAAGACGCGCGAGTGGCCGAGTTGTGAAGATATGTTCAACCGATGGCAATGCGAGGGGCGACCGATTGATGTAGATGTGTCCAACTGAGTGGTGACGGTGGAGCGGCCGAATGGTTATGGGGTGACCAACCGAGTGGCGACGCGCGGAGCGGCCGAATGGTTATGAGGTGACCAACTGAGTGGCGACGCGTGGAGCGGCCGAATGGTTATGAGGTGACCAACCGAGTGGCGATGTGCGGAGCAGCCGAATGGTTATGAGGTGACCAACCGAGTGGCGACGCACAGAGCGGCCAAATGGTTATGAGGTGACCAACC
>NC_041390.1:358217316-358225235 GCF_002162155.2 Triticum dicoccoides | reverse complement strand
TCGTCTTCCTCCTCGCCAGAAGGACCGAGGCGTGGCGCGCGCCCGAGAGGCCTCGGCCACCTCCTGCTTCCCCTGGCCACCTCCTGCTTCCTCTCGTCGCCCTGGACCCCGTCCGCGACGCCACGCACCCTCCCAGGCCTCGCACTCTCCCCGTGCCTTCTCCCCCCCTTCTCTGGCTCCCTCTCTCTTCCACCGAGCGGAGCCCCGTCGCCACCGACGCCGTTCGCCGCGGCCACAACCACCGCCTCGCCTCCCCGACGCCTCCCAAAGCTCCACCGGTCCTCCCTCTTCCTCCTCACCAAGACGGAAGGCGCCGGAAGCCCTGGATGGGGCCAGCTTCGCCGTTCCCCTCCTCGGCCACCGCGGATCGCCGCCGTCAAATCCGTCCCCGTCCGGCCTCCCTCAAGCTTGCCGTCCACCTCTACAGGGTCTACGTGAGCTCTCCGTCCGTTTCCCCCCTCTCCGTTTCGTCGTT
This sequence comes from Triticum dicoccoides, assembly GCF_002162155.2. Classification (NCBI taxonomy): domain Eukaryota; kingdom Viridiplantae; phylum Streptophyta; class Magnoliopsida; order Poales; family Poaceae; genus Triticum; species Triticum dicoccoides. The sequence continues at coordinate 358,224,760 of NC_041390.1, read as the reverse complement.
CGCGCGCCGTAGCTAGGTTATCCACCAAGACCGAAACCCCATCGCCGTCGGCCATGGCGCCGCCGTGGCCAAGGCCACCGCAGCCCGCGCCTGAGCACGTCACCGTGCTCGGTGAACCCCCAGGAGCACGTAGCCCTCCTCGTTTTCTCCTCTAGTGCGCCGTAGCTTCGCCACCATTCGCGCCCGAACTTCGGCCACCGCGGAAGTGCTCGCCGCCGTCGTCTCCGGCCACCCCGCGGCCCCTCGTGCAGCCAGCTAGGTGCGGCCGTGTACGGGCTACCTTCTGGTGGCCTTCGCGCGTCCAGCCGTCGCCCGTAGCGCAACCCCGGTGAACTTCCGCCGCGTTTCGGGTCGCCGCCGGCCGAACTCCGGTGGCCAGTGACGTGGCGCTGTCATTAGCCACTAATGACGCACTAACCAACCCCCTAGGCCACTGACTGTGGGCCCCACCCCTGGTCAAACCCCAGTCAGCGCTGGGTTTGACCGGGATTAGGTCCTGTGTCACTGACGTGTGGCCCCCACACGTCAGGTTTGACCCGAGCCAGCCCAGTTGACCCTGCTGATGTCACCGTGACGTGGTGCTGACGCCATAATTCATTTCTGGATTTATTATTATTCAGGAAATTTCAGAAAATGCCCTAAACTTCAATAAATCATAGAAAATTAACCGTAACTCCAAATTAAATAATTTATATATGGAAAATTATCAGAAAAATTCAAGGAATCCATCTGTACCACTTTCATGCATGTTAGAACAACTTACAGCTGCTGTTTAGCACAAATCAATTAAATGGCATTTGAATAATCACATATGGAGTTGAATTTGAATCTTGTATTCAAACCAACTTCATTTAATCTGTTGCTAGTTGCATTAGCCCAAAACACATTCATTTTGCCATGTCATGATCATGCATCATATTGTGCATTGCATTGATTGTGTTCCCTTCTGTGTTGCCGGTATTTGTCCCCTCTCGATAGACGTGATACCGATGATGTGATCGTTGACACTGATGAAGACTCAATGTTATCTTCAGAAGTGCCAGGCAAGCAAAACCCCCTTATTCATTCCGATAAAATCCCACTCTCTCGCTCCTGCTCTCTTTTACTGCATTAGGACAACACCGATTCATCTGTTACTTGCTGCGGTAGCTGAACCCCTTTATCCTTTGCATGACCTGTCATTGCCACAGTAAATAGATGAAACCCACTAGCATGAGTAGGAGTTGTTTGAGCCCTGTTGTGCCTACTCATTCATGCTTGTTTGTCATGCCTGCTACTGCTTAGAGTTGAGTCAGGTCTGATTCATCGGGGATAAATCAGAGGCGTGTGAACATGTCCTACTGTGTGTGAGCTAAGTGTGTGAACACGATTTGGTAAAGGTAGCGGTGAGAGGCCATGTAGGAGTACATGGTGGGTTGTCTCATTGCAGCCGTCCTCAGGAACTGAGTTCTGTGTTTGTGATCCATGATTCAGCTACTACCACGCATTGGGCCCGAAACCAATGGACCCTCTCGGCTTCTTAATCACCCTTGTCCTCTGTCCAGGAGTTGCAAGTAGTTTCTGGTGTTTGTAGTATGCTGGAGGCCGTGCGCAGCGCTGACCGTAGGGGTGGGCTGTGATGCGGTAGGCACGTGGCCGGGTAAACCGGGCGCCTATTTGGTGTCACGGAACCCTGTTCACATCGTTTGGGGCTGTGAGCGAAACTCCGGCCGGATCTCCTCATGGATGGAACCCGAATAGGCGATAAACCTGGACTAGAGACTTGAGTGTTTAGGCAGGCCGTGGCCGACACCCACGTTGGGCTTCCGCTTGAAGGTTGCCGAGTACATGTCGTGTAAACGGCGGTAAGTGGTGAGAGTATGTGTGAAGAAGTACACCCCTGCAGGGTTAACATCATCTATTCGAATAGCCGTGTCCGCGGTAAAGGACTTCTGGGTTGCGTATATCAGTTCATAGACAAGTGAAAGTGGATACTCTAAAATACGCAAGATAAGCATGAGTGCTATGGATGGCGTTCTCGTAGGGAGACGGGAGCGGATCCATAGTGGTGTATTGATATGGTGAATATGTGGACTCGTGTGCGCCACCTCAAAAGAGTTACTCGCAGTCGTAGTTTAGGATAGCCACCGAGTCAAAGCTGGCTTGCTGCAGTTAAACCCCACCATCCCCTTTGTTGATAATGATGCATATGTAGTTAGTTCTGATGTAAGTCTTGCTGGGTACAGTTGTACTCACGTTTGCCTATTTTATGTTTTTGCAGAGAGACTTCGGTCTCGCTAGTAGTTCCGCGTGGACTTCGACGTTTAGCTTGTTACCTCAGCTACGATCTTGTGCCCTCGGCAGGATCTGATAGATAGTCAGGCTTCTCAGCCTTTTTCATTTCTAGATGTCTGTACTCAGACATGTTAAGCTTCCGCATGTGCTTTGACCTGTATGCTCTGATTGTTGGGTCATGAGACCCATGTTTGTAATATCTCGCTCCTCGGAGCCTATTGATAAATTACTTGAGTCATAGAGTCATGTTGTGATGCCATGTTGTATTTGCACATATCGAGCATATTGTGTGTATGTTTGAAATGCTTGGTATGTGTGGGATCTGACCATCTAGTTGTTTATCTTTGGTAGCCTCTCTTACCGGGAAATGTCTCCTAGTGTTTCCACCGAGCCATGGTAGCTTGCTACTGCTCCGAAACACTTAGGCTGGCCGGCATGTGTCCTTCTTTGTTCCTGTGTCTGTCCCTTTGGGGAAATGTCACGCATTGAGTACCGGAGCCCTGTTAGCCCGCTACAGCCCGGTTTACCGGAGTCCTGCTAGCCCAGTGCTACAGCCCGGACCCACTTGCTGATGACCGACACATTCGATGCTGGGTCATGGATGCCTGTCCCTGTTAGTCTGTGCCACTTTGGGTTTACGACTAGTCATGTCAGCCCGGGCTCTTTATCATATGGATGCTAGCGACATCATCATATACGTGAGCCAAAAGGCGCAAACGGTCCCGGGCAAAGGTAAAGCGACACCCGTGGGAATACCGTGCGTGAGGCCGCAAAGTGATATGAGGTGTTACATGCTAGATCGATGTGGCATTGAGTCGGGGTCCTGACAGTGTTGGTATCAGAGCTTGACTGCCTATAGGATTACCAAGCCAAACTGGTCGATGTTGAGTCTAGAAATTCTTTAGTTATATGTAGGGGAATTGATTGTGGGATGGAACGTAAGGCTCTTTTTACTCCTTATACCTCATGGCCTTCTGATCTGAGTCATCATCTTCTCTTCTACGGGGATTAAGAACTAGGCTATCTCTTCTTTCCATTAGGATCACGTGTTTCTGATCAGTAGACTTATAAGATTGTTGGATTAAGCCTCAGTTCAGTTTCTACCTCTGTATGTTAATTATTGATCTCGAGACCTTGATATTGTGCTTCTGAGTGGTTATGCCACCATTTTTGTGAATGTCTCAAGTCTTTTCTGAGCATTTACAGCCGTTATGATGTCCAAGTCATCCCAGGTTTCTAAATAGTTTGAAGCAATTTGCAAATTCCTTCCTCCCGCTTCGATGTTCCTTTGGGCCAGATTAACCACACTAATCGGTGTGTTGAGGTAATTATTGCCTCGACATATATGTTGGAATTATTATTATGACCCTAAGTGCTTAGGGGATCATCTAGTGGTCTAGCCATGATCTGTGTTCCCAGTGTGATGATTCTGGCCTTTATTCTCGGAAGCATCCCGTGATGCTACTTAGTAGTAGGTATTCTATTTCTGGGTTTTGAACCTGAGATTCACTCTACCTACTTCATGTTGATAGTAATTGCTAGTGCCTTTAGGATATTAGTAACTTTGCGATAGTCCTCGAGGTCCGTGGTATTTCCTTCTTCCAAATACTATGGACCGCTTATGGCAGATGTTTATTGGATCAAAAGATCACAATTAGAGTACTCTTGAGGAGATCTCCATTCATAAATCGTGACTCTGCCAGTCCTACCTCTCTGCATGGGTTATCTGGAAGAAATGTTGATCTCGCTCGACATACTAATCTATGCATCCACAACTCAGAAAATTATATGTTCCTTTGAGTTGTCCCTCTTTAGTTGTCTACTGACCTTCGTCTATCAATTGATAGTCAAGGGTATGCATGCATTCGTTTATCGATGCCTATTACCCTTGTGGTCCGTCAAGCCATTCTGTCCTGAATGACTTGGAGAAACAAACTCCAGTACCTCATCCATATCTAGGATTGGGTCAAAGTAGTTGTATTCCGCAGATCAAATGCCAATCCAGCTTTTGGTTCTGTTCTACTTTGGAGTATTACCCCCTTTATGTCAGAATTGTCATGAGAACTGCACCAACTCTCATGAATTTTGACGTAGTGATACTTCTCACCATCATTAGTCATTCCTCGGCCTTCGTGTTGATGCAACCGGAATACCGACAAATGAATTGTGATGTGTGAAATCAATACTCCCAGCAACCTCGTTGCTTGGTAGTTAAAGGATAATAATTTCATTCTTAGCATGTTGGTTTTTGAATCATCCTTCTAAGACTGATCGTGCTACCTAGTCCTTATTTCGGTGCACCCTTCGATTGATGAGTTAGGATCTTGTCAAGTCCTCACTCATTTGATCATATCGTCTTGCCCTCAAAAGCGAGATTGTTCTCAAGCTTAGTAACATACCGGTGGTTCGTGATTTTCTGAATATCTTCTCGGAAGTATTACCAGGTTGTCCCCTGACTGTTATGTTGAGCTCTTGATCAAGTTGGTTTCTTGTGAACCACCCTTTCTCCAAGAATCTGTGTTGGATAACCCTGAGCTAGTTGGTTAAGCTAGACAACAACTTGGAGAGTTGGAAGATAAAAGCTTGCCTGACTTAGTCCGTTCCAAAGGGATATTCTTGTGTAGTGTGTGTTGAAGAAAGGTGATATCTTCATCGATTGGTCCCTGTGATCGATTGTTGGATCTATTATCTTACCCGAACCCTTGATTGAGTATGGGCTATCGTCAAATCAAATCAGAACCAACGATATTCGTAATGTTGTCTTACTCGTGGTTGATCCCTCGAGCATACACCATTATATCCTTTGGGTCTGACCAATGCTATCACTTGTTCACTTAACTATGGAATTCCTTTTAAAAGGAAACCCAGATGAATAGTTGTTGAGCCCATTGACAACATCCTTATCTCCTCCATGATTTTGTTGGACAATAAGTTAGTGTTGGAAACTTTTGAAGCATTTGTTCATGCTAGCTCATGAAGCATATGTTCGGATGTAAGAAGTGACTTCCTCTAGTCATGTGCATTTGATGCAAGTTGCCGCCGTGGACTCGAGAAAGTCAATGTTGCTTCCTCTGGAATCATCGCAAGTCAGTCATGCACACGTGCGAAGTATTCTGTGGTCTGGAGACTTGCAACCTTCATTCCATATGTGTATCCTAGCACACCAAGCCACTGACTGATTTGTTCAAGGAGAAGGAGTATCTTCATAAGAGCTAATTCGGACTTATGAAAGAACTTCAATATCCTCACTAATGGTTCCCAACCAGAACTCGGTAGTGTTTTATTGTAAGACTACCATGTGGGCATGCTTGTCTGGGACAATGTGTTCACATGTTTGTAGCAGAACCAGATCATGTTTTGGAGCTTGCTATCGTAGTTCATTCCCCGAGAATCTCGCAACGTCATCTCGTCGATTCGTGTTGCAAACTTCCGTTTTTCTTCTTGGACTCGATGAGTCTGGAATATCCTGACACCAACCAGATCTGAATCTCAGGCAGATATGATGGTTGGAATATTTCCCAAGAATTATAATATTGGTCGCGCGATAACCGGTAAAGTGGATGTCGTGGCCAACACACCCAGCCGGAAGACCTGTTATTATAATATCTTGATTGATGAAGTTGGCCACCCCCCCCATAGGGATTTCGTAGGATTTACTCCCTAGTTGCCCCTATGGATTTCTGAGATCCCGAAGTCCGACCTTTTTACTTGATGTTCTAGATATCAAACCATATCTATGAATGGGTTACACTAGCACATCAAGGAGAACATTAGAAGCGGAGTGCTAAATGTCTCTCGGTCGATCATCCAGATTTTATTTCCTTGGCCCCGCCAAGGGTGAAATCTGAGAAGGTGTTATATTCCTTGCATCTGCATCCTCCATCACCCTTCATCATGGTAGTAAGTTGTGTTACCGGACCCTTGACACGGATGTTGGTAAAACCTTGATGATTATGGAATTGCTCAAGTTCTTGAGAGCACGCGCAAGTGCTAGGTTTGATCGTCGGCATTAACTGTATAGCGCTCTCAGTTTCCTCGGTTATGCTATAACCATTCCAATAGTGGAATAACTCTCTATTGTTGAGCCTCTCCCCAGTTACCAGAATCATTCCCAGCATTTGCATTTTGTTCCCAGTTTGCACCGCCAATGTGCCATTCTACCTTGGATCTCTTCCATTTCCGGTGATAAGCAAATTTATCCATTACGTTGTCTTCAACAAGGTAATCCACATCAGCCAAGTCCGAGTATGCCATTCTACCGACCCCCTCCAAACGATCGCTTGAGAATTGCCTTAGGCTGGTTTAAAGAGTTTCAATGATCTCTGAATCAAAGGTAATTCTTCTTGCCACTTAAGGGGATATATCTACGAGTCACCATCCCTAAGATGCCTCGTTGTGGTATCATGGCAACTCAACTCCTCGCTACGTTGACAATCGATTACCACCTTCTTAAACGTGAAATTGTTGTCTACCTAGTGGACCTTCGTCATCTGCTTCACTCCATTCCTATGGATGTGTGCCTCGCCTCTCAGCTCGAGAGATGTTGCTATGTCTCATTCCGTGAGTTAATCCTGAGTTGTTCGACCTTCGAGAAGAACCATCCTTTTAGGGTCTTTCCTTTCCTCTCGTTGTCATGTTAGTTGGAGTTCTCAGAGCAAGACTTCGAGACAATAATGGTGAACGAATCAACGTTCAATTGGAGCGCAACTGGATCGTGAAGATTATACTAGTTTGCGTTTCCCCTTCACCTTACCCTACACTTGAATCTCGGGTCGAGATTCTTGTTTAGTGGGGGTGAGTTGTCACAGCCCTAGAATATTGTTTGTAAATAGTTGCATCTTCATCCAGGCATCATATTTAAATTTCTGAAACATGAATTGAGGATTGTTGAAACCTCAAAACTTTAATTAAAAGCAGGGCAAAAGAACCCTGGAAATTGCATTCAGTGTTTCCAAAATGGCCTTAATAATGTTGGTTATATTTGGCAAAGGTTTTTGCACCAAACCAAAAATAATGAGCATTTTGAGGAATATTTTGGGCACTGAATTTAAATCATTATTTTATTTGCATTTGGAATTATATTCATAACTTGTATAGAATATATTTCCAAATACCCTGAAACATTTTATGTGCTTTTGGAAAAGTCCATCAAGCAACATAAAAATATTCA
>NC_041390.1:358155869-358216762 GCF_002162155.2 Triticum dicoccoides | reverse complement strand
CTCTGGCTCCCTCTCTCTTCCACCGAGCGGAGCCCCGTCGCCACCGACGCCGTTCGCCGCAGCCACAACCACCGCCTCGCCTCCCCGACGCCTCCCAAAGCTCCGCCGGTCCTCCCTCTTCCTCCTCACCAAGACGGAAGGCGCCGGAAGCCCTGGATGGGGCCAGCTTCGCCGTTCCCCTCCTCGGCCACCGCGGATCGCCGCCGTCAAATCTGTCCCCGTCCGGCCTCCCTCAAGCTCGCCGTCCACCTCTACAGGGTCTACGTGAGCTCTCCGTCCGTTTCCCCCCTCTCTGTTTCTTCGTTCGCGCACCGTAGCTAGGTTATCCACCAAGACCGAAACCCCATCGCCGCCGGCCATGGCGCCGCCGTGGCCAGGGCCACCACAGCCCGCGCCTGAGCACGTCACCGTGCTCGGTGAACCCCCAGGAGCACGTAGCCTTCCTCGTTTTCTCCTCTAGTGCGCCATAGCTTCGCCACCGTTCGCGCCCGAACTCCGGCCACCGCGGAAGTGCTCGCCGCCGTCGTCTCCGGCCACCCCGCGGCCCCTCGTGCATCCAGCTAGGTGCGGCCGTGTACGGGCTACCTTCTGGTGGCCTTCGCGCGTCCAGCCGCCGCCCGTAGCGCAACCCCGGTGAACTTCCGCCGCGTTTCGGGTCGCCGCCGGCCGAACTCCGGTGGCCAGTGACGTGGCGCTGTCATTAGCCACTAATGACGCACTAATCAACCCCCTAGGCCACTGACTGTGGGCCCCACCCCTGGTCAAACCCCAGTCAGCGCTGGGTTTGACCGAGATTAGGTCCTGTGTCACTGACGTGTGGCCCCCACACGTCAGGTTTGACCCGAGCCAGCCCAGTTGACCCTGCTGACGTCACCGTGACGTGGTGCTGACGCCATAATTCATTTCTGGATTTATTATTATTCAGGAAATTTCAGAAAATGCCCTAAACTTCAATAAATCATAGAAAATTAACCGTAACTCCAAATTAAATAATTTATATATGGAAAATTATCAGAAAAATTCAAGGAATCCATCTGTACCACTTTCATGCATGTTAGAACAACTTATAGCTGCTGTTTAGCACAAATCAATTAAATGGCATTTGAATAATCACATATGGAGTTGAATTTGAATCTTGTATTCAAACTAACTTCATTTAATCTGTTGCTAGTTGCATTAGCCCAAAACACATTCATTTTGCCATGTCATGATCATGCATCATATTGTGCATTGCATTGATTGTGTTCCCTTCTGTGTTGCCGGTATTTGTCCCCTCTCGATAGACGTGATACCGATGATGTGATCGTTGACACTGATGAAGACTCAATGTTATCTTCAGAAGTGCCAGGCAAGCAAAACCCCCTTGTTCATTCCGATAAAATCCCACTCTCTCGCTCCTGCTCTCTTTTACTGCATTAGGACAACACCGATTCATCTGTTACTTGCTGCGGTAGCTGAACCCCTTTATCCTTTGCATGACCTGTCATTGCCACAGTAAATAGATGAAACCCACTAGCATGAGTAGGAGTTGTTTGAGCCCTGTTGTGCCTACTCATTCATGCTTGTTTGTCATGCCTGCTACTGCTTAGAGTTGAGTCAGGTCTGATTCATCGGGGATAAATCAGAGGCGTGTGAACATGTCCTACTGTGTGTGAGCTAAGTGTGTGAACACGATTTGGTAAAGGTAGCGGTGAGAGGCCATGTAGGAGTACATGGTGGGTTGTCTCATTGCAGCCGTCCTCAGGAACTGAGTTCTGTGTTTGTGATCCATGATTCAGCTACTACCACGCATTGGGCCCGAAACCAATGGACCCTCTCGGCTTCTTAATCACCCTTGTCCTCTGTCCAGGAGTTGCAAGTAGTTTCTGGTGTTTGTAGTATGCTGGAGGCCGTGCGTAGCGCTGACCGTAGGGGTGGGCTGTGATGCGGTAGGCACGTGGCCGGGTAAACCGAGCGCCCGTTTGGTGTCACGGAACCCTGTTCACATCGTTTGGGGCTGTGAGCGAAACTCTGGCCGGATCTCCTCATGGATGGAACCCGAATAGGCGATAAACCTGGACTAGAGACTTGAGTGTTTAGGCAGGCCGTGGCCGACACCCACGTTGGGCTTCCGCTTGAAGGTTGCCGAGTACATGTCGTGTAAACGGCGGTAAGTGGTGAGAGCGTGTGTGAAGAAGTACACCCCTGCAGGGTTAGCATCATCTATTCGAATAGCCGTGTCCGCGGTAAAGGACTTCTGGGTTGTGTATATCAGTTCATAGACAAGTGAAAGTGGATACTCTAAAATACGCAAGATAAGCGTGAGTGCTATGGATGGCGTTCTCGTAGGGAGACGGGAGCGGATCCATAGTGGTGTATTGATATGGTGAATATGTGGACTCGTGTGCGCCACCTCAAAAGAGTTACTCGCAGTCGTAGTTTAGGATAGCCACCGAGTCAAAGCTGGCTTGCTGCAGTTAAACCCCACCATCCCCTTTGTTGATAATGATGCATATGTAGTTAGTTCTGATGTAAGTCTTGCTGCGTACAGTTGTACTCACGTTTGCCTATTTTATGTTTTTGCAGAGAGACTTCGGTCTCGCTAGTAGTTCCGCGTGGACTTCGACGTTTAGCTTGTTACCTCAGCTACGATCTTGTGCCCTCGGCAGGATCTGATAGATAGTCAGGCTTCTCAGCCTTTTTCATTTCTAGATGTCTGTACTCAGACATGTTAAGCTTCCGCATGTGCTTTGACCTGTATGCTCTGATTGTTGGGTCATGAGACCCATGTTTGTAATATCTCGCTCCTCGGAGCCTATTGATAAATTACTTGAGTCATAGAGTCATGTTGTGATGCCATGTTGTATTTGCACATATCGAGCATATTGTGTGTATGTTTGAAATGCTTGGTATGTGTGGGATCTGACCATCTAGTTGTTTATCTTTGGTAGCCTCTCTTACCGGGAAATGTCTCCTAGTGTTTCCACCGAGCCATGGTAGCTTGCTACTGCTCCGAAACACTTAGGCTGGCCGGCATGTGTCCTTCTTCGTTCCTGTGTCTGTCCCTTTGGGGAAATATCACGCATTGAGTACCGGAGCCCTGTTAGCCCGCTACAGCCCGGTTTACCGGAGTCCTCCTAGCCCAGTGCTACAGCCCGGACCCACTTGCTGATGACCGACACGTTCGATGCTGGGTCATGGATGCCTGTCCCTGTAAGTCTGTGCCACTTTGGGTTTATGACTAGTCATGTCAGCCCGGGCTCTTTATCATATGGATGCTAGCGACATCATCATATACGTGAGCCAAAAGGCGCAAACGGTCCCGGGCAAAGGTAAAGCGACACCCGTGGGAATACCGTGCGTGAGGCCGCAAAGTGATATGAGGTGTTACATGCTAGATCGATGTGGCATTGAGTCGGGGTCCTGACACCGGTGTTATGTTCCTTGATTTTGTGTTCCTAACGCGGTTAGGTTCTATGGGAACCCCTTGACAGTTTGCTTCGAATAAAACTCCTCCAGCAAGGCCCAACCTTGGTTTTACATTTGCCTAACAACCTAAGCCTTTTTCCCTTGGGTTTCCGGAGCCTGAGGGTCATCTTTATTTTAACCCCCCCGGGCCAGTGCTCCTCTGAGTGTTGGTCCAAACTGGGCGATGTCCGGCGCCCCCTGGGCAACCAGGGTCTATGCCAACCCGACGTCCTGCCCATCCGGTGTGCCCTAGGAACGAGATATGCGCAACTCCTATTGGGATTTGTCAGCACATTAGGGTGGCTTTGCTGGACTTGTTTTACCATTGTCAAAATGTCTTGTAACCGGGATTCCGAGACTGGTCGGGTCTTCTAGGGAGAAGGAATATCCTTCGTTGACCATGAGAGCTTGTGATGGGCTAAGTTGGGACACCCATGCAGGGTATAAACTTTCGAGAGTCGTGCCCGCGGTTATGTGGCAGATGGGAATTTGTTAATGTCTGGTTGTAGCGAACTTGACACTTGACTTAATTAAAATGCATCAACCGCATGTGTAGCCATGATGGTCTCTTTTCGGCGGAGTCTGAGAAGTGAACACGGTTCTTGTGTTATGTTTGAACGTAAGTAGTTTCAGGATCACTTCTTGATCATTTCTAGCTTCTTGACCGTTGCGTTGCTTCTCTTCTCACTCCTATTTGCGTATGTTAGCCACCATATTTTCTTAGTGCTTGCTGCAGCACCACCTCATTACCCCTTTCCTACCCATAAGCTTAGATAGTCTTGATCTAGCGAGTGTGAGATTGCTGAGTCCTCGTGGCTGACAGATACTTCAAAACATTTGCAGGTGCCAATGATACCAGTGCAGGTGACGCAACCGAGCTCAAGTGGGAGCTCGATGGAGATCTCCGTCGTTGTTTTGTGTTGTTTCCGGTTGATCAGTAGTGGAGCCCAGTTGGGACGATCGGGATCTAGCATTTGGGGTTGTCTTATTTTAATTTGGTTCCGTAGTCGGACCTTGATTGTATTCTAGATGATGTATGTTTAACTTGTTATTTGTGTGAAGTGGCGATTGTAAGCCAACTCTTTATCCCTTTCTTATTCAGTACATGGGATTGTGTGAAGATTACCCCTCTTGCGACAAACCTACCATGCGGCTATGCCTCTAAGTCATGCCCCGACACATGGGAGATATAGTCGCATTGAGGCGTTAAGCAAAGGTTTCTCTATCGGTGCAATGAGACCAAGACCAGCAGGACAGCAAGATGGAGGTCACTGTGGAGCCCAAGACGACGTCACCACTAGAGCCTTTTGCAGGCAGAGACTGCTTTTGTCAGGATAAGCTATACTAGCTCTCCCCTTTCGAATTGGCCGTTGTTGGCTCCCTTCCCACTCAATATTTGCGGAGAGGACCAGGGCCTCTACAAATAGGACTGGCCACCACCATAGCTAGGGGAGGAGACAGATAGAGAGATCAGGGGATCGATCAGAAGGATCGAGAGAGACCAGAGCTACCACAAGTCCACCAAGCACAAGAACACCTCTCCTCAAGAGGCTGTTCTTCCCCTTGTACTGTTCATCCTCAGCCCAAGAGGCAATCCACCACCACCACACTGGAGTAGGGTATTACACCACAACGGTGGCCCGAACCAGTATAAATCTTGTGTCCTTTGTGTTGCGAGTTAATCGAGTTAGCCCGTAAGATCTTAGCAAAGCTAGGATGTGGATCGGTAGGGGGAGATCTTCGCGCGCACCCTAGTGTTCGAACCTTGAGGGTTTTGTCGGAACCCGTGATCCGACAGTCGTGCCGAGACACCACGTGATGATCAAGTGTGATAAGCTCTACGTTCACATACAACGGGTGCAAGCCAGTTTTGCACAAGCAGAATACTCGGTTTAAACTTGACGATCCTAGCATATGCAGATATGGCATCGGAACACTGAGACCGAAAGGTCGAGCGTGAATCATATAGTAGATATGATCAACATAGTGATGTTCACCATTGAAAACTACTCCATCTCACGTGATGATTGAACATGGTTTAGATGATATGGATCACATGATCACTTAGATGATTAGAGGAATGTCTATCTAAGTGCGAGTTCTTAAGTACCGCTGGGTGACAAGCCTTCTGCAGAAGCTGCTGACGATGTTTAGACCGCCAGGCAAAGCAAAGCTGATGACTACTCGATTGTTCAGTGTGCCATGCTTTACAGCTTAGAACCGGGACTTCCATGACGTTTTGAATGTCATGGAGCATATGAGATGTTCCAGGAGACGAAGTTAATATTTCAAGCAAATGCCTGGATTGAGAGATATGATGTCTCCAATAAGTTCTATAGCTGCAAAATGGAGGAAAATAGTTCTGTCAGTGAACATATACTCAGAATGTCTGGGTACCACAACCACTTGACTCAGCTGGGAGTTAATCTTCCTAATGATAGTGTCATTGACAGAGTTCTTCAATCACTGCCACCAAGCTACAAGAGCTTCTTGATGAACTATAATATGCAAGGGATGGATAAGACAATTCCCAAGATCTTCACAATGCTAAAGGCCGCGGAGGTAGAAATCAAGAAGGAGCATCAAGTGTTGATGGTCAACAAGACCACCAGTTTCAAGAAGAAGGGCAAAGGGAGGAAGGGGAACTTCAGAAGAATAGCAAGCAAGTTGCTGCTCAAGTGAAGAAGCCCAAGTCTGGACCTAAGCCTGAGACTGAGTTCTTCTACTGCAAAGGGACTGGTCACTAGAAGCGGAACTGCCCCAAGTATTTGGCGGATAAGAAGGATGGCAAAGTGAAAGGTATATTTGATATACATGTTATTTATGTGTACCTTACTAATGCTCGGAGTAGAGCCTGGGTATTTGATATTGGTTCTATTGCTAATATTTTCAACTCGAAACAGGGGCTACGGATTAACGAAGATTGGCTAAGGACGAGGTGACGATGCGCGTGGGAAATGGTTCCAAAGTCGATGTGATCACCATCGACACACTACCTCTAAATCTACCTTCGGGATTAGTTTTAGACCTAAATAATTGTTATTTGGTGCTAGCATTAAGCATGAACATTATATCTGGATCTTGTTTGATGCGAGATGGTTATTCATTTAAATAAGAGAATAATGGTTGTTCTATTTATATGAGTAATATCTTTTATGGTCATGCACCCTTGATGAGTGGTCTATTTTTACTAAATCTTGATAGTAGTGATACACACATTCATAGTATTGAAGCCAAAAGATATAACTTTAATAATGATAGTGCAGCTTATTTGTGGCACTGCTGTTTGGGTCATATTAGTGTAAAGCGCATGAAGAAACTCCATGCTGATGGACTTTTGGAATCACTTGATTATGAATCACTTGATGCTTGCGAACCATGTCTCATGGGCAAGATGACTAAGAATCCGTTCTCGGGAACAATGGAACGGGCAACAGACTTATTGGAAATAATACATACTGATGTATGCCGTCCGATGAGTGTTGATGCTCGTGGCGGGTATCATTATTTTCTGACCTTCACAGATGATTTGAGCAGATATGGGTATATCTACTTGATGAAACATAAGTCTAAAACATTTGAAAAGTTCAAGAATTTCAGAGTGAAGTAGAAAATCATAGTAACAAGAAAATAAAGTTTCTACGATCTGATTGTGGAGGGGAATAGTTGAGTTACGAGTTTGGTCTTCATTTGAAACAATGCGGAATAGTTTCACAACTCACGCCACCTGGAACACCACAGCATAACGGTGTGTCCAAACGTCGTAACCGCACTTTATTAGATATGGTGCGATCTATGATGTCTCTTACTGATTTACCGCTATCGTTTTGGGGTTATGCTTTAGAGACGGCTGGATTCACGTTAAATAGGGCACCATCAAAATCCGTTGAGCCGACACCTTATGAACTGTGGTTTGGCAAGAAACCCAAGTTGTCATTTCTTAAAGTTTGGGGCTATGATGCTTATGTGAAAAAGCTTCAACCTGATAAGCTCGAACACAAATCAGAGAAATGTGTCTTCATAGGATACCCAAAGGAGTCTGTTGGGTACACCTTCTATCACAGATCCAAGGCAAGATATTCATTGCTAAGAATGGATCCTTTCTAGAGAAGGAGTTTCTCTCTAAAGAAGTGAGTGGGAGGAAAGTAGAACTTGATGAGGTAATTGTACCTGCTCCCTTATTGGAAAGTAGTTCATTAGAGAAATCAGTTCCATTCATTCCTACACCAATTAGTGAGGAAGCTAATGATGATGGTCATCAAACTTCTGATCAAGTTACTACCATACCTCGTAGGTTAACCAGAGTAAGATCCGCACCAGAGTGGTATGGTAATCCTATTCCGGAAGTCATGTTACTTGACCATGATGAACCTACGAACTATGAGGAAGCGATGATGAGCCCAGATTCCGCAAAATGGCTTGAGGCCATGAAATCTGAGATGGGATCCATGTATGAGAACAAAGTATGGACTTTGGTTGACTTGCCCAATGATCGGCAAGCCATAGAGAATAAATGGATCTTCAAGAAGAATACTGACGCTGAAGGAAATGTTATTGTCTACAAAGCTCGACTTGTTGCGAAAGGTTTTCGACAAGTTCAAGGAGTTGACTACGATGAGACCTTCTCACCCGTAGCGATGCTTAAGTCCGTCCGAATCATGTTAGCAATTTCCGCATTTTATGATTATGAAATTTGGCAAATGGATGTCAAAATTGCATTCCTTAATGGATATCTTAAAGAAGAGTTGTATATGATGCAACCAGAATGTTTTGTCGATCCAAAAGGTGCTAACAAAGTGTGTAAGCTCCAGTGATCCATTTATGGACTGGTGCAAGCATCTCTGAGTTGGAATATACGCTTTGATAGTGTGATCAAAGCATATGGTTTTATACAGACTTTTAGAGAAGCCTGTATTTACAAGATAGTGAGCGAGAGCTCTATAGCATTTCTGATATTATATGTGGATGACATATTGTTAATCGGAAATGATACTAAATTTCTGAATAGCATAAAAGGATACTTGAATAAGAATTTTTCAATGAAATACCTCGGTGAAGCTGCTTATATATTGGGCATCAAGATCTATAGAGATAGATCAAGATGCTTAATTGGACTTTCACAAAGCACATAACTTGATAATGTTTTGAAGAAGTTCAAAATGGACCAAGCAAAGAAAGGTTTCTTGCATGTGTTACAAGGTGTGAAGTTGAGTCAGACTCAATGCCCGACCACTTCAGAAGATAGAGAGAAAATGAAAGGCATTCCCTATGCTTCAGCCATAGGTTCTATCATGTATACAATGCTGTGTACCACACCTAATGTGTGGCTTGCTATTAGTTTAGCAGGGAGGTACCAACGTAATCCAGGAGTGCATCACTGGACAGCAGTCAAGAACATCCTGAAATACCTGAAAAGGACTAAGGATATGTTTCTCGTTTATGGAGGTGACAAAGAGCTCGTCGTAAATGGTTACATCGATGCAAGCTTTGACACTGATCCAGATGACTCTAAGTCACAAACCGGATACGTATTTTTATTGAATGGTGGAACTGTCAGTTGGTGCAGTTCCAAGCAGAGCGTCGTGGCGGGATCTACGTGCGAAGCGGAGTACATAGCTGCTTCCGAAGCAGCAAATGAAGGAGTCTGGATGAAGGAGTTCATATCCGATCTAGGTGTCATACCTAGTGCATCGGGTCCAATAAAAATCTTTTGTGACAATACTGGTGCAATTGCCTTGGCAAAGGAATCCAGATTTCACAAGAGAACCAAGCACATCAAGAGACACTTCAATTCCATCCGCGATCAAGTCAAGAAGGGAGACATATAGATTTGCAAGATACATACGGATCTGAATGTTGCAGACCCATTGACTAAGCCTCTATCATGAGCAAAACATGATTAGCACCAATACTCCATGGGTGTTAGAATCATTACTATGTAATCTCGATTATTGACTCTAGTGCGAGTGGGAGACTGAAGGAAATATGCCCTAGAGGCAATAATAAAGTTGTTATTTATATTTCCTTATATCATGATAAATGTTTATTATTCATGCTAGAATTGTATTAACCGGAAACTTAGTACATGTGTGAATACATAGAAAAACAGAGTGTCACTAGTATGCCTCTACTTGACTATCTCGTTAATCAAAAGATGGTTAAGTTTCCTAACCATAGACATGATTTGTTATTTGATGAATGGGATCACATCATTAGAGAATGATGTGATTGACTTGACCCATCCGTTGGCTTAGCACTATGATCGTTTAGTTTATTGCTATTGCTTTCTTCATGACTTATACATGTTCCTATGAATATGAGATTATGCAACTCCCAAATACCGGAGGAACACTTAGTGTGCTATCAAACATCACAAGGTAACTGGGTGACTATAAAGATGCTCTACAGATGTGCCAATAGTGTTTGTTGAGTTGGCATAGATTGAGATTAGGATTTGTCACTCCGTGTATGAGAGAGGTATCTCTGGGCCCTCTCGATAATGCACATCACTATAAGCCTTGCAAGCAATGTGACTAATGAGTTAGTTGCAGGATGTTGCATTACGAAACGAGTAAAGAGACTTGTCGGTAACGAGATTGAACTAGGTATTGAGATACCGACGATCGAATCTCGGGCAAGTAACATACCGAGGACAAAGGGAACAACGTATGTTGTTATGCGGTTTGAACGATAAAGATCTTCGTAGAATATGTAGGAACCAATATGAGCATCCAGGTTCCGCTATTGGTTATTAACCGGAAGTGAGTCTCGGTCATGTCTACATAGTTCTGGAACCCGTAGGGTCCGCACGCTTAACGTTCGATGATGACCGGTATTATGAGTTTATGTGTTTTGATGTACCGAAGGTAGTTCAGAGTCCCGAATGTGATCACGGACCTGACGATGAGTCTCGAAATGGTCGAGACATGAAGATTGATATATTGGAAGGCTATGTTTTGACACCGGAATGGTTTCGGATAAGTTCGGGTAATTACCGGAGTGCCGGGGGGTTACCGGAACCGCCCAGGGAGTCAATGGGCCTTAATGGGCCATGGTGGGAGAGAGAAGGAGGCGGCCAAGTAGGGGGCACGCCCCCCAAGCCCAATCCGAATTGGGGAGGGGGCCGACCCCCCTTTCCTTCTCTCCTTCTCCTTTTTCCTTCTTCTCCTACTCCAACTAGGGAAGGGGGGATGTCGGCGTCCTGGGAATGGGGGTCCTCAAACTTGCCTGCCTGTAGCCCATGGCGTGGCTCCACCAGCGGCCCTGTACGACCCATCTTCACCAGCAAACACTCAAGACCCTCGCGAGGGGCCAAGCCTCGTGAGGCAGACGATGCAAGACCTCCTCGGGGGAGGCCTCACCAGGCTGGCTCGCGAGGGGCGAAGAGATCAAGGCAAGGGACACCTCGGAAGGTTCCTGTGAAGCAAGCCACGATGACCAAGGCCAGGCGGGCGCCAGCAGGCGTAGTGTCCTTGTTTCCTCTTTGGTGCTAAAGGGGCAAGCACGGGCGAGGAGTCCTAAGGCAACAGGCAAAGGTTACCATATTGGTGCAATGAGACCAAGACTGGCAGGACGGCAGGACGGAGGTCACCGTGGAGCCCTGGACAGCGTCAAGACCAGATCCTTTGGCAGGCGAAGACCATCTTTTGTCAGGATAGCTTGTACTAGCTTTTCCCCTTCAAATTGGCCGTTGTGGGATCCCTTCCCGCCTAACATTTTGGAAGAGGACCCGGGTCTCTATATATAGCACTAGCCACCACCGTAGAAGGGGGATCCCATCTTGGATCGGATCCATTCCACCAAGGAAACCACACAAACTCACCAAGCACTAGAGACCCTCTCCTCAGGAGGCTGTTCTTCCCCTGTAAATGTTCATCCTCAGCCCAAGAGGCAATCCACCACACCACACTAGAGTAGGGTATTACACCACCTCGGTGGCCCGAACCAGTATAAATCTTGTGTCCCTTTGTTATGCGAGTTCGACGCGCTGAGCCTTGAGATAGCTTCGTGTGCACCCCATTGTTCGGACCTCAAGGGTTTTGCCGGAACCCGAAGTTTGACAGGGGAAACCTACTCCTACTAGGAGTAGGAATCCCCCTTGGGTCGTGCCATAGAGAGGGCTGGCCCTCCCCCCTCCACTCCTTTGTATACGGGGGAGGGGGCACCCCATAGACACACAAGTTGACAGTTGTGTTAGCCGTGTGAGGTGCCCCCCTCCATAGATTTCCACCTCGGTCATATTGTTGTAGTGCTTAGGCGAAGCCCTACATCGGTAACTTCATAATCACCATCATTACGTCGTCGTGCTGACGAAACTCTCCCTCGGCCTCAGCTGGATCAAGAGTACGAGGGACGTCACCGAGCTGAACGTGTGCAGATCATGGAGGTGTCGTGCGTTCGGTACTTGATCGGTTGGATCGCGGAGACGTATGACTACATCAACCGCGTTACTTAATGCTTCCGCTTTCGATCTACGAGGGTGCATGGACACACTCTCCCGTCTCGTTGCTATGCATCACCTAGATGGATCTTGCGTATGCGTAGTAAATTTTTTGACGTATTGCATTCCCCAACAAGGCCCTAGCTCCGGGACAGCTCCTCCAGCTTGGCGGTTTCACCATAGGCGCCCGTGCATCCTTTAAGCCAAAGGCAGCCCTCGAGATCGCTAAACATCGTCTTCGTGTCGGCCTTGAACACTCCGAAAAGATGAATCCAGCAGATGTCTCGTCCTTAAACGAGCTACTTGATCGCATCGCTGCCGTGGGAGTTGCAACAGAATACGATCGGATTGGGCTTAAACCCGATCAGAGGGAAATCAGGTCCCCGCCGATCACCCATCTGGTAGCGGTCGTAGAGGAACAAGCCGAAAATACTTCTCCCCCTAATTTAAGAACAACCTGTGTTCGGATTTCTGAGTGCTACGAGCCGGATACCCATCTTTAGGAAGAGACCTCGTGTCGTCCGAACATAAAATCAGGCATTGAGCCCGAAGACCGCCAGGACACTCCGGACCCTGGGTCGGTGACCTCAATAATTCTTCAAACTCCGGATGCAATAATGGTCAGGGTTCGGATTTTAACCCTCCCACCCTCCACAAGCAATGTTCCCCAAGCAATTCAGGTCCTCTCGACATATGCGACCTAATGTATACACGACAGCAACCTAAGGAAACGGTCCACCACTTTTGGGCCAGATTCGTCCTTGTCAAAAACAAGATCAAGGATTGCTGCGACGGCGACGCGGTTTCAGTACTTTGCCGCAACTGTACGGACGAGGGAATCCTTAACGCCCTCAACTGCCGCCGCATACTGCACTTTGCAGATTTGGCACACATCATACAGAAGTACATCGCAATGGAAAGCACCTGGAAGGCCCAAACAGCTCGGTGGGAACCTCCTGCCTTCAAGCAGCCCACTGGTCGGACAAAAAGGATGCACCCTTACAGGGCACCTGATCATCATCCCATGGACAAAAAATTCAAGCCCTTTACGGGACACAAAACCAACCCATAACCTTCGGGCATGTTGTGTACTCCAGCAGGTGGCTAAGAGCGGTGCGGCCATCCTCACCAGCATTACTCTAGAGATGCACTCTTTGGAGGATGCCAATCTCAATGTTTTTACGATCTTCGTGACCTTTTCTTCCAACAACCAGCGAAAAAGGGCATTACGTGACCTTGCCGAAGTCAACAAGGTAGCCGCAATAAATCCTTGGAACGACATGGCGATATCCTTCACCGCCGATGATGAGCCAAAGACTAGATCAGTCCAAGCACCACCTGCTTTGGTCTTAAACCCAATAGTACATGGCTTTCGGCTCACCAAAGTGCTCATGGATGGTGGCAGCAGATTGAACCTCATCTACAAAGATACGCTCCAGAAAATGCAGACGGACAAAAGCCGCATTGAGCAAAGCGGCACCACCTTTCGAGGCATGATCCCCAGTCGAGAAGCACGAAGCTCGGGGAATATCAAACTCGAAGTCGTATTTGGCACGCCGGAGAACTATAGGTCCAAAGAGTTGCTCTTACACATGGCACCTTTCCACAGTGGATATCACGCCCTATTATGGAGAGAAGCATTCGTATGCTTTCAAGCCATACCCCATTACGGGTACATGAAGCTCAAAATGCCAGGGCCCAATGGAGTTATCACTATCACTAGTGATCCGGATATAGGACTCCGCGCCGAAAAGAAAACCGCATCCCTAGCCCTCGAGGCGCTATCCGAGGCCTTTGTGGCCGAGGAATTAACCACTCTACACTCTAAGTGGACAAGGATGATGTAATCCTCGACAAGAGGCCCAAATCCACTTCCTTTAAGCCAGCAGACAAAATAGTCAAATTTCAGGTACACCCAACGGATCCTAATTAAACAGCAGCCATTGGAGCACAGCTGGATCCAACGATGGACGCCGCTTTAAGAGCATTTCTCCGCGAAAATTGGGACATCTTTGCCTGGCATCCTTCAGATATGCCAGGAATCCCATGCAGACTAGCCGAACACTGCCTCAATATAATAAAAGGGTTTAAACCAGTCAAGCAAACACTGCGGTGATTTTCCGAACCCAAGCGACAAGCTATGGGTGAGGAGCTAGCCAAACTACTTGAAGTCGGGTTCATTAGAGAGATTAAGCACCCGGACTGGCTAGCAAACCTGGTCGTGGTGCCAAAGAAGGACAAATCCTGGTGCCTTTGTGTCGATTTCAAAGACCTTAATAAGGCCTGCTATCGGTGTCAAAACCGGCGGATCTCGGGTAGGGGGTCTCGAACTGTGCGTCTAAGGCAGATGGTAGCAGGAGGCAGGGGACACGATGTTTTACCCAGGTTCGGGCCCTCTTGATGGAGGTAAAACCCTATGTCCTGTTTGATTTATTCTTGACAATATGAGTAGTACAAGAGTTGATCTACCACGAGATCAGAGAGGCTAAACCCTAGAAGCTAGCCTATGGTATGATTGTATGTTGTCCTACGGACTAAAACCCTCCGGTTTATATAGACACCGGAGGGGGCTAGGGTTACACAAGGTTGGTTACAAAGGAGGAGATATACATATCCGTATTGCCTAGCTTGCCTTCCACGCCAAGTAGAGTCCCATCCGGACACGGGATGAAGTCTTCAATCTCGTATCTTCATTGTCCAACAGTCCGGCCAAAGGATATAGTCCGGCTGTCCGGAGACCCCCTAATCCAGGACTCCCTCACCTACCCTAAGGACCCCTTCCCACTGCCCCGCGTTGACCAAATCATTGATGCAACTGCAGGACACGATTCATTGTGCTTCCTCGATGCATACTCCAACATTCATTACTCCATATGGGCCTTTATCCTTCAACACTATGCCTTTCGGACTCAAAAAACGC
The DNA here is from genome assembly GCF_002162155.2 of Triticum dicoccoides. Classification (NCBI taxonomy): domain Eukaryota; kingdom Viridiplantae; phylum Streptophyta; class Magnoliopsida; order Poales; family Poaceae; genus Triticum; species Triticum dicoccoides. The sequence continues at coordinate 358,201,955 of NC_041390.1, read as the reverse complement.
CAGCGCCACCTACCAACGCATGATTCAAACATGCCTAGAAAAACAGATTGACAAGACGGTGGAGGTATATGTAGATGATGTAGTCATCAAAACTAAACATGTCGAATCATTGGTGGACGACTTGCGCCTCACACTCAACAACCTCCGAACATATGACATACGGCTCAATCCAGAAAAATGCATTTTCGGCGTCCCAGGTGGAAAGCTGCTCGGGTTCATTGTTTCCAATAGAGGAATTGAAGCAAATCCCGCCAAACTCCGAGCCTTTTCACAACTGGAACACCAAGAGACCTAAAGCAGGTCCAAAAACTAGCTGGGTGCGAGGGAGCCTTGAGTCGCTTTATCTCCAAATTGGGAGAAAAGGCACTGCCGCTTTATTGCCTGCTCTGACGTGTCGATCATGTTGAGTGGATGGATGCGGCAACGACCTGGTTGGAAGAAATAAAAACTTTGTTAGCAAACAACCCAATCCTGCCGCACCAAATGTCGGTGAACCTATGCTACTATACATATGAGCAACTCACCAGGTAGTGAGCGCTATGCTCGTTGTCCAACGAGAGGAAGAGGGACAGAAATTCTCACTCCAAAACTAGTATACTATGTATCGCCAGTCCTTACACCATGCAAGTCCCGATACCCGCACTATCAAAAGATAGCATAAGCGGTCTTCATGGCATCTCGAAAGCTGCAGCACTACTTTCAAGAGTGCTCGATCATGGTGGCCTCCGAAGTGCCACTCAACGACATCATAAATAACCGAGACGCCACCGGCCGCATTGCCAAATGGGCTATCGAGCTCTTACCATTTGAAATAACATACAAGCCGCGCCGAGCTATTAAATCTCAGGTGTTGGCTGACTTTGTCGCCGAATGGACAGAAGCCGAACTCTCCAAAGAGTACAGTACATACTCCAATTGGGTGATGTACTTTGACGGCTCCAAAATGTTAGCCGGATTGGGGGCTGGTTGTGACGCCCCAAGACCGGAGCTTCAGGTGCCTTCCATAATTTCCTGGATTCGTCGTGTGATTTGTTTGGTTCTTTGCATTCATCATTGCATCACGTGCACTGCATCATGTCATCATGCAACCCATTTTAATACTCAACTAAATAAAATGCATAGATCTTTGATCCATTTAAATTGAGGGAACTCACATGGTGATTTCTCTATATAACATATCCTCTCAATATATTAGGGAGCTATAGTAAATATTCTAACACACCTGCAAAATATCCCAATGCCTTGCCATCTTAATTCTTGGTCTCCAACCTTTGCCCTAAATTCTTTCTTCACTTTCCGAAGTTCCACCAAAAAACCTCAACATTTTCGGACCCCCCCTATCACCTACTTCCTATGCAAAACCATTTGAATTAAATTCAAATGAGTTCGATTCAACCTTCACCCATGTGTTCGTTTCCATTTTTCTTGGATCAGGCTCATTTTTGCGAGTCTGGGAAAATTTACTTCCTGACCAAACTCCACTGCTATCCCTCTCTGCATTTCTTCCAAGTTTGGGTTTTCTTTGAAATAGTTAAAAGAAAAAGAGTTTGTGGCAGAGGAGAGTCCAGCCCAGCTAGGCCTCTCATCGGCCCACCAAACCCCTTGAGGCCCATCCCTTTCTAACCCTAGCGAGTTTTGGCCCGATCCTCATCTCCTCTCGATCCCCTGGCATCTCCCTCGTCGCGCTCCAGCTCCGCCTCTCCCGCACGCACATCGAGCGCCGGAGGACCGCGCTCGATCCCTCTCGCCACCCACAGGAGCCACTGCACCTCCTCCTCCCTCTCGCTCCTCTGCACGACCCTTTCCCCTGCTCTCTTCCACCACCGCGACTGCCTTTGACCACCAGGAGGCCGCCACGTCGCTAGGAGATCGTCGCATCGCCGGGGACGCCGAACGCCACCTCGCAACACCGCCGGCAACAACGAGCCCCTCCACTCCTTCCAGCGACGCCCCGATCCTCGACCCCGCCACCACGTCCTCGCCCCTCGCCGGATCCTGCAGGCCACTGCCCGGCTCCCTCGCGCCCCAGCCGGGCTCCTCTTCCTCCACGCCCGCCTCGCACCAGGAGCTCAATCTCGTGCCCCTCCATGCGCACCCACGCCTGCCTCACGCCCGAGGTCCTCCTCCTTGCCACCGCTGCTCCGGCGAGCACCACCCAAACGCCGTTGCCCTGCCATCTCTCTTCCCTGCTCTCGCTATCTCTCTGCTTCACTAACCCGCAGCTGTCGATGCCCTCATTTCCCTCTTTAGACAGGAGTCCGTCCATGGCGCCGCCCTTTCCCCGCGCCCGAGCTGCTCCAGCCGCCGTCGGTTTATTCACTGCAACTGTGTTTGTTTCTGTTGCTGCATCTCTGGCCATCCCCGTCGTCCACAGTCGACCGCGCCCGTAGACTCCTGTGATGCCTGTTGCTGCCGCTGTTTTCCTCTGTCAAATGAATGAACACCTCCTCCGGAGACCGCCAAGACCGTCCAGGACCAAATACCGGTTCGAGTACGACTACCACCGATGCCCCAAGGACACCAAGTGTACGACTACGCCCAGCGATGCGACAACTACGTCTACCGTCAACCCTCGAAGGCATCATGGACGTCAAGTTTCTCGCCATGTACCACTACCATCGATGTGTACGACTACTATGTGAACATGTACACGACGACCTCAGGGACCGATGTTGCGCCAAGTACCACGATGGATGGAGCCCTCGGACCCGTCAAGTGCGTCTACGAATGGTGAACAACTACCGTTGCCCCGAACACGTTGGATTCGTTAAGTACCTCTCCGAAAACGAAACATGTACCTCTACCGTCGCAAGAATTGAGACCGACAAGTCCGAAGATGCAAGTACTAGTCCGAACCATGTACGACGACCGTCATCGAAGGCCCGTGTAACACAAGCATCAAGTTCAACTACCGTTGCGTGAACCGCTACTTCCACGACGGCCGTGAACGACTACTTCCCTCGATGAACTCAATACGCTTCGAAAAACGGACGCTTCGACGGTATAACCACCGGAACGACGCCCGTGAACGAATGAATGCATGTTGTATGAGATGCACCCTTGTTCGCCTCGAGTCCGAACTGTCGGTGCACGTTGCCCCTCTTTTTCCTTTTCACCAACCTGTGGGAACCCGGTATCCGGGAGCACCCCATCATCTTGCATGGCGCACTCACACCCACTTCCTTTTGCACCGGTATCCCTGTGAGTTACCGGATCGTCGGAATGTTGCCGTGGCATCATTTTCGGATTCGTTGTCGTGGCACCCCTTTCGTTTCTGCCACGATGACAAATGCCTCATATCTTATGATGTCAACATTTTCATAAAACTGCATAAACTTGCACATGTCATTCGCATCATGATAATAACATTTAAATGTTTAAAATTGTTGTTGCACCAAGTTGATAAATGCATATGGGGATTTACCGGAATTGTCGTTTGTTATTTTTGGCTTCATTTAAACTTGCCTAATGTTTAGTTTACTTATGCTCCACCTCTTGCCATGCTTAACAACATTTAATATTGTTGGGTACATAAACGGCAGAGAACTAAATAAGCCATGTGGTGTTTCATCTATATGCAACCGTTGCATATTGAGCTCCACTTAATTTGTAGTTTTGTTTGTTGCACTTTGCCATGTCATGCATATTTAAACCGGACATGCATCATACTTGGTTGTGCATCATGCCATGTTATGTGATGGTTGTTTACATTGATGCTTGCTTCTTTCCGGGTTGCTTCTCGCGTTAGCTTCAGTTTCGTTCCAGAGTTGTGAGGATTCGTTCGACTATGTCCGCTTGTCTTCTTCGTGGACTCGTTCTTCTTCCTTGCGGGATCTCAGGCAAGATGACCATACCCTCGAAATCACTTCCATCTTTGCTTTCTAGTTGCTCGCTCTTTTTCTATGTCGCGAACCCTACCACTTGCTATATCATGCCTCCCATTATTGCCATGTCAGCCTCTAACACACCTTTCCTAGCAAACCGTTGTTTGGCTATGTTACCGCTTTGCTCAGCCCCTCTTATAGCGTTGCTAGTTGCAGGTGAAGATGGAGTTTGTTCCTTGTAGGAACATGGATATTTGTTGGGATAACACAATATCTCTTATTTAATTAATGCATCTATATACTTGGTAAAGGGTGGAAGGATCGGTCTTATGCCTGGTGTTTTGTTCCACTCTTGTCGCCCTAGTTTCCGTCATACCGGTGTTATGTTCCTTGATTTTGCGTTCCTTACGCGGTTGGGTTATAATGGGAACCCCTTGACAGTTCGCCTTGAATAAACTCCTCTAGCAAGGCCCAACCTTGGTTTTACCATTTGCCACCTAAGCCTTTTTCCCTTGGGTTCTGCAGAGTCAAGGGTCATCTTTACTTTAAACCCCTGGGCCAGTGCTCCTCTGAGTGTTGGTCCAAAACAGTGCCACTTGCAGCGCCACCTCGGGGAAACTTGAGGGTTGGTTTTAGTTGTACGTAGTGTTCATCCGGTGTGCCATGAGAATGAGATATGTGCAGCTCATATCGGTATTTGTCGGCACATCGGGCGGCTTTGCTGGTCTTGTTTTACCATTGTCGAAATGTCTTGTAACCGGGATTCCGAGTCTGATCGGGTCTTCCTGGGAGAAGGAATATCCTTCGTTGACCGTGAGAGCTTGTGATGGGCTAAGTTGCGACACCCCTGCAGGGTTTTGAACTTTTGAAAGCCGTGCCCGCGGGTATGGGAAGATGGGAATTTGTTAATGTCCGGTTGTAGAAAACTTGACACTTAACTTAATTAAAATGAATCAACTGCATGTGTAGCCGTGATGATTTCTTCTCGGCGGGGTCCGGGAAGTGAACACGGCTTTGGAGTTATGTTTGAACATAAGTAGTTTCAGGGTCACTTCTCGATCACTTCTAGTTCACGACCGCGCTTTGCTTATCTTCTCGATCTCATTTGCGTAAGTTAGCCACCATATATGCTAGTGCTTGCTGCAGCTCCACCTCACTACCTTTTCCTACCCAAAATCTTAAATAGTCTTGATCACAAGGGTGTGAGATTGCTGAGTCCCCGTGACTCATAGATTACTGCGAAAACAGTTGCAGGTGCCGATGATACCAGTGCAGGTGACGCAACCCAGCTCAGATGGGAGCTCGAGGAAGATCTTGTTCATTGTGTTTTTTTGTTTTCCAGTTGATCAGTAGTGGAGCCCAGTTGGGGCGATCAGGGACCTAGCATTAGGGGTTGTCTTTCTTTATTTGGTTCCTTAGTCGGACCTTGATTGTTTTCTGGATGATGTAATGATATATTTATGTATTGTGTTAAGTGGCGATTGTAAGCCAACTCTGTATCCCTCTCTTATTCAGTACATGGGATGTGTAAAGATGACCCCTCTTGCTACATGCCTACTATGCGGTTATGCCTCTAAGTAGTTCTCCAACACGTGGGAGATATAGCCGCATCGTGGGTGTTACAAGTTGGTAATCAGAGCCGTCCCCGACTTAGGAGCCCCCTGCTTGATCGAATCGCTGACGTTGTTGAGTCTAGAAATTTTTTTTGAGTCTTATAGGATTATATATATCGGAGAGCAGGATTCTTTTTACTCCCCAGTCCCTTCGTCGCTCTGGTGAGGCCTCCTGACGTAGAGTTTTGACTCTTCTCTCCTCAAATTTCACTAAAAAAATTTAGGATCACGCGGGTATCTTGGAATCATTCCGATGGTTTTGTGACGAGAACATTGTTATTGGTGCCTCCTGACATTTAGGGGTTGTGGTAGTGTCCCGGGGAGTTGAGCTCCGAGGTGTTGTCATCGCAATTTTATCGTTGTAGTTCTGGAATACCTGAGTTCACCGACATCGAAAATCTCTTTTATGCAGTTGTTGGTGAGATAACCTCGACGCCACCCAGTACTGGGGCGGGAGTTTGGGAGTATTGCCATAACTCGTATAACGGATGCTTTTCGAAGGTTGAGGTAAATGATTTCCGAAGGTTTCTTGGTTATGTGTTGAAGGATGGATATAGCTGGATGTAGGATTTGTTAGTTTTGGGTGAGATATTATGCTTGCCCTGTATCCCCAACACCTGATTGCATAACCAGAAAGTTTTGGGAGTTTATAAGTGGGAATTCAAGTATCACGTAGGAATTCATTCCAACAGACACATGATACGATATGGGATCTATCATATGTTTGTTTCCGGCTTATTTTACAACCCAAACCTTTGTTTTGTTTTTCAGTTGTGGTATTCGAGTTGCTTCAATGTCAAGTGTTGATTCCATACCTTGCCTAAGCGGTATTCTCATATTTCTATGTGAATACTAATCCTTCATGATAATCGAGATTGTCATGTCAATTCTTTCCAACCGGTGTAATTCTCTTCAAGATGATCCTATCATTTGTCTCATCCGCAAGATCAACTCCAAGTCTTCTCAACGTTGTTTGTTTCATCCGTCCCAAGTTTCCTTTGTTTTTCCCGCCCTCCCACCCTTTTACTTCAAGGACTTAGATTTCTTAATCAAGTATCCATCTTATTGATGTGAAGTCTCTCCATTCTTTTCTGTCAATGTTCTTATCCGGTGATTCTCGTGAAGATTCTAACGGAGCTTCAAGTTTATCATTCTTCGTTCTCTTTTCTTCTCTGGTGGATTCAAGTCAAGATTTTTTGATCATATCCTTTCCTCGTTTCAAATGTTTTCTCACGCTGGTCCACCTCTTTATCATTCACCTCTCACTATTCATTTGTTTCGGGGTGCGAAGATATCTCAGAAGATTCGTCTCCATTCTCAATCCGTTCAAGCTATTTCGAGATTGCTATCTCATTCCAGCCATTTAATTCAACCGGTGGAATCTCTCTTTTCAAGCAATCGTTCAACGGTCTATCTTTTGAGTGGGCCCTAACCCACAGGTCTTTTCCCAGGATCTTACATGACTCTTCAAATTTTTTCTGGAGATATCCTCAAATCCTTTCAAAATTGACGTAAGAATGAATTATCATCAGTCATTTGTATTTCTCCAAGATCTTTCAAATTCTTTTCATCATGGGTTCAACCTTTCTAATTTTCATTCCGGAGTGCCTCAACAAGTCTTGGCGGTGTTTCTCGTCGTCATTTTCGAATTTTTGAAGACCAAAGAGGAGTTCCTCTTAAATCCTTACCCGTTCTTCCAAAGATTCATGGTGCTAGCTTTATGCCATCCTCTCATCATTGTTTTCAATTGTGAGAATTCTTTTCAGCCATCCGGAGTATTTCAGGTGTCTTTTTAGTTTGATTCTCCGAAGCCCATCATCTCAGAATTATTCATTCTCAGCGTGTAGCTATCGTTCTCCAAATCTTACCGGTACATCATTCAAGTTTTATCTAATCAGCTCGGGATCTCTTTGTTCACTTGCATCTAAATTCTCTCAAGTTTGTTCATTTCATAATTCTTCTTGGTGTTCCTTTATCTTTTCTTCGGTCATTTTAATTCTTACGGTGGTTCTTCCAAGATTCTTCTTCCTTCGTTTATCATATCAATTTATTCGTTGTTTCAATTCTACCAGTAGTTCGTTGAAGACCTTCTCAAGTTTGCGCTATATCTCTCTTAATCCTTTCTACGAGAGTAAGTAGTATGCCAAATCCGTTGCTTGTCATCAATTTAAATTGGTGAAGGATACGCATAACATAATTCTTATTCTTGTTTCATCCAAGTGATCAGTTCCTTCCTTCGGAGTTTGTTCATGATGAATAAATTCTTGATTTCTTTTGTTCATCTTTTCTTTTCCGGAGTTCCAAGTTTTTCCGCATTATCTCATTGCGAAGCTCCATCTTAATCATCACAAGGATTCAACTTGTGTTTCCAATTCTCTTTCTTTTTATCATCCTTTTATTACCAGAGTTCTTCATGGAGGTTCTACATGATGGTTCACCAAGGATTTAATTCCTTCTCGAAGTTCTCATCAAGATTCTTTTCAGAGGAGCTCAAGTATTCTTCATCTTGCATTCCGAAGTGCTATTCTTTCTATCTTATCTTTTCAGGTGGTGTTATGTCATTCTTGACAATTTCCCTTCATGTTTCATGATTCACAAGTTGTTAAGAATGAGATAATTAAACCCATAAATATTTTCATTGAAATTATCTTGGGTTATACTTCACCTAAAACTTTCCCTAAGGATTGTTGCTAATTATGGTGCTTATAAATGATCCAAGTTCTTCATTTATCCTCCCGATGAAATAAGCTTCTCATCTTCTTGTTGATATCAATCCAATCTTTTGTTTTCGTTAGTGGCAGAATTTCACCTCAATTTTGAGATGCTTTTCATAAGCCCACTATAAGCTTATTCGTTTCGTTGTTGGTTTTTTCAACAATTCCGTTATAACCTTCTTGGAAGGGTGCTCTCTAAGCTCATTTCTAGAAGAAGTTGGCATTTTTTCTACATTCTTTTATTCCAATGAGCTATCTTCTATTCTTTCTTCCAGAGGCATTGTGATGTTGCTATCTTCACTCATCATCTCGGGTTGTGAGGACCATGTTCTTATCCATTTTCAACCGGAGTGTCGTGTCCTTCATTCAAGCTCTCTCATCTATCAAGTCTTGCATCTCTTCTTAACCGGACTGATGTCTGAAATCTTTCTTACAGCCCGTGCCATTCTTTCAATAGTTCCGGAGGCAGTGTGTTGTTGATCTCTTCAAGTTTCCTCTCATCTTGTCAAGTGCATGTTCAATTACTTTCATTTATGGTCGGAGTGCTGCCCAAATTATATCATTCTTATTCCTTCTCTATCTTGTTTTAACCAGAGTGTTGTCGTAATTGATCCTTATCGTTCCTTGTACATCTCGTCTCAACCGGAGTGTTGTCCGAATTTGTTCTTCCTCGTTCCCCTTTTTCTAACGGAGTGTTTTCAACTTTGTTCATCTACATTGTATTCTTTCTTGCAATTCGTTCAACCTCGCAAGGTTTGTTGGTTTCACTCATTTGTCAAAGAAGCAACTTTGTCTTACCTCCCCTCTTCCGTTTCATCCCGGTGCCATCCTAGATCTTGGGACGAGATCCTCTTGTAGTGGTGGAGTGTTGTGACGCCCCAAGACCGGAGCTTCGGGTGCCTTCCATGATTTCCGGGTTTCATCGTGTGATTTGTTTGGTTCGTTGCATTCATCATTGCATCATGTGCATTGCATCATGTCATCATGCAACCTGTTTTAATACTCAACTAAATAAAATGCATAGATCTTTGATCTATTTAAATTGAGGGAACTCACATGGTGATTTCTCTATATAACATATCCTCTCAATATATTAGGGAGCTATAGTAAATATTCTAACACACTCGCAAAATATCCCAATTCCTTGCCATCTTAATTTTTGGTCTCCAACCTTTGCCCTAAATTCTTTCTTCACTTTCCGGAGTTCCACCAAAAAACCTCAACATTTTCGGACCCCCCCTATCACCTACTTCCTATGCAAAACCATTTGAATTAAATTCAAATGAGTTCGATTCAACCTTCACTCACGTGTTCGTTTCCATTTTTCTTGGATTAGGCTCATTTTTGCGACTCTGGGAAAATTTACTTCCTGCCCAAACTCCACTGCCATCCCTCTCGACATTTCTTCCAAGTTTGGGTTTTCTTTGAAATAGTTAAAAGAAAGAGAGTTTGTGGCAGAGGAGAGTCCAGCCCAGCTGGGCCTCTCATCGGCCCACCAAACCCCTTGAGGCCCATACCTTTCTAACCCTAGTGAGCTTTTGCCCGATCCTCATCTCCTCTCGATCCCCTGGCATCTCCCTCGTCTCACTCAAGCGCCCCCTCTCCCGCACGCACATCGAGCGCCAGGAGGACCGCGCTCGATCCCTCTCGCCACCCACAGGAGCCACCGCACCTCCTCCTCCCTCTCGCTCCTCTGCACGACCCTTTCCCCTACTCTCTTCCACCACCTCCACTGCCTTCGACCACCAGGAGGCCGCCGCGTCACCAGGAGATCGCGGCATCGCCGGGGACACCGAGCGCCACCTCGCAACCCCGCCGGTGACCATGAGCCCCTCCACTCCTTCCATCGAGGCTCCGAACCTCGACCCCGCCACCACGTCCTCACCCCTCGCCGGATCCTGCAGGGTGCCGCCCGGCTCCCTCGCGCGCCTGCCGGGCTCCTCTTCCTCCACGCCCGCCTCGCACCAGGAGCTCAACCTCGTGCCCGTCCACGCGCACCCATGCCCGCTTCATGCCCGAGGTCCTCCTCCTTGCCACCGCTGCTCCAGCGACCACCACCCGAACGCTGTCGCCCTGCCATCTCTCTTCCCTGCTCTCGCTATCTCTTTGCTTCTCTAACCCGCAGTTATCGATGCCGTCATTTCCCTCTTTAGATAGGAGTCCGTCCATGGCGCCGCCCTTTCCCCGCGCCCGAGCTGCTCCAGCCGCCGTCAGTTTATTCACTACTACTGTTTTGTTTCTGTTGCTGCATCTCTGGCCATCCTCGTCGTCTATAGGCGACCGCTCCTGTAGACTCCTACGATGCCTGCTACTGCTGTTGTTTTCCTCTGTCAGATGAACGATCACCTCCTCTGAAGACCGCCAAGACCGTCCAGGATTCGCCAAATACCGGTTCGAGTACGACTACCGCTGATGCCCCGAGGACACCAAGTGTACGACTACGCCCGGTGATGCGACAACTACCTCTACCGTCAACCCTCGAAGGCATCATGGACGTCAAGTTCCTCGCCATGTACCACTACCGCAGATGTGTACGACTACTATGTGAACGTGTACACGAGGACCTCGGGGACCGATGTTGCGCCAAGTACCACGATGGACGGAGCCCTCGGACCCGTCAAGTCCGTCTACGAATGGTGAACAACTACCGTTGCCCCGAACACGTTGGATTCGTTAAGTACCTCTCCGAAAACGAAACGTGTGCCGCTACCATCGCAAGAATTGAGACCGACAAGTCCGAAGATGCAAGTACCACTCTGAACCATGTACGACGATCGTCGCCGAAGACCCGTGTAACGCAAGCGTCAAGTTCAACTACCATCACGTGAACTGCTACTTCCACGGCGGCCATGAATGACTACTTACCTCGACGAACTCGATACGCTTCGAAAAACGCATGCTTCAAAGGTATAACCGCCGGAACGATGCCCGTGAACAAATGAATGCATGTTGTATAGGATGCACCCTTGTTCGCATCGAGTCCGAACTGTCGGTGCATGTTGCCCCTCTTTTGCCTTGTCACCGACATGTGCGAACCCGGTATCTGGGAGCACCCCATCATCTTGCATGGCGCACTCACACCCACTTCCTTTTGCACCGGTATCCCTGTGAGCTACCGGATCATCAGAATATTACCGTGGCATCATTTTAGTATTCGTTGTCATGGCACCCATTTCGTTTCTGCCACGATGAAAATGCCTCATATCTTATCATGTCAACATTTTCATAAAACTGCATAAAACTTGCACATCATTCGCATCATGATAATAACATTTAAATGTATAAAATTGTTGTTGGACCAAATTGATAAATGCATATGGGGATTTACCGGAATTGTCATTTGTTATTTCCATCCTCATTTAAACTTGCCTAAATGTTTAGTTTACTTATGCTCCACCTCTTGCCATGCTTAACAACATTTAATATTGTTGGGTACATAAATGGGAGAGAACTAAATAAGCCATGTGGTGTTTCGTCTATATGCAACCCGTTGCATATTGATCTCCACTTAATTTGTAGTTTTGGTTGTTGGACTTTGCCATGTCATGCATATTTAAACTGGACATGCATCATGCTTGGTTGTGCATCATGCCATGTTATGTGATGGTTGTTTACTTTGTTGCTTGCTTCTTTCCGGGTTGCTTCTCGCGTTAGCTTCGGTTTCGTTCTGGAGTTGTGAGGATTCGTTCGACTACGTCCACTTGTCTTCTTTGTGGACTCGTTCTTCTTCCTTGCGGGATGTCAGGCAAGATGACCATACCCTCGAAATCACTTCTATCTTTGCTTGCTAGTTGCTCGCTCTTTTGCTATGTCGCGATACCTACCACTTGCTATATCATGCCTCACATTATTGCCATGTCAGCCTCTAACCCACCTTTCCTAGCAAACCGTTGTTTGGCTATGTTACCGCTTTGCTCAGCCCCTCTTATAGCGTTGCTAGTGGCAGGTGAAGATGGAGTTTGTTCCATGCTGGAACATGGATATTTGTTGGGATATCACAATACCTCTTATTTAATTAATGCATCTATATACTTGGTAAAGGGTGGAAGGCTTGGCCTTATACCTGGTGTTTTGTTCCACTCTTGCCGCCCTAGTATCCGTCATACCGGTGTTATGTTCCTTGATTTTGCGTTCCTTACGCGGTTGGGTTATAATGGGAACCACTTGACAGTTCTCCTTGAATAAAACTCCTCTAGCAAGGCCCAACCTCGGTTTTACCATTTGCCACCTAAGCCTTTTTCCCTTGAGTTCTGCAGACTCAAGGGTCATCTTTATTTTAAATGCCCGGGCCAGTGCTCCTCTGAGTGTTGGTCCAAAATAGAGCCACTTGCAGGGCCACCTCGGGGAAACTTGAGGGTTGGTTTTAGTTGTACGTAGGCTTCATCCGGCGTGCCATGTGAACGAGATATGTGCAGCTCCTATCGGGATTTGTTGGCACATCGGGCGGCTTTGCTGGTCTTGTTTTACCATTGTCGAAATGTCTTGTAACCGGGATTCCGAGTCTGATCGGGTCTTCCTGGGAGAAGGAATATCCTTCGTTGACCGTGAGAGCTTGTGATGGGCTAAGTTGGGACACCCCTGCAGGGTTTTGAACTTTCGAAAGCCGTGCCCGCGGTTATGGGCAGATGGGAATTTGTTAATGTCCGGTTGTAGAAAACTTGACACTTAACTTAATTAAAATGAATCAACCGCGTGTGTAGCCATGATGGTCTCTTCTCAGCGGGGTCTGGGAAGTGAACACGACTTTGGAGTTATGTTTGAACGTAAGTAGTTTCAGGATCACTTCTTGATCACTTCTAGTTCACGACCGTGCTTTGCTGCTCTTCTCGCTCTCATTTGTGTAAGTTAGCCACCATATATGCTAGTGCTTGCTGCAGCTCCACCTCACTACCTTTTCCTACCCATAAGCCTAAATAGTCTTGATCGCGAGGGTGTGAGATTGCTGAGTCCCCGTGACTCACAGATTACTTCCAAAACAGTTACAGGTGCTGATGATACCAGTGCAGGTGACGCAACCCAGCTCAATTGGGAGCTTGAGGAAGATCTTGTTCATTGTGTTGTTTTGTTTTCCAGTTGATCAGTAGTGGAGCCCATTTGGGGCGATCAGGGACCTAGCATTAGGGTTGTCTTTCTTTATTTGGTTCCGTAGTCGGACCTTGATTTTTTTCTGGATGATGTACTGCTATATTTATGTATTGTGTGAAGTGGCGATTGTAAGCCAACTCTATATCCCTCTCTTATTCAGTACATGGGATGTGTAAAGATTACCCCTCTTGTGACATACCTACTATGTGATTATGCCTCTAAGTCGTGCTCCGACACGTGGGAGATATAGCCGCATCGTGGGTGTTACACTAGTGCTATCCTAACATCCCCTACAGGGGGCACAGTCCGTTATGTATTACAAAGCATGAATACGGACTCCAATAATGTGGCCGAATATGAAGCACTACCGCATGGACTTCAGATGGCTGTTTTTATGGGCATACAATGCCTTGAGGTGCGTGGGGATTCTAAACTCGCAATGTCTCAAATAAACGGAGAATTTGATGCAAAAGATCCAAAGTGGCAGCCTACCACAATGCCGTACCCAAAATATGAGCTCGGTTTGAGGGGCTCAAGTTTCATCATGTGGCTCGAGAAAGTAATCACGCAGCGGGCATCCTTGCTCGAATGGGTGCTAAATGCGACCCCGTCCCGCCTAACACCTTTTTGGAAAGGCTTTTCAAGCCATCGGTGGTATGACAGGACGAGAGCAGAAATACCAGTCCGGCGCCAATCACACCCCCGGAGGCCGAACACGGTTCCGATATCATCGGCGACTTGGGCACTAAACCAATGCCTTCCACCCATGTAATCATGGCAGTTATTGCTCCATGGACCAAACCCTTCTTAGCCTACCTTAATAGGAAGGAGCTCCCTAATGACCAGAACGAGGCCCATCGCATAGTTCGATGCTCCAAAGCCTACAAAGTTCACGAAGGAGAACTCTACAAGAAAAGCACTACTGGAGTTCTGCAAAGATGTATCTCCGAAGAGGAGGGGCGGCAGCTTTTGGCCGAAATACATGCTGGCCTTGGCGGCCATCACGCCGCAACTTGGGCCCTTGTAAGCAAGGCCTTCCGTATAGGCTTCTTCTGGCCCACGACCCGAGCAGATGCACAGGCCCTTGTACAGCGTTGTGTCGGATGCCAGCTCTTTGCCAAACAAAGCCATATGCCGCCCACTTCCCTAAGAACTATCCCCATTACCCGGCCTTTTGTGGTCTAGGGGCTAGACACGGTCGGACCCCTTAAAGGGGAAGCCATTAGAAGAAATATTTGCTGGTCATGATGAATAAATTCACTAAGTGGATAGAGGCCAAATTAGTAAAAATAGCTGAAGACGGACCGGTGGTAGATTTTATATCCGGTGTCATACACCGTTATGGTGTCTAGCACAACATTATTACTGACAATGGATCTAACTTTATAGTGGATGAGGTAAAAAATTGGTGTGCTAACCTGAGCATCAAGCTCGATTATGCCTCCCTATATCACCCTCAAACAAACGTTCAAGTCGAATGGGCTAATTGCCTGATAATGAGCAGCTTAAAACTAAAACTAGTGTGATCCCTAAAGGAGTCGGATAAGCACTGGGTCGAGGAACTCGATTTCGTACTCTGGGGGCTGTGGACCACGCCTAATCGCACGACCGGACACTAATTGGTCAGCACTAAAATGACAGATTATTGTCGTATTGCGACCATTTTAAAGCACTTCGAGAAAGTTTTCCGTATTACGGACCACATCCTCTGGCACGTGAAATCATAATATGCCGACCCAAGGAAAGGAACCTTTAACAGAACTATTTTCCTTGGAAGATGTTTCTCACATACGTAATATAACATACATCCCGAACTCGAATTTTTTGTCTGTTTGAGAACAACGACTGGGTTGCCTGGTTTCCGGAAAGATACTTCCTTTTGTCTTAAGTATCCAGAAACACTCCAGCATTCTGGTCTGGACGTTGAAGCCGAAAGCCTGCGATGACAAAATCATTTCACATGTTCGGATCTAACTAAAGGTTGATCATAAATGTACATTGATACATTAAATCAAAAACATATTCCTTCTCTATTCTGTCTATAAGCCTGTCTAATCTACAGTCTTCCTGCGAATATTTCGCAGCGATCATTACTTGATCATAGACCAAATTTAAAGAGATTTCTTCCCATCTCGTCCCTGCGGTCCTACTCGGGCCATATAATTTGGGTCCAGTTTCGTGAAGCGTGTCTTCACCATGGCCCAGGCTTCTCGTGCGCCTTCACGGTAGGAAGACGTCTTCCATAGCTCGAACGAGCACCAGGCACCTTTGAACAGGTTTGCCAGGCCCTCCATACTTTCTGGAGGGGTATCAGATGGCCATAACACCTTCACCATACTATTCATGGCTTTCCGGGACCGAGCATGCACGATGGACAACTCCTTTAGCAGGTCGCCTTGAAACCTAGACACTTCCTCCTCTGGTTGGCCAGTTAACAAACCTGCCACAACAAATTCATGATATTCCACATGGTGGACTAAACATGAGTGCCTATGGTGGTTCTGAATAAGAGAGGAAGACATACCGAACATGCCGCCCTTCAGCTTTTCATTTTCCTTCTGAGCGGCTAATAGCTGAGCCTTCAAGCTCTTTATCTCTTCGGATTGTTTGTCCATTTCCTCCTCAAGTTTTTTCTCCCTAGACGCGCTCATCACATTCTCTTTCAATTCCGCTAGTTTGGCGGTGACCGCATTCAGTTGCGTCTGGTTTGTGTTTAGCTCCTTGCTAGCATAATGTTCTTTTCTTGTAGTATCTGCAAAATTTATCGATCCTTAAATCGGTTTGCTTCACCGTTTCAAGTCTCGGGGGCTACTAGCATATGACCATGCAAAATTGCATCAAATTTTACCTGATATTCTTCGAGAACAGCTGAATGACTCCGGCAAGGCCATCTCGAGCAGCTCGGATATATGCATATGTCAAACTCAGTGCGGAGAATTCTTGTTTGGACAAGGCTAGAGCACGCATAGCTTCCTTTAATCAATGGTGATTCATCGCGCTCTCTGTGACGCCCTCGATTCAATCGTACACTAATCATACATGCAAATGTGTACGATTAAGATCTAGGACTCACGGGAAGATATCAGAACACAACTCGAGACACAAATTAAAATAATACAAGCTTTATATTACAAGCCAGGGGCCTCGAGGGCTTGAATACACAAGAGTCAGCGAAAGCAACAATATCTAAGTACAGACAAGAGTTAAACAAGTCTACCTTAAGAAGGCTAGCACACAAGCAAAAACGATCAAAAAGGCAAGGCCTCCTACCTGGGAGCTTCTTAACTACTCCAGGTCGTCAGTGGCCGTCATGTAGTAGTAGGCACCCTTGGGGTAGTAGTAGTCATCAGTGGTGTCGTATGACTCCTGGGATCCGTCATCTGGTCGCAACAATCGGGTATGGGGGAAAAAGAGGTAGCAAAGCAGCCATTAGTACTCATCCAAAGTACTCGCAAGACTTACATCAGATCTAAACTAATTATGCATCTGTATCAAAGGAATGGGCTATATTTGTGGACTAAACTGCAGAATGCCAGAAGAGAAGGGGAAAGCCTAGCCTATTGAAGACTAGCATCTTCAAGCAGCTCCAAGCATCTTGCAGCATTCAGAAGAGTATAGAATAGCAGTTTATATTTAGCAAACATGTTGTAACATTAGCGCCGAGAGATTATTTCCTCGACTCCCTACGAGGAAACAATCCCGGAGCCATCATATTCATTACATGCCTCAGCATCCAGTATCCAGTTCTCGCTGTATCGATCGGGATACAACTCCGAGCGTCTGTTACCGTAGGATAGGCTATCGATAGATGTTTTCTTCGCTACAGGGGTGCACCAACTTACCCAACATGGTCGATCAACTCCGGCCGGACACACCAACAGGTCATGACCGGCCTCGGCCAATCAACACACCGCGGTCCTACCTAGGCTCAATAGAGAGGCCAGAACGTCGGTCTACATCCTAAATGCAAAGGGGTCATGGGCCATCGCCCTTTGCAATCCTGCACATTACGTACGCGGCCGATGAGCAGACCTAGCCTCCCTTATACAAGGTGAGGCGTTCTAGTCCAACCCGGAACACGCTGCTCAATCGCTGACGTCCTTTGAGCTTTCGGTTGATACATACGACGTAGAGTTCCCATACTTATTACCACATGGTGGTTAGTGCGAAGAGGCCAGAGGCCTACTCGGATCAAATATCCAAACCGTTAGTGTCTTGATAGTGCGGTAACGATCAATGATACACGATATGTGGTCCTTGTCAGATGTGGGGTTCCAGCAAACCCTTAAGGTTCGAACACTGGGGTGCGCTTGAAGTCTTTCCTTCCCACCAATCTACGCCCTAGCTCGCTAAGATCTCACGGACGAACTTGACGAACTCGCAACACAGAAAGACACAAGATTTATACTGGTTCGGGCCACCATTGTGGTGTAATACCCTACTCCGGTGTGGTAGTGGTGGACTCCCTCAAGGGCTAATGATGAACAGTACAAGGGAAGAACAACCTCCTGAGGCTGAGGTGTTCTTGAGCTCGGTGAGCTTGTGTGTGCGAGGATGGTCTGAATGATCCCTCCCTTACCAAGGTGGTGGCTAGTCCTATTTATATTGGCCCTGGTCCTCTTCCCAAATATCAAGCGGGAAGGGAGCCAACAATGGCGGGCTAATTCGAAGGGGGACAGCTAGTACAAGCTATCCTGACAAAAGTGGTCTTCGCCTGCCAAAGGCTCTGGTGGTGACGCCATCTTGGGCTCCACGATGACCTCTGTCTTGCCGTCCTCCTGGTCTTGGTCTCGTTGCACCAATATAGCAACCTTTTCCTGATTCCTCGGCACTCTTCGCCTGCGCTGGTCTCCTTAGCACCAAAGAGGAAACAAGGACGCTACGCACGCTGGTGCCCGCCTGGTGCCGTGCATCATGGCTCACGTCACGAGGGCCTCATGAGGTTTGCCCCGCCTTAATATCTCCCCTCCTCGTGAGGTTGCCTGGCTGGGCTACTCCAGAGGAGGTCTTGCGTCGTCCGCCTCACGAGGCTTGGACCCTCATGAGGGTCTTGGATTCATCGTTGGTGAAGATGGGCCGTATAGCCTGCTGGCTTAGCGACGCCGCGAGTGGCAGGCAGGCAAGTCTGGGGACCCCCGTTCCAAGAACGCCGACAGTAGCCCCCGGGCCCAAGGTGCGCTCGGGCTTGGCTAAGTACGAAGCGCTGCGGGCCCCAAAAGCCTGCAGCCTCGATTGACGCGTGGTGGATGATTGGACGTGGGCGTCTCCGCTTCCCCATGTTGCCTCGACAACTGCTCGACTTGTAAGGTCCCTGCGACATACAAGGAAAACCATCATTACCTGCGATCGCGGGAGACGTCGGTCGACCTTCCCTTTCTATAAATGGGGAGGGGGCGGAACCCCCATTGCCCATCTCTTACTTGCTTGCTTGCTCCTTCCTCCTTGCTCCATCACTTGCAGTGACACCGATGGCACCACGAAGGAAGTTCGCTGCCGCCGAGAAGGGGAAAGCCCCTCGCGAGGGACCCGGCTCCCTATGCCCAAGCGCGGCCGCGGCCGTCCGCGCAAAGATGCCGCGACCCCCGCCGTGGCCCATTGTCGAGACAGCGCCACGGCACGCGGAGTGGGCCATCCCAGCCATGAAGGTCTAGTTGATGAGGGGAGGCATGCCATGGTGGCGTGGCCTCCTCGTCTGCGCTTCCACATGGCGGAGGTGTCACCGAAGTTCGTCGTCTGGTCGGAGAACCCAGCCGGCAACTGCCTCCAACTCCCGCGCTTCTTCGCCGGCGAACTTCCGGCCTCTGGTCCAGGCGGACTCTGGCTGCAGGCAGATGGCTGCTGCAGCAAGGCCTCTTGGGTTGCGGCCAAGACTTCCGCCGCGAGCAACATAGCTCTGCCCCGCAGCTGGCAGATATTTGCCCGCGCGCGCACCTTGGGAACGCGGTGCACCCTCCACTTCAGGTATGATGGTGGGTCGACCCTTTATGTGATGGTGTTTGGGGAACACGGTCGCCGCGCCGGGTGATGCCCTGAGGTGAACAACGGTGAGGAGGTACGTGGCCTTGGGGATAGTCGCGACGAGGATGAGGGCGAGCCTACCCTCGTCGGCGATCGTGTCTCGTTCAGCTACAGCTGCTCTTCCTCCGGCTACAGCTCCAGAAGTGGCGGCTATGCCCAGCCACCACGCCGCCTCGCCCGTTTTGAAGGCAGTAGTGGGTCCTCTCGTTGCCACACCTCCGTGAAGCGTGAGAAAGGATCTGGCTAGGCTCGGGGTAGTGCTAGCTGCCTGTCCTCGCGGATCGCTGCAATGCTACTTTTGTTTTGCTCTTTTCCTGCATCAAGAATGAAACCAGCATGGGCCCAGGGGGCGTGTCTCGAACTATGGTTCCTTGGTTATATCAGTATGCATGTTGTTCTCGGGCTGTGTCGTTATTTCGCGCAAAGATAACTTAACCTGGTATACTCAGGACGTCCTCTTCCTCGCGAATCGTTTATTTCCTCACATTCATCTTGCCTCGATGGCCTGCATTCGCTCAAGAACTGCAAAAAACTCTTTTGGAAGTGCGTTAAAAGATTTGCCGTTCATCCTGGCCCTGACCTAGCGCTTTGTGTCGCGGTACCCTAGGGCATGGCCTAGGAGAGGTGCACTAGCTTTTGGGCTCGAACGAGGGTGGCTCGCGAGAAGGCGGAAAGGAGAAAAAATGCTCGCCAGGGCGCCTGCCTAGCCCCCTCGTGAGGCATGCGGGAGAGAGAACATGAGAAAATTCGAGCCGGAAAAAATGCAGTGTGAGGCGAGGGAATCAAATCGGCAAGGAACGCCAAAGGCAAACTTTGATTGAGAAAAAGTGAGTCCAATACGGAAAGCAAATGAAAAGCCGCGTCCGGCACCTAATCTAGTCTTCAAGTCTTCTCACCAGCGTGGAGCTAAGTGATGTCCACTAGGCGTGGGAGGGAGCCCCAGGGCCTGAGGCCGGCGCTCCTGAGACTCCGGGGCGTGTATATCCCCACTCATTATTACGTGAGAGTGTCACGGGCGGCAATTCTTCACAGGCACCGGGCCTTCTTCACAGGCTCTGGGCCTTTCTTCTCAGGCTCTGGTGTCACAGCCCTAGAAATCCTCTTGTAATTAGTGGCATTGCATCCATGCATCATTTTCAATCTCTATTAATTTTGAAATGGGGATGCTTAAACCCTATCACCAAATGAATTCAACTAGGGTCAAAATAAAATCTTTTCCAAGAACCCAAAATGCCCTTCACAAAATGTTCATCATTTCTGGTTTGGGCCAAAACCCCTGGCAAAAATGGTGCACCCTTTTCTAGGACATTCTGGATTTTTCAATTAAATCATAAGTATTTGGATTCGGACATTTAAATGCTATAAAATATTTTAAATGTCCAAATAATCTTGAAAGCATTTGAGGGCTGTTGTAAATATTTTCAAAAGTGCCCACAATTATTCTCAGGATTTTTACAAAATGAATTAGTATTTTTACTAATTCAAAACATAGAAATAAAAAAATAGAAAACAGAACAGAAAAGAGAGAGGAGAAAGGAACCTACCTGGCCCACTTACCTGTAGCCAGCCCAGCTGGACCAGCCCAGCCCACCAGGGGCACCGCTGTCTTCAACCTCTGCCAGTAGGCAGAGGCGAAGTAGCACGCGCGCACGCGGAGGCCTCCACCTCCTGCTTCGCGGTGGCAGCCTCCCCGACATCCTCGCGACGCCACGGAGACGCCCCGAGACCCCTCTCTCCTCTCCCTCACTCGCTGCTCTCCCTCCCCTCCCCTGGCTCTCTCCCTCACATGCACCGAACGCAGCCGCCACCGCCGCTCGCTGTTGCCACGGCCACTGGCCCTCCCTCGACCATCCAACATGATCGAGAGCTCCGCCATGCCGTCCCCGTCAACTCCACCGAGCCACGTGAGCTGGGAAGCACCGCAACGCCCTTGACGTCGTCGTCTTCTACCTCGGGCCACCGAGATCGCCGGCTCCAATTCGCGCCAACCGTGTCGTCCCCAGCCCCGCCATCTGCACCCTTCACCTTGCTGTGAGCCCTGGTCCCTTTCCCACTTCTTTCCTTGTCGTCCGCGTGTTGTAGCGCAGTACCCTGCGAGCTCCCGCGCCGTCGTCCGCCATGGCCGGTAGGCCCGTGCTCCTGAGCTCTTCCGCTCGCAGCCAATCATAGCAACGCGTTCAGCGCGTCTCCAGGAGCTCAAAACACCCAACCGCTGCTCCTAACGTGCTCTGCAGCGTCGACTCGGTCGATGCCCGAACTCCGGCCGCCGCTCCGCCCGTCGCCGCCGCCGCTACACTACACCCCGGCACCTACCGCTGCCTCCTTTAGATGCACCGCACCTCCAGCTCGCCGTAGCGGCAAACCGCGTCGCAAACGGCCGCCTGTAGCGCGAGCCCGAGCAACTCCGGCGAGCCTCTGCCGCGGGATATGGTCGCCGGCGCTTAGTCCGGCGATGCTGACGTGGCATGATTAGTTAGGGTTAATGACGCAGTTAGTAACACCCTGGGACACAGACAGCCGGGCCCCACTACCTAACTAACCGGCTAACTAAGTAAGATTAAGATTATTCTAATTACAGTGGGCCCACGTGTCATCTTTGACTATGCTGATGTGGGCGTTGACCCAACCCCACCTGTCTGTGACCTAGGCAGCACTGGGTCACTAACGAGTGGGCCCCGCTGGTCAGGTTTGACGTGGACCGCTCCTGTTGACCGCTGACATCACAGTGACGTCATGCTGATGCAGTAATGCATTTTCTGGATTTATTTTTATTCAGGAAATTCCAGAAAATGCCCAAAACTTCTAAAAATCATAGAAATTAATCTATAGCTCCAAATGAAATAAATTATATATGAAAAATGATCAGAAAAATCCAAATAATCTGAATATGGAATTTTCATGCATGTTTGAACAAGTTAACCTCACTGAATAGGAGAGATGCTGATTAGGGCAATTTATGAAATAACATTTGGAGTTGGAATTTGATCTTGTTTGAGTTCCACTTCAATTAACTTGGCTAGATATTGCATTAGGTAAATTCAGTACCTTAACATGACATGTCATTCATGTGAATGTGCATTGCATTGATTGTGTTCCTTCTTTGATAGTCGGTGATTGTCCCCTCTCGATAGACGTGCTTCCGACGATGAGTTCGATGACACCGATGAAGAGTTATAATATCTTCAGAAGTGCCAGGCAAGCAAAACCCCCTTGTTCATTCCGGTACAATACCACTCTCTCGCTCCTGCTCTCTTTTACTGCATTAGGACAACATCGATTCAACTGTTACATGCTGCGGTAGTTGAACCCCTTTCCTCTGCATGACCTGTCATTGCCACAGTAAATAGATGAAACCCACTAGCATGAGTAGGAATTGTTTGAGCCCTGATGTGCCTACTCATTCATGCTTGTTGTCATGCCTGCTACTGCTTAGAGTTGAGTCAGGTCTGATTCATCGGGGATGAGTTGAAATGGTGTTGAACATGTCCTACTGTGTGTGAGCTAAGTGTGTGAACACGATTTGGTAAAGGTAGCGGTGAGAGGCCATGTAGGAGTACATGGAGGGTTGTCTCATTGCAGCCGTCCTCAGGAACTGAGTCCTGTGTTTGTGATCCATGAACAGTTACTACCACACATTGGGTTCCGGTAACTCGGCCCCTCTCGGCTTATTAATCAACTCGATCTCTATCCAGGAGTTGCAACTAGTTTCTGGTGTTTGTAGGTAGTGTTAGTAGTCTACCAAGTGGCACCCGGTACAGGTGGGCTTGGGACAGACTAGGCACAGTGGCACGGTGTACCAAGTGGCACCCGGATGGTGGGCTTGGGAACCCTGCACACATCGTTTGGGGCCGTGAGAGACACCCCGGCCGGATCTCCTTGCGGATGGAACCCGAATAGGCGATAAACCTGGACTAGAGACTTGTTGGTTAGTCAAGTCATGGCCGACTCCCTCGCCTGGCTTCTGCTTGAAGGTTGCCGAGGTACATGACGTGTACAGGGCGATAAGTGGCGAGAGGGTGTGTGAAGAAGTACACCCCTGCAGGGTTATCATTATCTATTCGAATAGCCGGATTCCTCGGATATGGAAACTTGGCACTACAAGAAACCTGTTAATTTATGACGGATTTCCGGTGACAGTTTCAGAAATCATCATGAACGGCCCAGTACAACCCCACAAGCCCGCCAAAAGCCCGCCTAAAGCCCTAAACGTTTCCTGTATATATAACCTAAACCTAACACACTACTGCCCCAATCTCCTTCCTCCTTCGTCCATCCGCCACCGCCACATATCTCCTCTCCTCATCCCGGTCCTCTGCCTCCACCTCCCTGCCTCCAATCGATGACGGCGGCCCGAGATCCATGGAGACGGAGGCAGCAGTGGCCCGATGGAAGCGGTGGCTAACCCTAGCTGCTGCGGCACGCCTCTGCTGCTCACAACCAAGGACCAGGTCCATGGATCTGCGACAGGGGCCTCCCTGCTCCATCTCCCAGGTCGTGAATCTGCCTCACCATCCGGAGATTCGTAGCTGCAAGCGCCGGACGAGGAGAGGACGACGACCGTGACCTGCGGGAGGCCTGAGCTCGAGCTCGTCGGCGACGACAATGCACCGCACAGGGTCCCTCCCTACTTCTCCCCATCGATTCCTCTCTCCTCCGTTCTTTCCTTCTTTCCCCCATTCCAATAGACTTTTTTGCTTTTATTTAGATCAACAGGAGCTCCCTCCCCCTCTCCAGATCCATGCACGGCGACGACCAGGACCCCACGCTCAAGCCCCACGAGCTGGATGAGGTCGACAGCAAGGTCATCTGCCCCGCCCACCATGATTCCCAACAGAACAAGAAGGTCGACCCTCTCTCTCTATTTTCTTTTCTTTCCGAATGATTGCCGCAAAAAACATGGACTGAACCTGATGCAAAAAACGTGGCCACTTTGTTTCTTGATACTCGCAGGTTACATCCATCGATACACTAGCACCGCTGGCTATTTTTTTCTCTCACCGTGTGAGCACTAGAAGTGTAGTATTTGTGAGATCTACTACTTAGTTAAGCAACTACTAGTTTAATAAGTAAATGTCCATGAGATGCTCCTGTTGGTTCCTTCAATTTTTGTTGCTTATGGAGGGAAAGTAATTCATTCGTCTCACTGAATCGATTGGCCAAGAGTAGATTGTTTGTTAACTAGGCGTGCTTTACACTGCTTTTCTGCTTCTCTGTTATATAATATGTGCAAACTTTCTATTTGTTATGTGGTGAAAATAGCCATCATATTGATTTCCACACAATCAAGTTGATGAAAATTATGCCACGTGAATTTTCATGCTATTGTACCAAGATGAGGGTGCTGCTTGTTGCCATGGAATGCTTAGTTTGATCCCATTTGTTATCAGCAAATAAATATATGTGTTGTATTTTTGTACGTTTTGTTATGAAAGACAAGTCTCTTTGGAAGAAAAAGACTACTTGGAAGGAAAACGGGAAGCCAAAATAGTTGAACGACTATGTATTCTTGGTTATTGGTAAAATCAAAATCTGGTACAACTCATGCTTGATTGTTACTGGGTTAATGCCAATCTGCTTATACAATCGATGATACTATTTTTTATATGTGTAACTAGAAGTAGCTGACATCCTTGTACTTCATCCGCTTATATAATTGATGCACATACAAGTAGGCTCCTGATCTTTACTCAATTTAATATATATCACAATTTGATGATGAATTTCTTGTTTCCAGTACATGTCACCAAGTTCAGGATATTACATAGTAAATGCCTCCGTCTGACAAGATGTAAAAATAAACCTTTTCCCGCCCTTTACTCTGTTTTATTTGTTTATAATGGAAACTAGTGCAGAGTTAGATACCTATAGTGCTTGAAGATTTGCCCTCTTAAGTCCTCTTAAAATAGTTTGGCCATAGTTTGTATCTACACGTGCCTTGAGCATCCATATTTTGCCCAGCTGATATATCTTTGTTATTATCTAGATTTGTTCTCATGGTGGTTAACTTGGTTTTTTAATGCCATTGTTTGCTGGAGGCCATTGGTATATATTTTTTATGCAAGCGTATATATACACAGAAAGCGGAGGCTGCTTTTTCAGAACGGTTCCAAGAAAATTCGAAGTGATGTAATATTGATGTTTGTAAATCACAACGTCCACCACTGAATGTCTCTGCACATTTGTAGGCCTTGATTTGATATAAAAACAATCCAATTTATCTTCTTGCTTATGTCCTGGATTTCACTATGACTTTCATTCTCTGATTTCTTATTACACGGCATGCTGCCCCATAGGTGTAGATGCTAAAACATTCCTACTGTAGGTGTGCCTTTCACATGTTTGCTGAGGTGTTTGATAGAAAATCTAGCCTTATGCAATTCCGTCAAAATAGCTTAGAAATTGCTACTCCATGGTGTACATGCAAGTCCCCTAAGATCCCATGTCATATTTAATTAATTGTGTGCATGAAGTATTATAGCTTGCATAAACTAAGGTGACTTTTTATTATTATGTATATGCGTGTTCAAGCTTGCGTACACTAATTAAGATCACAAGAAACGTAGACAGGCTTCTGATTTGCTCCGAAGATATTAAATATGAAATTGTTGGAGGGTATGTGGTAGGATTTTATAATTAAGTAGTGCCTTCTGTTTCATGGTGATACATTTTTGGTTCTCCTAGTCTGAGAATGCAATCTGTACAAGATGAACCAATGAAGAAAAGAAACTTCAGACTTCCGCTTGTACCTTAATAACCTTGCTTTGCTTCGATACACTTCTAGAGTGGCCATCAACTTTTGTTCCTGTGTTCTGATTTGGCTTGTACCTTGATAATTGTGAAGTAATTTTTAAGCCATGTATATAGACTAAATTTTTAGTTCTCGTGCAAGCTGTCATCTTGTATACATATATACTGGTTCATTTCATTACTGTTTCCTGTTATAAATAATAGTACTATGATGGTCAAGTCAGCAGCAAGTATTGTTACTATAAAGATCTAAGAATCTTGGAGATGTAATTCTTTTTTTATCTCTGTTGTAATTCTCTTTTTTGTACTATCTATTCGTATCTACAAATATCTAATATTCTTGTAAATATGCTAGGTAACGAGCTACTTGGTGTTGCCTATCACAATCAACCACGACATGATTGTTGCCACAAAGGGCCGAGGACAAGAACGTGAACAAGTCTCAATAGTTTATATGTTTTGTTGATGTAAAATGGATTGTACTGGTTCCTAACCTTGATGTGTGATATATTTTGTTAATCTATGTTGTAAGTTACCATTTCATAGAGGATTTTCGAGGATTTTATAAATTGCTATGTTGATACATACAGATGGTTGTATACTGGATGAACTGTGTACTGTTTGACACTTTGCAAATCCTTCCTCTTGGGTCAAAACTGGAATTAGGATTTGTGTCATGCATTATGCCAAAAACATACTGGGTCAAAATTAAGCCGAAATAAATGGGCAAATGGGCTCGATTTAATTTACATAATCCATGACGAATTTTATGACGAAGAATAGTATCCACGTAGGCAACCATGTGGCAATTGAAAATCCTATGTGGCATCAGTCCATGACGGTCGGCTCCGTCACAATGGTTTGGGCCTGGGCGGGCTTGGGGCAGATCCGTGACGGTCAGGAATCATCAAGGAAGGTACAATGTCAAATTATGACGCGATATACATGATGGATTTCATATCCGTCATGTCTGGACACCCATGATAGTTTTTCACTTATGCGTGACAGATTGGATCCGTCATGTATTAACAGATTTCTTGTAGTGTGGACCCCTTGCATAGTTCATAGACAAGTGAAAGTGGATACTCTAAAATGCGCAAGATAAGCGTGAGTGCTATGGATGGCGTTCTCGTAGGAAGATGGGAGCGGATCCATAGTGGAGTATTGATATGGTGAATATGTGGACTCGTGTGCGCCACCTCAAAAGAGTTACTTGCAGTTGTAGTTCAGGTTATCCACTGAGTCAAAGCTAGCTTGCTGCAGTCAAACTCCACCATCTCTTTGTTGATACCGATGCATATGTAGTTAGTTCTGATGTAAGTCTTGTGGGGTACAATTGTACTCATGTTTGATTAATTTATGTTTTGCAGAGAGACTTCAATCTCGCTAGTAGTTCCACGTGGGATTCGACATTTAGCTTGTTACCTCAGCTACGATCTTGTACCCTTGGGAGGGTCTGGTAGATAGTCAGGCTCCTCAGCCTTCTTCATTTTTAGTTGTCTGTACTCAGACAAGTTAAGCTTTGGCATGTGCTTTGACTTGTATGCTCTGAATGTTGGGTCATGAGACCCATGTTTGTAATATCTCACTCCTCGGAGCCTAATGAATAAATACTTGAGTCGTAGAGTTATGTTGTGATGCCATGTTGTATTTACACATATCGAGCATATTGTGTGTATGATTGAAATGCTTGGTATGTGTGGGGTCCGACAACCTAGTTGTTTATCCTTTGTAGCCTCTCTTATGGGGAAATGTAGTCTTGTGCTTCCATGAACCATAGTAGTCTGCTACAGCCCAGTTCACCGGAGTCCTGCTAGCCCAGCACTACTGCTCCGGAACACTTGACTGGCCGGCATGTGATTCACTTCATTCCTGTGTCTGTCCCTTCGGGGAAATGTCATGCGATGACATCCGGAGTCCTGCCTAGCCTGCTACAGCCCGGGTTCCCGGAGTCCTGTTAGCCCAGTGCTATAGCCCGGATTCACATGCTGCTGACCGACATGCTCGATGTGATTCATGTATGCCTGTCCCCATGGGTTAGTGCCGCTTTGGGTTCATGACTAGCCATGTCGGCCCGGGTTCTTTGTCATATGGATGCTAGTGACACTATCATATACGTGAGCCAAAAGGCGCAAACGGTCCCGGGCCAGGTAAGGTGGCACCCGTGGGAATACCGTGCGTGAGGCCGCAAAGTGATATGATGTGTTACATGCTAGATCGGTGTGACTTAGGATCGGGGTCCTGACAGCTTTGGTATCAGAGCCTGACTGCCTGTAGGATTACCAAGCCAAACTGGTCGAAGTTGAGTCTAGAAATGCTTTAGTTATATAAGGGAATTGATTGTGGAAGGGAACGTAAGGCTCTTTTTACTTCTTATACCTCATGGCCTTATGATCTGAGTCAACCTCTTCTCTTCTACGGGGATTAAGAACTAGGCCTTCTCATCTATCTATCAGGATGACGAGTTACTATGATAGAGACTTATAGGATTGATGGATTAAGCCTCAGTTTAGTTCCTACTACTTCCGTGTGTTCATAGTTGGTCTCAGAACCTTGATATTGTGCTTCTGATTATTATGCCACCAATTTGTAGGATGTCTCAAAACTTTTTGAGCATTTACAGCCGTTATGCTGTCCGAGTCATCCCAGGTTTCTAAACAATCTGATGCATTTGCAAATCCTTTTCTCCTGTGTTCGATGTCTTTTGGGCCAGTCTAACCACACTATCTGGTGCATTGAGGTAATTTTTCGCCTTGACATTTAAGTTGGACTTATTATTACGACCCTAAGTGTCTCAGAAGATTACCTAGTAATCTACCTATGTTTTGTGTTCCCCGTGTGATGATTCTGGCCACCATTCTCGAAAGCATCCCGTGATTCCATTTAGTTAGTAGGCATTCTATTCCTAGGTTTTGAACCCGAGACTCACCCTACTTGCTTCATGTTGATAGTGTTTGCTAGTTCCTTAGGACATTAGTAAACCTTGTGATAGACCTTGAGGTTCGTGGTACATCATTCTTCCAGTACCATGAACCAATATGGCAGAAGTTCTTGAACCAAAGATCACGAACAGGGCTCTTGATGAGTTCTCGATTCTATATTGTGACTCTGCCAGTTCTACCCTTCTGCATGGGTTATCCGGAAGAATTATGTTGAACTCGTTCGACATGCTAATCTATGCATCTACAACTCAGAAAGATATATGTTCCTTTGAGTTGTCCCTCTTTAGCTGTTATCTGACCTTCGTCTGTCAATTGTTGATCAAGAGTAATTGTGCATCTGTGTTATCGATGTTTATTATTCTTGTGGTCTGTCAAGCCATCCTATTCCAGAATGACTAGGAGAATCAAACTCCAGAACCTCATCCATATCTAGGGTTGGGTCAAAACAATTGTATTCTGCAGATCAAAATGCCAATCCAGCTTTTGCTTTGCTCTACCTTGGAGTGTTACCATCTTTATGTTAGGAGTGTCATGAGAATTACACCACCTCTTATGAATTCTTGACGCAGTAATACTTCTTGCCATCATTGTTCATTCCTTGGTTCCGTGTTATTGTAACTGGAGTGCCGACAAGTGTACTGTGGTGTGCGAAATCAATACTCCTAGAAACTCCGTTGCTTGGTAGTTAATGGACAATACTCTCATTCTTAGTGTGTTGGTTATTGAATCATCATCCTAAGATTGATCGTGCTAACTAGTCCTTATTTCCGGTGCACTCTTCGTTCTTTGTGTTAGGATGGAATCCCTTGCTCTTATGATCATGTCGTCTTGCCTTGAGAAGCAGGGTTGTTCCCGAGCTTAATAACATATCGGTGGTTCGTGATTTTCCGAATGTCTTCTCGGAAGTGTTACCAGGTTGTCACCTGACCGCTATGTTGAGTTCGTGATCAAGTTGGTTTTCTTATAAACCACCCTTCTCCAAGAACCTGTGTAGGATATCCCTGAGCTAGTTGGTTGAGCTAGAGAACAACTTGGAGAGTTGGAAGATGAAAGCTTGTCCCGCCTAGTTCATCTCCAAAGGGATATCCTTGTGTGTTGTGTGTGTGTTGAAGAAAGATGATATCTTCATCGATTGCTCCTCATGATCAGTTGTTGGATCTATCTGTCTTGTCAAAACATTGACTTGAGTATGGGCTATCCTCAAGTCAAATCAGAACCAACGATGTTTGTAATGTTGTCTTACTCATGATCCATCCCTCGAGCATACACTATTACATCTTTTGGTCCGACCAATGCTATCCCCGTGTTCACTTGATGGTGGAAGTCCAGTGATATGGAAATTCCGATGAGTTGCTATTGGGCCCATCAACAGCATCTTGTCTCCCCCATGATTCGTGTTAAACATTAAGCTAGTGTTGGAAAGTTTGTGAACAATGCCTTCATGTTCCGTTCATGAAGCATATGTTTGGATGAAAGAAGTGACTTCCTCTCATTCATGTGCATTCGATGCAAGTTGCCGCCGTGAATTTGAGAGAGTTAGTTTTGCTTCCTTTGGAATTGTCCCAAGTCAGTCATGCATGTGCAAAGTATACTATGGTTTGTAGATTAATTACCTCCACTACATATGAATTCCGTAGCCCACCAAGCCACTGATTGACTTGTTCTAGGTAAAGAAGTCTAATTTAAGTGCACAAGACTTTGATATCCTCGATGATGGTTCCCCACCTGAACAATGTAGTATTTTATTATAAGACTACTATGTGGTCATGCTTGTTTGGGACAGCGTGTTCACTTGTGTTTTTAGCAGAACCAGCTCATGTTTTGGAGCATGCTACCGTAGTCTATTTCCCGAGAATCCTGCAACGTCATCTCGTCGACTTGTGTTGCAAACTTTCATTTTTTTTCTCTGGACTTGATGAGTCTGGAATATCCTGACACCAACCAGATCTGAATCTCAGGCAGATATGATGCTTGGACCTTTTCCCAGGAATTATAATGTTGGTCTTTCTAAACCGGTAAGGTGGATGTCGTGGCCAACACACCCAGCTGGAAGACCTATCATTGTAGTATCTTGATTGAGGAAGTTAGCCACCTCCTCATAAGGATTTCATAGGATTTACTCCAGTAGTTATTCCTTATGGATTCTGATGCTCCCGAAGTCCGACCTTTTACTTGATGTTCTAGATACCAAACCATATCTATAAATGGTTTACGCTACCACATCAAGGAGAACATTAGAAGTAGAGTGCTAATTGTCTCTCGGTTGAACATCCAGATTTCGTTTCCTTGGCATCGCTAAGGTGAAATCTGAGAAAGTGTTGTCCTCCTTTGTATATGCATTGACCATTACTATTCATCATGGCAGTAGGATGTGTTGCCAGGATCCTCAGCACGGATGTTGGTAGAACCTTGATGAATATGGAAATGCTCAAGTTCTTGAGAGCACGTACAAGCAAAATTATCCCTTGTGTTGTCTTCAACAAGGTAGTCCACATCATCCATCCTAGTCGGAGTATGCCATTCTTTCGAACTCCTTCAAATGATCGATTGTGATTGCCTTAGGCTGGTATAAAGAGTTTCAATGATCTCCGAATCAAAAGTAATTCTTTTTGCCGCTTAAGGGAAATGCTCTACGAGACACCTTTCCCGAAGGTGTCCCATTATGGAATTATGGCAATTACTTCCTCGCTACTTTGAAACCATGCACAATCCTACTCCAGCGTGGAATTGTTGCCTACCAATTTGAACCCCTGTCATCTATTACCTCCCATCTCTCTCGATGTGTGTTTTGTGTCTCAGCCCAAGAGATGTTTTAACATCTCACTCTATGAGTTGATCTTGAGTTGCTCGATCTTTGAGAAGATCGTTTCCTATAGAGTTTCCTTACGCCGTCATCGTGTTGGATGAAGAGCTCAGACGCAAAGACATCAAGATCAATTGGAGAAATGAATCAACATCTTCGAGGAGGGCAATCGGATCATGAAGATGGTGTTAGCTTTGTGTCCCCTCTGTCTTCTTACCTCACGTCTTGAATCCCGGGGTGAGATTCTTGTTTAGTGGGGGTGAGTTGTCACAGCCCTAGAAATCCTCTTGTAATTAGTGGCATTGCATCCATGCATCATTTTCAATCTCTATTAATTTTGAAATGGGGATGGTTAAACCCTAGCACCAAATGAATTCAACTAGGGTCAAAATAAAATCTTTTCCAAGAACCCAAAATGCCCTTCACAAAATGTTCATCATTTCTGGTTTGGGCCAAAACCCCTGGCAAAAATGGTGCACCCTTTTCTAGGACATTCTGGATTTTTGAATTAAATCATAAGTATTTGAATTTGGACATTTAAATGCTATAAAATATTTTAAATGTCCAAATAATCTTGAAAGCATTTGAGGGCTGTTGTAAATATTTTCAAAAGTGCCCACAATTATTCTCAGGATTTTTACAAAATGAATTAGTATTTTTACTAATTCAAAACAGAGGAATAAAAAAATAGAAAACAGAATAGAAAAGCGAGAGGAGAAAGGAACCTACCTGGCCCACTTACCTGTAGCCAGCCGAGCTAGACCAGCCCAGCCCACCAGGGGCACCGCTGTCTTCAACCTTTGCCAGTAGGCAGAGGCGAAGTAGCACACGCGCACGCGGAGGCCTCCACCTCCTGCTTCGCGGTGGCAGCCTCCCCGACATCCTCGCGACGCCACGGAGACGCCCCGAGACCCCTCTCTCCTCTCCCTCACTCGCTGCTCTCCCTCCCCTCCCCTGGCTCTCTCCCTCGCACGCACCGAACGCAGCCGCCGCCTCCACTCGCTGTTGCCATGGCCACTGGCCCTCCCTCGCCCATCCAACGTGATCGAGAGCTCTGCCACGCCGTCCCCGTCAACTCCACCAAGCCACGTGAGCTGGGAAGCACCAGAACGCCCCCGACGTCGTCGTCTTCTACCTCGGGCCACCGAGATCGCCGGCTCCAATTCGCGCCAACCGAGTCATCCCCAGCTCCGCCGTCTGCACCCTTCACCTCGATGTGAGCCCTGGTCCCTTTCCCCCTTCTTTCCTTGTCGTCCGCGTGTTGTAGCGCAGTACCCTGCGAGCTCCCGCGCCGCCGTCCGCCATGGCCGGTAGGCCCGTGCTCCTGAGCTCTTCCGCTCGCAGCCGAGCATAGCAACGCGCTCAGCGCGCCTCCAGGAGCTCAAAACACCCAACCGCTGCTCCTAACGTGCTCTGCGGCGTCGACTCGGTCGATGCCCGAACTCCGGCCGCCGCTCCGCCCGTCGCCGCCGCCGCTACACTGCACCCCGGCACCTGCCGCTGCCTCCTTTAGATGCACCGCACCTCCAGCTCGCCGTAGCGGCGAACCGCATCACAAACGGCCGCCTGTAGCGCGAGCCCGAGCAACTCCGGCGAGCCTCTGCCGCGGGATATGGTCGCCGCCGCTTAGTCCGGTGATGCTGACGCGGCATGATTAGTTAGGGTTAATGACGCAGTTAGTGACACCCTGGGACACAGACAGCCGGGCCCCACTGCCTAACTAACCGGCTAACTAAGTAAGATTAAGACTATTCTAATTACAGTGGGCCCATGTGTCATCTTTGACTATGCTGATGTGGGCGTTGACCCGACCCCACCTGTCTGTGACCTAGGCAGCACTGGGTCACTGACGAGTGGGCCCTGCTGGTCAGGTTTGACCTAGACCGCGCCTGTTGACCGCTGACATCACAGTGAAGTCATGCTGATGCAGTAATGCATTTTCTGGATTTATTTTTATTCAGGAAATTCCAGAAAATGCCCAAAACTTCTAAAAATCATAGAAATTAATCTATAGCTCCAAATGAAATAAATTATATATTAAAAATGATCAGAAAAATCCAAAGAATATGAATATGGCATTTTCATGCATGTTTGAACAAGTTAACCTCACTGAATAGGACGAATGATGATTAGGGCAGTTTATGAAATAACATTTGGAGTTGGAATTTGATCTTGTTTGAGTTCCACTTCAATTAACGGCTAGATATTGCAGTTGGTAAATTCAGTACCTTAACATGACATGTCATTCATGTGAATGTGCATTTCATTGATTGTGTTCCTTCTTTGCTAGTCGGTGATTGTCCCCTCTCGATAGACGTGCTTCCGACGATGAGTTCGATGACACCGATGAAGAGTTATAATATCTTCAGAAGTGCCAGGCAAGCAAAAACCCCTTGTTCATTCTGATACAATCCCACTCTCTCGCTCCTGCTCTCTTTTACTGCATTAGGACAACACTGATTCAACTGTTACATGTTGCGGTAGTTGAACCCCTTTCCTCTGCATGACCTGTCATTGCCACAGTAAATAGATGAAACCCACTAGCATGAGTAGGAATTTTTTGAGCCCTGATGTGCCTACTCATTCATGCTTGTTGTCATGCCTGCTACTGCTTAGAGTTGAGTCAGGTCTGATTCATCGGGGATGAGTTGAAATGGTGTTGAACATGTCCTACTATGTGTGAGCTAAGTGTGTGAACACGATTTGGTAAAGGTAGCGGTGAGAGGCCATGTAGGAGTACATGGCGGGTTGTCTCATTGCAGCCGTCCTCAGGAACTGAGTCCTGTGTTTGTGATCCATGAATAGTTACTACCACACATTGGGTTCCAGTAACTCGGCCCCTCTCGGCTTATTAATCAACTCGATCTCTGTCCAGGAGTTGCAACTAGTTTCTGGTGTTTGTAGGTAGTGTTAGTAGTCTACCAAGTGGCACCCGGTACAGGTGGGCTTGGGACAGACTAGGCACAGTGGCACGGTGTACCAAGTGGCACCTGGATGGTGGGCTTGGGAACCCTGTACACATCATTTGGGGCCGTGAGCGACACCCCGGCTGGATCTCCTTGCGGATGGAACCCGAATAGGCGATAAACCTGGACTAGAGACTTGTTGGTTAGTCAGGTCATGGCCGACTCCCTCGTCCGGCTTCCGCTTGAAGGTTGCCGAGCTACATGACGTGTACAGGGCGATAAGTGGCGAGAGCGTGTGTGAAGAAGTACACCCCTGTAGGGTTATCATTATCTATTCGAATAGCCGGATTCCTCAGATATGGAAACTTGGACCCCTTGCATAGTTCATAGACAAGTGAAAGTGGATACTCTAAAATGCGCAAGATAAGCGTGAGTGCTATGGATGGCGTTCTCGTAGGAAGACGGGAGCGGATCCATAGTGGAGTATTGATATGGTGAATAAGTGGACTCATGTGCGCCACCTCAAAAGAGTTACTTGCAGTTGTAGTTTAGGTTAGCCATTGAGTCAAAGCTGGCTTGCTGCAGTCAAACTCCACCACCTCTTTGTTGATACCGATGCATATGTATTTAGTTCTGATGTAATTCTTGCTGGGTACAATTGTACTCACGTTTACTTAATTTATGTTTTGCAGAGAGACTTCAATCTCGCTAGTAGTTCCACATGGGCTTCGACGTTTAGCTTGTTACCTCTGCTACGATCTTGTACCCTTGGGAGGGTCTGGTAGATAGTCAGGCTCCTCAGCCTTCTTCATTTTTAGTTGTCTGTACTCAGACAAGTTAAGCTTCTGCATGTGCTTTGACTTGTATGCTCTGAATGTTGGGTCATGAGACCCATGTTTGTAATATGTCGCTCCTCGGAGCCTAATGAATAAATACTTGAGTCGTAGAGTTATGTTGTGATGCCATGTTGTATTTACACATATCGAGCATATTGTGTGTATGATTGAAATGCTTGGTATGTGTGGGATCCGACAACATAGTTGTTTATCCTTGGTAGCCTCTCTTACGGGGAAATGTAGTCTTGTGCTTCCATGAGCCATAGTAGTCCGCTACAGCCCGGTTCACCGAAGTCCTGCTAGCCCAGCACTACTGCTCCGGAACACTTGACTGGCCGGCATGTGATTCACTTCGTTCCTGTGTCTGTCCCTTCGGGGAAATGTCACGCGGTGACATCCGGAGTCATGCCTAGCCTGCAACAGCCCGGGTTCCCGGAGTCCTGTTAGCCCAGTGCTACAGCCCGGATTCACACGCTGCTGACCGACATGCTCGATGTGATTCATGTATGCCTGTCCCCATGGGTTAGTGCTTCTTTGGGTTCACGACTAGCCATGTCGGCCCGGGTTCTTTGTCATATGGATACTAGCGACACTATCATATACGTGAGCCAAAAGGCGCAAATGGTCCCCGGCCAGGTAAGGTGGCACCCGTGGGAATATCGTGCGTGAGGCCGCAAAGTGATATGATGTGTTACATGCTAGATCGGTGTGACTTAGGATCGGGGTCCTGACATCTAGGCCTTGCTTCTTAGGCTCTGGGCCTTGCTTCATGGATAGAACTTCCGGAGATGCCGGATGTTCCAGGCGTTCTGGATAGGTATCCCGTCCTGCGTCTCCAGGCGCGCTGCACCCGGCCTGGAGACATGGACGACCCTGAACGGGCCCTCCCACATGGGCGAAAGCTTGTGCAGCCCTTCCCTGGAGAGGACCCACCTCAGGACGAGGTCGCCCACCTCGACCGCCCAGGAGCTGATGTTGAGGCAGTGGTATCGCCGCAGCACTTGATGGTACCTTGCTTCCCTCAATGCAGCTTCGCGATGGTGTTTCTCCCCCAGCACAAGATCCATCCCCCGCATGGCGTCCTGCTACATTTCGTCGAACGCTAGGACCCATGTGGAGCGATGCTTGACCTCGTGAGGAAGGACTGCTTCAGCTCCGTAGACGAGGAAGAATGGAGTCTCGCCCGTTGGCTTGGTGGCGGTGGTTCGGATGGACCACTGCACAGACTGGAGCCCGTCGTGCCAGCCCCTGCCGCAGGCCTCCAGCTTCTTCTGGAAGTTCCTGGTCTTGAGGCCCCTCAGGACCTCCGCGTTAGCGTGCTCGGCCTGACCGTTACTCCTGGGGTGGGCCACCGAAGCATAGCAGATCTGTGTTCCAAGGTTAGCACA
Source organism: Triticum dicoccoides (assembly GCF_002162155.2). NCBI lineage: Eukaryota > Viridiplantae > Streptophyta > Magnoliopsida > Poales > Poaceae > Triticum > Triticum dicoccoides. The sequence continues at coordinate 358,165,079 of NC_041390.1, read as the reverse complement.
GTAGGTTTTGAAGAGGTTGCTACTAAACTGTGAACCGTTATCTGTGATGATGCGGTTGGGGACCCCGAAGCGGCTCACGAGGCCCTTGATGAACTTGACAGCATAGCCGGCTGGAATGGTGTGGACGGCTTCCACTTCCGCCCACTTGGTGAACTTGTCGATGGCAACGTAGAGATAGTGATAGCCCCCTGGAGCCTGGGGAAACGGGCCTAGGATGTCCAGCCCCTAGACCGCAAACGGCTATGTGAGCGGGATGGTTTGGAGGCCCTGAGCAGGCTGATGGATTTGCTTGGCGTGGAATTGGCAAGCTTCACAGGACTTCACCAGCTCGGCCGCATCGTTGAGTGCTGTAGGCCAATAGAACCCACTGCGGAACACTTTGCCGACGGGGGTCCGTGACGACGAGTGATGTCCGCAGTCGTTTCCTGTATAACTCGTCGTCTTGGATACAGTATGTCGTGGCCTGCCGGGCCACGTGCTCCGCGTCCTCTTCCTTCTCTGCTAGCGTCCCATGCATCAGGTAATCCTTTAATTCCTTGATCCAGCACTCCTCCTGGGGCTCGAGCGCCAAGAGCAGCCGAGATCCTGAGGTCGGGCCACAGGCTGGGGCTCCCGTGGTTGGGGGCTGTGGGGGTTCCTCCCGAGGCTGAGTCATGCTTGAAAGAGGTGGCGAAGCTGATGACTTGAAGAGCCGCTCTACAAAGACGCCGGGCTCTTGCAGTTGCCGCTTGGATGCTCTCCTGGCAATGTCATCGGCTTCCTTGTTGGTGCCTTGGGGCACGTGCTGCAGCTCCAGGCCTGAGAACTGCTTTTCCATCTTGCGCACCTCCGTGAGGTAGGCCTCCATGTGCTCGTCCTTCGGCTCGTACACCTTGTTGGAAAAGTTGACGAGGAGCTGTGAGTCGCCTTTGACGGTGAGGCGCTTCACCCCTAGAGACGCCGCAGCCCTTAGGCCAGCTATGAGGCCTTCGTATTCTATGATGTTGTTGGAGACCTTCTCGCCGTGCTGAAAATAGAGTTGCACGGCGTAGTAGAGCTTGTCCTGGGTGGGCGAGATGAGCACTACTCCAGCCCACGCGCCCTGACGCGCGAAGGCGCCATCGAAATACATGACCCAGCCGTCTGGTGCCTCACTTCCTGGGGAGGTGGACCGGTCTTCTCCTTCCTTAAGAGCCGGGCATCTGTCCATTCTGCCACAAAATCGGTGAGCGCGGCTCCCTCGATAACCCTGGTAGTGCTGAACTCCAACTGGAATGCTTGCAACTCGATGTTCCACTCAGCGACCCTTCCGGGTGAGTTAGGGCTCCTAAGCACCCTCTCCAATGGGTAGGCTGAGACGACCTTGATGGGGTGGCCCTGGAAGTAGTGCCGCAGCTTGCGCGAGGCCACCAAGAGTGCGAGCAGGAGCTTTTGCAGCATGGGATAGTGCACCCTCGCGTCCCGTAGTACGGTGCTGACGAAGTACGCCGGGTGCTCGACGAGGGCTGGCACGCTATCGAGGCTCGGGTCCCATGGAGATTGTGGCACATCCCAAGGTGGTGGGTTTCCTGAGACCTGACCGTCGTCAGGAGCTTCTGCAACGTTGCCCTGTTGAGCTTGGTCTTCCGCCGCTGATGGCTTTGTCGCGCTTTCCTGACCCCGCTGCATCAGCTCTAGCTTTGCGCGGCACACCCTTGTCTTGGAGCTCCTCCCGAACTGCCATCAGCGCCGAGCTGGCGGAGTCTGGGGTGGCGGCAAGGTAGAGCACCAGAGGCTCGAGAGGCCGCGGTGCCACCATCACTAGGGGGGCTGGTGAGGTATTTCTTGAGGTCTTGGAAGGCCCGGGCAGCCTCCGGGGTCCACTCGAACGGGCCCTTCTTCTTCATGAGCTTAAAGAAGGGTAAGGCGCGCTCGCCTAGCTTGGAGATGAAACGCCCTAACGCGGTCACCAGCCCTGCTAGCTTTTGCATTTCCTTCAGGGTCTGCGGTGGGCTCATGTCTTTGATGGCCTTGATCTTCTCTGGGTTCGCCTCGATCCCTCTATGGGATACGAGGAACCCCAGCAACTTGCCAGAGGGGACGCCAAACACACACTTCTCCGGGTTAAGCCTCAAGTTAACTTGGCGCAAGATCTCGAAGGTCTCCCCCAGGTCTTGAATCAATGTCCTCGCCTCGCGAGATTTGACCACTATATCATCAACGTAGGACTGTGTTTCTGCCGAGCTGCCGCCCCAATGCGATTTGCATCAACCGTTGAAAGGTTGCGCTCGCGTTGCGTAGCCCGAAGGGCATGCAGGTGTAGCATTACACCCCGCATGGTGTCAGGAAGGCTGTCTTCTCCACATCCTCCACCGCCATCTTGATTTGGTGGTATCCTTAGAATGCATCCAGGAAACATAGCAAGTCGCACTCGACGGTGGAGTCGACGATTTGGTCGATGCGTGGCAGTGGGAACGGATCCTGGGGGCACGCTTTATTAAGGTTGGTAAAGTCGACGCACATCCGTTCCTTTCCGCCTTTCTTCGGTACTACGACGGGGTTCGCCAGCCATTCGGGGTATCGAACTTCTCGGATGGTACCTGCCGCCTCCAGCTTGCGTGTCTCTTGGACGATGAAGGCTTGCTTCTCAGTGGACTACCGTCTTTCTCACTGCTTCATAGGGCGTACATTGGGGCACACCCTTAGATGATGCTAGATTACCTCTCTCGGGACCCCTACCAGCTGATTGGGCTCCCACGTGAATATCTCCTTGTTCGCGCGCAAAAACCTCACCAAAGCTTCTTCTTGTCCCGGGTCAAGGCTGGTTCCTATGGTGAAGGTGGCTCTTGAATACCCGTCCTCGTCGACCGGCACCTGCTTGGTCTCCGCCTTATCTTGAGTGAACAGCTGCTTCTTCTTGGTGGGTGCGGTTTCCTTGGCCTCGGGTGTACCGACGCCGGCTGGCTGTGCTACTGCCACAGTCTTGAAGGCGAGCCTGAGCACCGCCACGACATCCTTAGTGTCCCCCTTGATGGTGAGGAAGCCCTTGCTCCCTGGCATCTTCACGAGGTTGTAGGCCAGGTGAGTCGCCACCATGAACTGAGCGAGAGCCGGGTACCCGAGGATGGCATTGTACGGGAGACCGATGCAGGCAATGTCTAAGTCCACCAGCTCAGTGTGATAGTTGTCTCGCATGCCAAAGGTGACAGGGAGGCAGATCTGCCCAGAGGGTGGGCAGCTCCACCACCCACTCCTATGAAGGGCTTGCTGAGGCCGAGCCATTCGAGCGCCACATGAAGAAGGATGAAGGCTTCTACGGAGAGCAAGTTGAGGCCGGCGCCGCCATCGATGAGGGTCTTGGTGATGGCCACGTTGCAGATGGTGGGTGTGTAGAGCATCGGGAGCATCCCGGAGCCGGCGGTGGAGCCGGGGTGGTCTTCCGAGCCGAAGGTGAGGTCGGCCTTCGGCGCAGCCCAACCCGGTGGAGCCCCTGGGCGCTTGAAGGCTGCCCCAATCTGATGGAAGAAAGGTTTGACGTGGCGATCTGAAGGTGGTGCTTGGGAGCCACCCAGAAGTGCCGCGACTGCGTGGTGCGCCAGCACCGCGTAGCGCGCGTTGAAGAGGTTGTGGAGTTCCCCCCAGGATGCCACCTTGGATCCAGGGAGGTTGAGGAGCCAGGCGTGCGGCTTGCACACGAGGGCCATGGGAAACCAGTTGGCCATGATCTTGTCATTGCCTCTGGCCTCGAGGACGGCCTCCTCGTACGCCAGCAGGAACGGCGTCGGGTCTGACGCGTCGTCGTAACACGGCGGCATCTCCGGCCTGAACTTGGACGGCCACTACACTCGCCGCAGAGCGGGGGCCAGGGCACGGTACCGAGACTCCCTGCTGCTGGTGTTGGCCACAGAGGTTGGTGGCGAGGCACCTGCCATGGGAGCGTAGTGCAGCGGTACGGGGTGCTGGTTGCTGGAGAGAAGCCCCGGCGCCCCCCTACCTAGCGCGCCAAATGTCGGATGTGGGTTTCCGGCAAACCCTTAAGGTTTGAACACTGGGGTGCGTGCAAAGTCTTTCCTTCCCACCAATCTACGCCCTAGCTCGCTAAGATCTCGCGGACGAACTGGACGAACTCGCAACACAGAAAGACACAAGATTTATACTAGTTCGGGCCACCATTGTGGTGTAATACCCTACTCCAGTGTGGTGGTGGTGGATTTCCTCTAGGGCTAATGATGAACTGTACAAGGGAAGAACAGCCTCCTGAGGCTGAGGTGTTCTTGAGCTCCGTGAGCTTGTGTGTGCAAGGATGGTCTGAATGATCCCTCCCTTACTAAGGTGGTTGCTAGTCCTATTTATATTGGCACTGGTCCTATTCCCAAATATCGAGCGGGAAGGGAGCCAACAATGGCGGGCTAATTCAAAGGGGGACAGCTAGTACAAGCTATCCTTACAAAAGTGGTCTTCGCCTGCCAAAGGCTCTGGTGGTGACGCCGTCTTGGGATCCACGATGACCTCCGTCTTGCCGTCCTCCTACTCTTGGTCTCGTTTCACCAATATAGCAACCTTTGCCTGATGCCTCTGTACTCTTCGCCTACACTGGTGTCCTTAGCACCAAAGAGGAAACAAGGATGCTGCGCGCGCTGGCGCCCGCCTAGCACCCGCCTGGTGCCGTGTGTCATGGCTCACGTCACGAGGGCCTCGTGAGGTTTGCTCCGCCTTGATAACTCCGCTCCTCATGAGGTTGCCTGGCTAGGCTACTCCAGAGGAGGTCTTGCGTCGTCCGCCTCGCGAGGCTTGGACCCTCGCGAAGGTCTTGGATGCATCGTTGGTGAAGATGGGCTGTACAGCCAGCTGGCTTAGCCATGCCACGGGCCGCAGGCAGGCATGTCTGGGGACCCCCGTTCCTAGAACACCGACAGTCCCGTCGCCCCATCTCATGGATTTCGGAAAGGGCTTAGAATGCCCTGCCACCCCATGTGGAAAACTTGCGGGTATCCTCCAGATCAACCCGACTTCACATGACTAGCGGGTACCCCTCAGGGCCGACCCGATGTCATCATGGCTCTATGGTAAGTCAAAGTAACCGTGTGCCTGAAACAGAATGGGGGGAACCTGAAGAATCACCCTTGATGGATTTCCACTTGATGTAACCATCAAGGTGGACTTGGAGGAATCACCCTCGTTGGTCCACACTTGAGGGGTTGCACAACAGAGTCATTATCGGGAGTGGTCAAGGAGGAATCACCCTCGATGACCACGAACGAATAGCTACACTACAGGGTTAACATCAGAAGTGCTGATAAGGTATCACCCTCGGCACTCGATAGTAACTCCGCAAAGTCGTACAACTAAGGGGGTGATGTGCGATGTCGGGGCCTGGATGTCGATCACGTTGGTCGAGTCATCGAACATAAAGCAAGGGCAACTAGGACAAGGTGGGGTCACTGATGGATCTCTAATGTGACACCCACACTGTGGCTATATCTCCCATGTGTCGGGGCACGACTTAGAGGCATAGCCGCATGGTAGGTTTGTCGCAAGAGGGGTAATCTTCACACAATCCCATGTACTGACTAAGAAAGGGATAAAGAGTTGTCTTACAATAGCCACTTCACACAATACAAGTTAAACATACATCATCCAGAATACAAACAAGGTCCGGCTATGGAACCAAAATAAAAGAAGACAACCCCAATTGCTAGATCCCCGATCGTCCCAACTGGGCTCCACTACAGATCAACCGGAAAAGACATAAAACATCGATCAAAATCTTCATCGAGCTCCCACTTGAGCTCGGTTGCATCACCTGCACTGGTGTCATCGGCAGCTGCAACTGTTTTGGAAGTATCTGTGAGTCACGGGGACTCAGTAATCTCACACCCGCGAGATCAAGACTATTTAAGCTTAAGGGTAGGAAACGGGTAGTGAGGTGGAGTTGCAGCAAGCACTAGCATATATGGTGGCTAACTTATGCAAAAGAGAGCAAGAAGAGAATCAAAGAACGGTCGAGAAGCTAATAGTGATCAAGAAGTGATCCTGAAACTACTTACGTTCAAGCATAACACGAGACCGTGTTCTCTTCCCGGACTCTGCCGAAAAGAGACCATCACGGCTACACACGCGGTTGATTCATTTTAATTAAGTTAAGTGTCAAGTTCTCTACAACCGGATATTAACAAATTCCCATCTGCCACATAACCGCAGGCACGACTTTCGAAAGTTCAAAACCCTGCAGGGTTGTCCCAACTTAGCCCATCACAAGCTCTCACGGTCAATGAAGGATATTCCTTCTCGCGGGAAGACCCGATCAGTCTCGGAATCCTGGTTACAACACATTTCGACAATGGTAAAACAAGACAAGCAAAGCCGCCCGAATGTGCCGACAAATCCCGATAGGAGCTGCACATATCTCGTTCGCAGGGCACACCGGATTGTCCAAACTTCCGGTAGGCCAACCCAGAGTTGCCCCTGGTGGCCACCGGCGGCTGACGGGTTGGACCAACACTCAGAGGAGCACTGGCCCGGGGGTTTAAAATAAATATGACCGTTGAGTCTGCAGAACTCAAGGGAAAAAGGCTTAGGTGGCAAATATTAAAAGCAAGGTTGGGCCTTGCTGGAGGATTTTTATTCAAAGCGAACTGTCAAGGGGTTCCCATAACACCCAACCACGTAAGGAACGCAAAATCAAGGAACATAACACCGGTATGACGGAAACTAGGGCAGCAAGAGTGGAACGAAACACTAGGCATAAAGCCAAGCCTTCCACCCTTTACCAAGTATATATATAAATTAACTAAATAAGAGATATTGTGATATCCCAACATATCCTTGTTCCAACAAGGAACAAACTTCAGCTTCACCTGCAACTCGCAACGCTATAAGAGGGGCTGAGCAAAAGCGGTAACATAGCCAAACAAAATTTTGCTGGGAAAGGTGGGTTAGAGGCTTGACATGGCAATATGGGAGGCATGATATAGCAAGTGGTAGGTATCGCAGCATATCAATAGAGCGAGCAACTAGCAAGCAAAGATAGAAGTGATTTCGAGGGTATGGTCATCTTGCCTGCAAAGTTCTCAGAGTTGACGAAAGCTTGATCCTCGTTAGCGTACTCAACAGGTTCCTCGATCATGTACTTGTCTCCCGGCTCTACCCAAAGCAAGAACCCAAGAAAAGGACCAACAATCAATCACGGTGCAATGCACTAGCAACATGATGCAAGACATGGCATGACATGTGGGATGTGATATGCAATGCATATGCGTGATTCGGAAGAGAAAGAATGAAAAAGTCATCAACTTGGCAAACCAAGTGTGCCGCTGGAAATATGAGATGATTTCGGTCGAAATCGATATAAAGATCACCGGAAACGGAGGCACGGTTTGCAAATGGCAAGCAAAACAAGAATGACACAATTCTGCGATTAACAACACGATGCCATCTAGAATGCAAGAAGAAACTAAGCTACTGCACTCCAACATGACAACAAAGCACATGGCAGTGATCTACTCAATGTGCTTGACAAAACATTAACACTAAGCTACGGCTAAATCACACATGAGCAGGTCCAAACAAGCATGGCAAAAGTGTAAAAGATATCAGCTTCATAGACTTGGTGAAAATACTAACATGCTAGGATTAACATCAGGAAGCCATGTTTAGAGCAAGCAAATGACATGCTACAGGAACATATCATAGCAAAATAAGGCTTGGCATGAATCTACTAAATGCATAGAACAAAATTCCCTTACTGATCATGAGCCAAAAAGGCACAGAAGATATGATTGCACCCATGTAAACATAGCAAGTTTTATTAACAATTTCAGACATAGCAGAAAAATAGAGCATGGCATAAACAGAATTATGAAGGCTTCTTTGCGAGCTCAAAGCACTCATCACAAGGCATTCCATGACAAGATAAGCATACTAACGGCAAGAAGACATGTTCATGAAGCTAACGATGGCAAGAGCAAGGTCATAGCATGCATGGATCTCTAACAACAACCATGGCAAAATTGATTAACATGTAAACAATCTTCCAGGAACATTTTATAGCAAACGTAGAGTAAGATTAAGATATGCTAGGACACTCAATAAATACAAACCGGGGCATGGATGGATAGAGCATAACCATATGTCCAAAACATCCTTACTGAAGGTACTCAAAACATCTTTGCGCGCTCAAAAGACTCATCACAAGGCATTGCATGACAAGATAAGCATACTAACGGAAAGAAGACATGTTCATGAAGCTAACAATGGAAAGAGCAAGGTCATAGCATGCATGGATCGCTAACAACAACCATGGCAAAATTGATTAACATGTAAACAATCTTCCAGGAACATTTTATAGCAAAAGTAGAGTAAGATTAAGACATGCTAGGACACTCAATAAATGCAGACCGGGGCATGGATGGATAGATCATAACCATATGTCCAAAACATCCTTACTGAAGGTACTCAAAACAAGCATGGATCTCACTGTAGCATCATGTTTACATGGCATAAAAATAACAGCAGGAAAATGACTTAGCAAAATACAAAGTCCCTGAAAACAGCAATATCACGAAGGCTACTTTGCATGCTCGTTCTAGTCACCACATTGATCACAAAAATACATGGCAAGCACCTATGTAAAGATGGCATGCCATATATCAAAACACATGTAGAGTTAATGCCCATATGAAGCACACATCAAAGGTGACAAAAATGACAAATCATCATACTCTGATCAGTAACAACACCTAACAATTTATAGCACTCTTGCATCAATGATTTGGGCATCAACATGGACTCAAACAACCATGCCACACTGAAATGAAATGAAGAGCATCTCATGATTTTGATATATTATATGCATGAAATGGAGCTACGATCGTGGAGTTACGACATGATGAACAGGGGCATAAAATATATGGATTCGGGGACTTGGAGAAAAATTGGACCTCCGAAAGTCAACGGGGCGAGAACGTGCGGGACGAGGAGATCGGGGACACGGCGAGGCGTTTGGATGCGGGGATGGGTGGACCTGGTCCCGATCCGGAGGTCGCCGGAGAAGCTCGCCGGAGACGGTGGGGAAGAAGGCCGGAGACGAGGAGCTCGCGACGTCGGGCGGCGGAGGCGGGGTCAGTCGCCGGTGTGATGGAGAGCGGCGGAGCGAGCGGTGCCGGCGATGTAAGGTGGCAGCGCGGGGCGGCGAAGGCGCAAGGCGGTGGCGGCAGCGCGGAGGATGGGTGGTGGCGCGAGGCGCGGCGCGGC
>NC_041390.1:358101605-358155299 GCF_002162155.2 Triticum dicoccoides | reverse complement strand
CGAAGGCCGACGGTGCTAGGGCGGATCGGGCGCCGACGCGGGGCGCGGCCCGGTTCAGCCCGGGGGCGGGCCGGCGATGGGCCCCTCGGGCACGGCGGCGGAGGAGAGAGAGAGGGCCAGTGGGGTGATGTGGCGCTCTACGATTGATCGAGGCAGTGGCGGACATGTCCGGATGGCGGAGTGGACATGTCCGGCGGCGCGAGGAGGAAGAAGACTAGGGTTTGGACCGCGAATTTGGAAGGGTTGCACATATTTGTAGGTAGAGAGAGTTTGGAGTGTCCAAATGAGGTGTAGTTCTCGCCCAGACAAGAAGGGCATGGATGTGGTTTGGAAGGGTTATTGAGCTGTTTTGGAGGGGTGTTGGGCTGCAACACACAAGAGGCCTTCGCGGTTACCCGGTTAACCATTGGAGCATCAAACGGACTCCAAATGGCATGAAATTTGACAGGCGGTCTACCGATGATGTACCAAGGCCACTTGGCAAATCTCAGTCCATTCCGAGAACGTTTAACACTCGCTCACGAAAAGAGACAAGAGGGGTTCGCCGGGTGCATGAGGGAGTGTCGGATTGCAAAACAGACAACGGGGAAAAAGCTCGGATGCATGAGACGAACATGTATGCAAATGTGATCCACATGATGACATGATATGAAATGCATGACATGAACAAAAGCAAAACAAAGACAAAAACCCAACCACGAAGGGAATCTCACAACACCTCTCCGGAAAAAGGCAAGAGTCGGAGTTACAAATATGGAAAGTTGTATCCGGGGCGTTACATCTAACCAACCTATACTAAGCAGTTTAAAATAAGCATGTAAGGTATGCATGCAGGTAACAAAAATAGGCTATGCATCATCATAGGATCATACAAAAAATAGTAGCAATTCTAATGCATGCATGAGAGGGAAAGAAATGGGCGATATCAGAATGCTCAAGGGGGGTTTGCTTGCCTGGAAGTTCTGCTGCCGGCCGTCAGAGACGTAGTCGGTCACAGGGGCAGCATCGGTCTCGAGGTCTACCGGAGAGAAGAGGGGGAAGAAACAGTAAATATAAGCAAATAGATGCAACACTAAGCATAACATGGTAATACACGGTGTTAGGGGTGAACTAACGCATGGCTACATGATACCGGTGAAGGGGAAAACATCCGAGAATGTTTTCCCGGTTCCAGACCTATGTTAGACAGATGACCGGAGGGGGAATGTTCCATGTTCAGATAGTTAGAGGCATGTGATAGGTATGTGGATGGCGTATTCGGGTTCGCCTCGTTTTCCTAAGCAACTTTCATGTAGAAAACATTTTCATCTGAGCTACAGTATATTATCTACGATTTTCTAAAGATTTAAACATTTTCTAAAATTATTTAAATTAACAGAAATTCATTATGACATCAGCATTGCATGGGGATGATGTCAGCAGTCAACAGACTCACTGACCAGGGTGAAACCTGACCTGTGGGTCCAGTGGGACCCACATGTCAGCCTCTGTTAGTCTAACAGTAATTTAAACTAAACTAACAGGCTAATTAGAGGGGTGGGCCCTTGGTGTCAGTGACTAACTAATTACTAATTAAATAACATATTTTAGTTAGTATATTTATTTATTTTTAAAACATTTTAAACAAGTGGGGCCCACACGTCAGTCTCACTAGGCAGCCTAGTCAGCAGTTGACTCGGTCAACCCAGTCAACTGAGCCATCATGACCCACTGCTCAATGACCCAGGGGCAGGGCCCACTGAGCCACATCGGTGTCGGTGCCGGAGAGAGCTCCGACGACCAAATCCACGGTGGCACTTCGCTGGAACGCGTCGGAATCGCGCTAGGGGGCACCATTTGGCGCACGGTTAGGATCTTTCGAACAGGCTCTTCATCCCGCGTCGGTTGGTGGCAGCAGAACGAGCAGGGGAGGTCGGTAGGGCCGCTGGCATTGAGTCGTGGCAGCGATATGGCTCGGGTGTGCAACGGAGATGGCGAAGCATCGCGCTATAGAGCGAGTGGAAAGGCTGGGGAGGATCCCCATGGTGCGGCGAGTCCAACGAGCTTGAGCCCGTGACCAAATGGTCACCGGAGCCTCGCCGGCGGCGAGCTCCGTGGTGATGCGTTCGGGCGCTCATCGGGGACTGTGCTAAGAGGCATGGGAAGGGGCGTGCACGTGTGCGTTGTTCTCCTAGGAACCCCAGGAGCATGATGGTGTGGTCGGGCGAGCGTGTCAAAGGCCACAACGACGACAACGAGCTTGTCGGCGGCGATGCGTGCGGGTGCTGGCCGAGCGGTGGCTACGGGCGGCGAAATTGTACGGGGGAAGGTGGGGAAAGACGTGGTGGCTCACCGAGAGCTGTAGGTAGGTGGCAGTGTGCTCGGGGAGGCGCGGAGCGTCCGGAATTGACGGTGACAGATGGCAGCGATCCGAGGAAGGAGAAGAAGATGACGGCGGTGTAGTGGCTTCTCGGCTCATTCTGTTTGGTGTAGCCGACGTCAGGGAGGCGTTCGAGCACGCTGGTGTCGGTGTTCTGGGAATGGGGGTCCCCAGACTTGCCTGCTTGCGGCCCAGGGCGTGGCTCATCCAACGGCCTATTACAGCCAATCTTCATCAGCAAACACTCAAGACCCTCGCAAGGGGCCAAGCCTCCCGAGGAGGACGACACAAGACCTCCTCAGGGGCAGCCTCACTAGGCTGGCTCGCGAGGAGAGGAGAGATCAAGGCGAGGGGCACCTCGCGAGGTTCGCATGACGTGAGCCATGACGACCAAGGCCAGGTAGGCACCAGCGCGCGCAGAGTACCGGTTGCCTCTTTGGTGCTTAAGGGGCAGGAGTAGACGAGGAGTCCCGAGGCATCAAGCGAAGGTTTCCATATCGGTGCAACGAGACCAAGACCAGCAGGACGGCAGGACGGAGGTCATCACGGAGCCCACGACGGTGTCACCACCAGAGCCTTTGGCAGGCGAAGACCACCTTTTGTCAGGATAGCTTGTACTAGTTGTCCCCTTTCATATTGGCCATTGTGGGATCCCTTACTGCCTAAACATTTGGGAAGAAGACCGGGCCCTCTATAAATAGGACTAGCCACCACCATAGGGAGAGAGGACGGATCATGGACGGATCATTGAGACCATCCTTAGCACACAAGCTCATCGAGCTATAGAACACCTCTCCTCGGGAGGTTGTTCATCCCTTGTACTATTCATCATCAGCCTGCAAGCCAATCCACCACACAACACTGGATTAGGGTATTACACCACATCGGTGGCCCAAACTAGTATAAACTCTTGTGTCCCTTGTTCCGTGGGTTGGGCGAGCTAGGCTTTGAGATCGTGGTGAGAGTGTGAGCTAGGGGGAGAGAGATCTTCGTGCGCACCCCAGTGTTTGAACCTCAAGGGTTTTGCCGGAACCCGTAATCCGACATTTGGCTTGCCAGGTAGGGGTGCGCTGAAGCTTTTCTTCCATCGATCCATGCTCCGATGCTCCACCACGTCCATGGCGGACGCACGCCGAGCCCGTGCCGAGCACTGAGCCACCCTCGCCGCCCATGTCGCTCAGACAACTCCTATCGGCGGGCCTCCCCATTGTTCTCCATCACCCGCCGCCAACGCCACCATCGGCCCCGCGGGAAACGAGCAACAAGCATCATCGCTGCACCCCTCTATGCGGCGGGGCGGCTACACTGCCACCCCATCGCTGACTCCGTCTGGCTCATTGTCCCACGCTTGTATCCTGCCCACAGACGTGCAGGACGTGCTGCTCATGGCATGCGAGCTCCTGCGCTACCGCCCGGTCGACGACCTCTACGAGGACTGGCTGGACCGCATCACCGAGCTCATCAGCGCCGCTGGGGGATCCCCCACTCCATCACTCTCGCTACCTCGCCCTCCCCCAGCTGCGGGCAACGTAGCTAATGGAGCGCCTCCACCACTTCCGCACCAACAAGGCATCTTGGCGCCAAGACGTGTGGCCCCTGCCAAGAAGGAAGCTGCCAAGAAGTTCCCCAACTGCCGTAAAATGCTCCTGCACTCCCGACGCCACCACGTCAAGACTGCATGCTGCCTGCGGCGGTGGTGCGTGGGCATCAAGATCAAGCTCCGCCCCCGCGACGGGCACCGGTGGCCACAGCAGGCTGCCGTGCTTTGACTCTAGAGCTACGTAGCGTAGTCTGGCCAGGCAAATTCAAGCCAGACCTGCCTCCGTGCTATGACGGCACCCCCGACCCTGCAGAGTTCTTGCAGCTCTACGAGCTGAGCATCGAGGCGGCCAACAGCGACCAGAATGTCATGGCGAACTGGTTTCCCATGGCTCTCAAGGTTGGTGCTCGCTCATGGCTCTTGAACTTTCCCGCGGGGTCAATCTCCTCCTGGGGTGAGATGTGTGACCGCTTCGTCGGCAACTTCCAGGGTACTCGCGACCGCCCATCAGCCGTGGGTGACCTACGCTACATCAGGAAGCAGCCAGGAGAGACCCTGCAGGCATACATCCAGCGCTTCAACAGCGTTCGCCTCAAGATTCCCAAGGAAACGGACGAGGCCATCATTTCAGCGTTCTTTGATGGTGTCCGTGATGTCAAGATGAAGGAGGAGCTCGGCATCCATGAGGATCTATGCACGGCACTAGAGATGTTCAACATGGTGACCAAGTCCTCAAGAGTTGAGGAGGGGCACCTCTCCCTCCTCGAGCTCCCTACTGCCGACCCAGAATAGAAGAAAGCCAAGGCCATGGACGTGAAGCGCAAGGGAGTAGCCGTGCTCATGGCAGAGCCGGACACGAAGCACGGCCGGGACCACACCACTGACTGCCAAGAGCTCAGGGCCATTCAAGATGGACGCTTCAGTCGGCACCCCGAGCATAATGACCTTGGCTATGGCCGAGGAGGATGACGAAGTAGAGGACGCTGGGACGACCGTGGCCCTTGTTAGGAGTGGCGCGACCGGCCTCGCGAGAGACTGTCGGTGTCAAACCTGGCGGATCTCGGGTAGGGGGTCCCTAACTGTGTGTCTAAGACGGATGGTAACAGGAGGCAGGGACACAATGTTTACCCAGCTTCGGGCCCTCTCGATGGAGGTAATACCCTACGTCCTACTGGATTAATCTTAATGATATGAGTATTACAAGAGTTGATCTACCACGAGATCGTAGAGGCTAAACCCTAGAAGCTAGCGTATGATTCTGATTGTCCTTGTCCTACGGACTAAACCCTCCAGTTTATATAGACACAGGAGGCGGCTAGGGTTACACAGAGTCGGTTACAAGGGTGGAGATCTACATATCCGAACTGCCAAGCTTGCCTTCCACACAAAGGAGAGTCCCACCCGGACACGGGACAAAGTCTTCAATCTTGTATCTTCATAGTCCAACGGTCCGGCCAAAGCATATAGTCCGGCTGTCCGAGGACCCCCTAATCCAGGACTTCCTCAGTAGCCCCTGAACCGGGCTTCAATGACGATGAGTCCGGCGCGCAGATTGTCTTCGGCATTGCAAGGTGGGTTCCTTCTCCAAATACTCCATAGAAGATTTTGAACACAATGATCATGTCCGGCTCTACAAAAAAAATTCCACATACCACCATAGAGAGTGTATTATTCCACAAATCTAATCGGCTGACAACTTTTCACAACGTGACATCACGCCATGGCCTGGTCATTATGAACCATTTTCCCTGCCTGCCATTGCACGTGTTGCAAGGCGGTTTTCTTGGCATGTCTTCTGGAAGCAGAGATTGTGTCCCCTATCACGGGATTCTCATCAATACTGGTGTGGGTAACCCAACCACGCCATCAATTACGGCTCTTGGGGAATAAGCAAGTTTACCAAGCAAGTGGGGAGGCACATAGTTTCTTCCGCCCTTATAGAGGGACGAGGACTCCCCCTTTTCACCCACGCCTTCTTCTTCCTGATCCATTCCCCCTCGCCCGAGCCCCAGCGCCTGAGCGTTCGTCTTCTACGCCCACAATGGCCTTCCGAAAATGACCGGAACCGGAGCAGGAGGCAAGTGGATGGCCTCTACCGTCCAGGAGAAGCATATCAAAAAGCTTCGGGAGGCCGGTTATCTGGCCAAAAAATCGGCCACCGTCTCCTGACAGCGTGACAGATCGTTCCCACTCCGGAACACCAAGAGAGGGTTATATTCCTCCCCCATTTTGTCCGCGGGCTATGGTTTCCCCTCCACCCATTTGTTGTGGCATCATGTATTACTATGGGATCGATTTTCATGATCTATCCCCTAATTCCTTCCTCAACCTCTCGACATTCATGGTCGTGTGCGAGTCTTTTCTCCGCATCTCGCCACACTTCGGCTTGTGGCCGAAGATTTTCAATGTGAACCCCAAGGTGGTGAGCGGCGAGCACCCCGAGTGCGGAGGCGCTATGGTGACCAAGATGCCCAACGTTACATGGCCAACATGTGCTTTTAATGATTCCGTCAAAGAGTGGCAATAGCAGTGGTTTTACATCACTGAGCCGCGTAGCACGGAATGGGCCGCTGCTCCAGAGTTCCGATCCGGAGCCCCTCTACGGCTTACGTCCTGGCCCAAGAAGGGCCTGAACTGGTCTTTGTCTAACGAACTGTCTATGCTCTAGACGAGAGTTAAAGATATGGAAGAGAAGAACATCGAACTTGTCAATGTAGTCCAGTTGATGTTAGTTCACCGGACTTGAAATCTATGGGAATTGGATCCGGCCAAGCACCAGACCCTGCAAAAGCTCTATGGATCTTCACATGAAGACATCTGGAAGGTGTTTTTCAAGTCTGGCAATTCATGGCCGGACTCGGCCGAGGACCGCGGGTATCAACTGCCCCGCCCTGCAAGCTCGGTAAGTGTTTATGGTTTTATCCGCATAACCCAAGGGAAATGCTTAATGTGTTTTCCTCAACTCCCCTAGGGTTGGACGAAGAAGGTGGGGCAGATCCACTGTCCAGCCACGTTACCCTAAGAACCGGTCGGCCAATTTCCGACGAAGATGCTGGCCCCGGTGCCGAACAAGGTGCCGAAGAAGAAGACCGAGAAGGAGGCCAAAAAGACCCGGGGTGGCCTTCGTCGCTGCAGCTCTTCGGGCACAATACTCGAAGGCTCCAACGTCCGTTCTGCCTCCGAGGACGATGAGGAGGAGGAAGACAAATTCCCGGTGGGGGCAAGAAAGAAGAGGGCGGCCTCCATACACTTGGAGGCCAAGTCGCCTAAAAGGGGAAAAGTTCCTCTTCCCGAAGAGTCCACTGTCGCCGCTGATAGCAGCCCTGCGTGGGATCCCAGGGCCCAGCCCCTGGTGAACTCATGAGTGTAAAATCCAAAAACTTTATGCGTCCAGACTCATCATGGCATAATATTTTAACCTGAGCTATATATTTTTTGTAGTCCGGCGAGGTCCCGCACCGAACAATCCTCACTAGAGGATTTTGCTGAGCTCAGATGCTATGGAGAGCGGGATGCCCCCGAAGGCCCCTTCCCACAAATATGTAATAATACCGAGGCTTTGTCCCAGAAGGATCCCGGACAAGGAGGGGGGAAGGGATCGTGAAAGTGGCGCCTAGAGGTCAAACTTCGGGGGCCGGAGACATGGGGGTCGACGGCGGGAGCCATCTTGAATTTGGCTCCCAGCTGGACGCAATTCCAGAGACCAATACAGCTCCAGAATCAAGCAGGCGGCCTCCCTCTGCTAGAGGGGGTGTGCCTGTTCCACCGGCAATCTCTGTCCAACCATAGGTGTCGGATGTTTTGTTGGCGGCGCTGAAGAGAGCCTCCATCGTCGATGAGCACCATGCCCTGATGGGTGCGGTGATTAAGGAGATTCAGTCTGCTGAGAGTGGACTGAATGAAGCTTGTATCAGCCTTATAAAAGGCTTTGAGGTATGTTTTATGAGGTTTCGGAGAGTGACATAGTATGGATAGCAGCCCCTGATACACTGTTCGGTGCAAGGAAGGACCGGACAGAGGATCGATTTTATTTTCGTAGGAAGACTCACTTGATGACACCTATCTCTCTTCTTTTATAAGAAGGCGTCTGCGGCGGCTACTGCCTCTCATGCCATGGAGGTTTCAGGACTGAATCAAAGTCTGGAGCGGGCAGAAGAAGAACTTGGCCGGTTGAAAAGGCAGTTGGAGGATAAACAAGGTATGCGCCAGCCTTGTTCGTGTTTAGTGCGAACAAATTCTCAGTATGATAAAATATTTTTCATTATTTGCGCCAGGGGCGATGACTGAAGTCGAGGTTCTGAGGAAGGCTGTTGCCGAGGCCGAGGAAAAGGCAGCTGTGGAGCAGGCTCTTTGTGAGAAGCACGAGGACAGGGTTATTGAAGCTCAGCAGGAGCTTCAAGAGTCCGTGAAGAAATGCGAGACCTTGGAGTAGAGTTTAACGGAGAAAGAATCCGAACTCACCAGGGCTCATCAGGCCACACGCGATGCCTAGGAGGAAACCCAAGGCGCCCTGCTGGAGATCCAAGAGGCGAGGATGATCGCGGCGGGTAAGGCTTTTTCCATGTAAAGCAAGTATAAGAGGAGAAAATGATGTTTCTAATTTTGAGTTTGGATTTCTCTAGGGGTATTTGCAGGATTGCCCCGCAACATATCGGATGCCGCCCAATTCTACCGAGCCTAAGAAGGGAACACTGCGGATAAGCTCTTCTGGTCGTAGTATCTGCCACCGAATTATACGATGCCTTTTGCCAACCAAGTGAAACAGCTGATCGAACTGCATAGGGCGGCCGAACTAGCCATGAAGGATTTAATTATCCAGCTATGGCCTGCCAAGCCGATTCCAGGCAGCTACTTCAGGCTCGTGAAGCGGCTTGTGAGTGCTTGCCCTCGACTTGACGTCATCAAGTGGTCGGTCTACATAGAGGGTGCGTGAATGGCCTTCATCCGTGCAAAGGTGCACTGGGGGAAGATGGATGCTGAAAAGCTGATGACCCAGGGACCGCCAGAGGGGAAGGAGCACCGCAAGCCTGAATTATATTATGAAAGTGTCCTAAAGGGATCCTGCCTAGCGGCAGAGCAATGCACCAAGGACATTATATTTCCATGAATACAATCATGTTGTCCTTTGTAATATTGAACAAGGTCATTTATATTATTTATTGCCTGTTATATAAAAATTTATCCTCCTGCGCGGCCATTTTATATATTAATCATGAGAGTTGGCCAGTCGTCGGCTTCTGCCCCCACATAGGAAGTACGAGGGTGTTCGGGATAAACCTGATCACTCTTTATCCCAGTTTTGGGTCCTTCGAAGGAGGTGTTCAGCACAATGAACCAGGAAATCAGACTATAGGGCTTTATCACTCTCACTTAGCCATAGGAGCTTTAGAAAAGTAAGGTAGGCGCAGCCCCTGGTGTTCGGAAGACCGCGCGAGGGGCTATATCAGCGCCTGATCGGAAGACAGCCGATCCATCGCACGCTGCATTGGTTATGGCATTATGCGGAAAAAACCTTAAAGATTTTACAACATCCTGAACAGCTGACCAGCTCTCGCCGCATCATGACAGTCAGTTTTCGGCTTTCTCTACTGAGGTGCTCGTCCGGAAGAACCGGGACACAATCGTAGTAGTTCTCCCAGTGCTACCTTAGCCGATATAGCGGAACGCAAGGTACCAAAACGTGGGAGCCGGGCAAACCCAACTATTGACCCAAGACATGATTTGGAGCTGATGCATATAATGCTATAAGTTCGGGGAGCCAAACTTCCATGAAGGTGTTCAGACTTGATTGTTGTATTATGGGTAAAATGAAGCCCCTGGAATATTTAAGGCATATCACGGTGTGCGGATGCCACTTGACAAAAGAGTTTCAACAATAAATAACAGTAGATAAGTGTTGTATAAATTCACATGTTGTATTTGAGTAGTATGTTGATGCGTGTGAGTACATGTAATGTGATGGAAAAGAAATATGAATGTGGAACCTGCTTAGACCAAGGGGGAAGAAGTTGTGTGCGGATCCGGAGTATAGTCGGATAGTCATCGCGGGGAATATATAAGGATTCCCTTCTGCGTTCGGGCTGCTTCCATATCGCCAGTCCTGGTCAGCGCAAAGTTGAACCTGCAAACAAAATGTAAGAAATGCTTGTGTGTCGCGGAGTGGTTGAGCCGCGGTATGTGGCCTGTCCTGGCCCTCACCGGAGTGTTTAATTGAGCTCTGGATGAGCTGGGCTATCCTGCTATGAAGTAGTTCGAAGTCCTTTGGTGGTGTCCGAGAATCGGGTCGTCGACTCGAGGTTCGGTTGGAAGGTGCCACTTGTAGCACCTGCTGTTAAGGCATCAGTATACTCCTCGGTGCCAAGGGAAAGTTCTTCCTTGCCATTAACCGTGATGATGCCGCGTGGACCGGGCATCTTGAGCTTACGGTAGGCATAATGTGGCACCGCGTTGAATCAAGCAAACTCGGTTCGTCCGAGCAGTGCCTGATAATCACTGCGAAAGGGGACGATACCCGAGATTAACTCTTCGGCACGGTAATTGTCTAGTAATCCGAAGACTACCTCCAGGGCGATGGAGCCTGTACAGCTGGCCTCCACACCTGGTATAATACCTCTGAGGGTGGTTGTAGTGGGCTTGATCACCGAATGATTGATGCCCATCTTGCGTACTATGTCCTGGTAGAGCAGGTTTAGACTGCTACCTCCGTCCATAAGGACTCGTGTGAGGTGGAACCCGTCAATTATTGGGTCCAAGACTAGTGCGGCTGGATTGCCCCGAGTGGTGTTAACCGGACGATCGGTGTGGTAGAAGGCGATCGTCCCCAGTTTATATTGTGGGACGACTGGTTCTGTTAAGTCGACATCCCTGAGGGTGTGCGTTCGGTCCGGGTTGGGAGTGTAGGTGTCGTTAACCACGTTCACCGCTTGGATTTTTCATGGAAATTTCTTTTGCCCTCTTGTACTCGGCGAGCTGGGCTCCTCGTCTCCATCATCGCTTTGAGACCCCTTATCTTTGTTTTTGGCACCTGACCTGCCGGCTTGTTTGAAGACCCAGCATTCTCTGTTAGTATGATTGGCTGGTGTTCCTGGGGTGCCGTGAATTTGGCATGGGCGGGCGAGTATGCGGTCCAGGCTGGACGGACCCGGATTGTCATTTTAGAGTGGCCCATTCTGCTAACTGGACTTAGAGCCCCTAAATCCGGCATTGACTGCCGTATCTTTGGTGTTTTCACCCTTTTTGCGGCGCTTGTGTTTGTTGCGTCGGGGTTTGCCGTTGCTATCTCTGGCTTCTGATGTGCCAGGGTTGCTTGCTGTGTTGTTGCTACGAGCCAACCAGCTATCTTCGCCCATGCAAAAGCGGGTCATGAGTGTCGTGAGGGCTGCCATGGAGTTTGGCTTTTCTTGGCCGAGATGTCGGGCGAGCCACTCGTCGCGGATATTATGCTTAAATGCCGCTAAGGCATCGGCATCCGGACAGTTGACAATTTGGTTCTTTTTAGTTAGTAACCGAGTCATCGGCATCTGCTAGTCGCACATAAGTCATCGGCATCTGCTAGTCATCGGCATCTGCTAGTCGCACATAAGTGCCCTAGAAGTTGTCAAGGAATGCATCTTCCAAATTCTCCCAACTGCCAATGGAGTTTGCCGGCAGGCTATTGAGCCAATGTCGAGCATGCCCTTTGAGTTTTAATGGGAGGTACTTGATGGCATGTAGATCATCACCGCGGGCCATGTGGATATGGAGGAGGAAATCTTCGATCCATACCAGGAGGTCTGTTGTGCCATCATATGATTCGATATTCACGGGTTTAAAACCTTCTGGGAACTTGTGATCCATTACTTCATCAGTGAAGCATAGGGGGTGAGTGGCGCCTCTGTACCGGGCTATATCAGGACGCAATTCATGTGAGTCTTGTCTGATGTATTCGGCCCGGCCGGATTTGCTTTTAGTGTATCCGGCGTGACGGTCGTCGTCACGCGTTGGGGCGCGCCCCCGTGATCCGTAGATCAATCTTTTATGTCCCGATTTGTTTTCCAATACTTCTCGCAGGTCCTGAGTGTTACCCCGGGCCTTGGTATTTTTGTTTGACTAGCGATGGGGTGCGGTCCAGACTTCGGGCTGATATGGCACTTTGTCTCGGCCACGAGGTGGCCGGTCAGTCGCATCATACGATGGTGGTGTAGGCTTTAATGCTTCCTCTCAAGTTGGGTTAGCAACCTGCGCTTTGGGTAACTTTTGGTTGGGCGCTCGAGTCCGTATTCCTCGGCTGCCAGTACCTTGGTCCATCTATCCTGTAGCAAATCTTGGTCAGCTTGAAGTTGTAGTTGCTTTTTCTTCAGGCTTTTTGCTGTGGCTAGAAGCCGGCGCTTGAAGCGCTCCTGTTCGACGGGATCCTCAGGCACGATAAATTCTTCGTCGCCGAGGCTCACCTCGTCATCGGAGAGGGGCATGTAATTGTCATACTCTGATTCTCCGTCTGCCGCCTGTTCCTTGGGGCTAGCTTGCCCATCCTCCCGCTCGAAGTCTGGCTGGAGGTGATTGTCTTTGTCTTTGGCACTGTCGGCAGCATTATTGTCTCTTGTGCCAGTATCGCTGCTTTTGCTATGGTGGGGCTTAGAGCGGCGCCGATGACGCTTGTGCTTAAATTGCTTCTCAAAGGGAGTATCCTCCGTTGCCTTATTGCCATTGCTTTCTTTGGGGCTGTCCACCATGTATATATCGTATGATGAGGTGGCTGTCCAGCGCCCTGTGGGCGGCGGTTCCTATTCTTCTCCTGCATCGTTGTCCATACCGTCGATGTCTTCGGAGCCAAAATCAAGCTTGTCGGTTAAGTCGTCGATAGTGGCTATTAAGTGGGTGGTGGGTGGGGGACGAATTTCTTCGTCGTCTGCTTCGCATTCGAGCCGGACATAGTTCGGCCAAGGGTCTCCTGACAAGGAGAGAGAGAGCTCGATGAATTTAGCATGTCACCCAAGGGCGAGTGCTGACAGATATCCATGGAGGTAAACTCCATGGTCGGTGCCCAATCGGATTCGATAGGCACGGAAGCAGGCGGTTCGGAGCCTGTGGCCGGGGACGAATCCAAGGGTCCAGCAACACAGGTCTCATAGGGGGTGAAGTCAGTATTTGGCTCAATCGTCGTGGAGTGTGCGGCCTCCATGGTGGGGTCCATCCACCCGTCCTCGGACGGCACCTGACCTGGGCTTGAATCCGTCGAAGATCAATTCTCCGCGGATGTCGGTGGTATAGTTCAAGCTTCCAAACCTAACCTGATGGCCAGGGGCGTAGCTCTCGATCTGCTCCAGATGGCCAAGCGAGTTGGCCCGCAGTATGAAGCCACCGAATACGAAGATCTGTCCAGGGAGAAAAACCTCACCGTGGACCGCATCGTCGCCGATGATCGAAGGAGCCATCAAGCCTTACGGTGACGACACAGTGGAACTCTCAATGAAAGCACCAATGTTGGTGTCAAAACCGGCGGATCTCGGGTAGGGGGTCCCGAACTGTGCGTCTAAGGCGGATGGTAACAGGAGGCAGGGGGCACAATGTTTACCCAGGTTCGGGCCTTGTCGATGGAGGTCATACCCTACGTCCTGCTTGATTGATCTTGATGATATGATTATTACAAGAGTTGATCTACCACGAGATCGTAGAGGCTAAACCTAGAAGCTAGCCTATGATTCTGATTGTCCATGTCCTACAGACTAAACCCTCTGGTTTATATAGACACCGGAGGAGGCTAGGGTTACACAGAGTCGGTTACAAGGGTGGAGATATACATATCCGAACTGCCAAGCTTGCCTTCCACGCAAAGGAGAGCCCCACCCGGACACGGGACGAAGTCTTCAATCTTGTATCTTCATAGTCCAACAGTCCGGTTGTCCGAGGACCCCCTAATCTAGGACTCCCTCAAGGAACACTGGCAGGAACAGCCTCGCGAGGGCGCCTGGAGGGACCAGCCTCATGAGGACCGTCCTCAGGGCAATGCTGGCCTCCCTCCGCTGCTGCCACCACCAAGGAGGAATGACGACCACCATCAGGACGAGGGGCTAGGTGCTTCCAAGAGCCGTGCGCTATCTCCTGCATCTTAGGCAGTACTCAGGCCCCAGCTTCCCAGTGCATCTTCAAGAAGTTTGCTCATGAGGTGAATGCGGACCTTCCCAAGCTCGAGGCCATGCGCCCACTCAGGTGGTCCAAGTGCGCCATCACATTCAGCTCGGCAAACCAGCTCAAGTGTGTGGCGACCACCGGCGTCCTTCCGATGCATTGTTCACCCGTCATCAGCAACGTCCAAGTCACCAAGACCCTCATCGACGGAGGCATAGGGCTCAATGTCCTGTCCGTCGAGACATTCGATTACCTCCAAGAGTCATATAATCAGCTATAGCCTACCAAGCCTTTCTCAGGAGTGACTGATGCCTCCACCACCCCGATAGGGCAGGTCCGCCTCCCTGTCACCTTCTGTCGGATTTTGGGTTCCGGCAAAACCCTTAAGGTTCGAACTCTGGGGTGCGCACGAAGATCTTCCCTCTCCCTAGCTCACTCACTCACCACGATCTCAAAGCTCGGCTCGTCGAACTCGAAGAAAAGGGACACAAGAGTTTATACGGGTTTGGGCCACCAATGTGGTGTAATACCCTACTCCAATGTGGTGTGGTAGATTTCCTTGTAGGCTAAGGATTAACAAGTACAAGGGAAGAACTACCTTCTGAGGAGAGGTGTTCCTGAGCTTGATGGGCTTGTGTGGTTGAGGGTGATCTGAATGATCCATTCCCCGATGAGACTCTCTCCCTCCCTCTCTCTCTCTTTGCGATCCGTCTGGCTATGGTGGTGGTTAGCCCTATTTATAGAGGCTCGGGTCCTCTCCCCAAATATTAGGCGGGAAGAGGTCCCACAACGGCCAATTCGAAGGGGGACAGCGAGTACAAGCTATCCTGACAAGAGGTGGTCTTCGCCTGCCAAAGGCTCAGGTGGTGACGCCGTCATGGGCTCCGCGATGACCTCCTTCCTGCCTTCCTGCTGGTCTTGGTCTTGTTGCACCGATATGGAAACCTTTGCCTGATGCACCAAAGAGGCAACTGGTGCTCTGCGCCCGCTGGCGCCCGCCTGGCACCCGCCTCGCCTTGGTCGTCATGGCTCATGTCACGGGAACCTCACGAGGTGCCCTCACCTTGATCTCTCCACTCCTCGCGAGCCAGCCTAGTGAGGCTGCACCTGAGGAGGTCTTGTGTCGTCCGCCTCGCGAGGCTTGGCCCCTCACGAGGATCTTGAGTGTTTGCTGATGAAGATGGGCCGTACCAGGCCGCTAGAGGAGCCAGGCCGTGGGCCGCACGCATGTCTGGGGACCCCCGTTTCCAGAGGGTCAATAGTAGCCCTGGGCCCAAGGTGCGCTCGAACTTGGCTTCGACACGAAGCCAAGGGGCAAGTGCAGAGCGTCGCGGGCCCCAACCGCCTGTGGCCTCGATTGACGCGTGGCGATTGATGGGACATGGGCGTCTCCGCTTCCCCATGCTGCCTCGGCAACTTCCCGACTTGATGAGTCCCTGGTGCATGCAGAAAAGCCATCATTACCTACGATCGTGGGGGTCGTCAGTTTGCCTTCTCCCGCTATAAATGGGGACGGGGGCGGAGCCCCCGTCATCCATCTGTTCCTCTGACCCACTTGCTTCTTCTTCCTTGCATCACTGCTTTGTTGTGTCATCCATGGCATCGATACGGAGGTTTTCCACCACCGAGAAGGGAAAAGCACCTCGTGAAGAGCTTGTGCCTCTTCGGCCGAAGAAGAGGCTTGCACGCCCTCGCGATGTCGTCGTAAGGCTGGAGGTGTCAATGCCTTGGCACAAACGGCCTCCCCCCGGCTATCCGCTGCCCTTGTACGCCCAGGCAGCGGACTCTGGACGAGGAGGTAGGGACGATCGCCCCTCGTGCCACGGCCGCAGTGCCCGTGCAGTGGTGGCACGTGTCGCCGCCCCTTGAACCCACACCGAGGGATCGTCGCGTGAACTCATGGTGTGGGCGGTGATGCCACCGTGTACATGGATCCGGTTCCCGCCATTCTTCTCCAACAAAATGCCGCCGAGGGGTCCCCTCGAGCTATCGTTGCAGCACGCTGAGTGCGGTGCCCCGACGATGGGGGCGGAGGTTGAGGTCGTCTCCCGGGCCAAGATCTTCATGAGCTAAGGATGGGGTGAGGTCGCCCGGGTTTGCCGTGCGGATGGCACCCTCGCCATCCACTTCGAATACGATGGTGCCTCCAGAATATTCTTCAAGGTATTTGACGAGGAAGGCCGTTGCCTGGAGTGCTGCCCTGGAGGGGCTCATCAGGATGGCACAGCGGCAGGAGCCGGGCCTACCACTGGCCTAACTAGCAGTTCATCCAGCAGTAGCGACGTTGCTTAGGAGTCTAGCGACTCTCCCGAGCCCTACGAGACTCCGGAGATGAGCGACGATAGCTACATGCCCCCGAGCTCTCGCCGTGCCCGGAGCGCGGCTGCGACGTCTGACCGCCGCCATTGTTGATCTGGATGGGTTTGGTGTTGGCCTCCCGTGGCCCACTGTTGATGATGGCATCGGTGGCGTTGACACTTGTAGATATGGCTGCTAGAAACCTTCTTCTTTTGTTCCCTATGAGGAATCGAGATGAACCCCATGGTGCGTGTAAAGGGTCTGTAATGCCCTTTGGTTAATATTGTCCTTATGAAGATGTATGACGGCATGTCCTGCTTCGGCTCAGTCCCCCCTTTCGAACCTCGCGGTAGCTTGGTGCTCTATGCCGACATGTCCTGGTCCCCAGGCAAGCTGCAGCCCTCGCTGGTATCCTAGGTCGCAATGTCGTGGTCAAGGCTAGGAAGTGAGCGACCCGAGGTCCAGTAAGAGCTCCTGAGGCGCGATGCTCAAGAGGTCCCCTTTAGTGCGCAAGCAGCTACCCAAGGATGGGAAAGGAAGGCGACGTCACCATATCAAGGCTGCAAGAGATGGGAATCCTATGACACAGCGCTTGAAAGACCCAAGTGCAAAACTTATCTTAGTGGTCCAGAGTCGATTCCTTGTGCTGCACCAGGCTCGTGTGTCAACGGCCATAGTGTAGTTGGGTTAGGTCCGTGCCAGCTTTCCCTTCTTTACCACGCTCTTCCATGTGCTCTATGTCCTCGAGTCCCGGCCCTCGAGCGAGCTCAGTCGCCGTTCGCATGCCAGGTCGTGATGACGTGGTCAAGGCCAGGGGTGAGGGCTGGAGAGCTAGTAGGATCTCCTGAGGCACGATGCTCAGGTGCCCCCCTTTAACGCGCAAGCAAATTTCATGGGAAAGGAAGGAGCCCACTGTACCGCTGGCTATTATCCTCGGGATATTCCTGCATGTTAGTCAAAGAGGGAGCTTAGCCCATGATCGCCTTGGTTACCCAGCTGTCGATTGATCCACAGGAAGGCGGAGGCACCGAGGATCTAGCGAGGTGACGTCATGGAACAGGCCGCGACCCAGAGCTTGATCTCTCAGGTTTATCAGTGTTGCAGGGACGGACCCGAGCACAAGCGTCGTGCCGATGTGTGGAGCTCTCGCCGCAGGGTAAACAGGAGATCGGTTAGTAACGCAGGATGCCGCGAGATGTGATAAAACGAGTGATAGCTGTAGGGAAACCTTGCAGGAAGATAAGCTAGTTTAGGATAAATGTAAGGACGATTCATGCCACTGGGACGCACCCGAGCAGCCTGGGGATGATGCAGCCCGAGGGGCGCCCCCAACAAAGTAGGCTAAGATGTAGAAAGATACACGTCGCAGGGGCAGACCCATATGACTTGGGGATAATGCAGCCCGAGGGGCGCCCCCAACTGAATGAACTGGAAAGAGTCACCTGATAATGCCGGCGGAGTGGTGTTCGAGTAGCTGATGATGCGTGCCGAAGAGTCGATCCTCACGAGCCGCCAAAACCCTGAGCCTCGGGAGGCTCTGGGGGCTCGGGCGGTTCCTTGAAGACCGTCGCCATTTCCGCTAGACTTCATGATACCTGGCCTCCTGAGCCACCAGGATGCTCCGTAGATGACGCTGGTAGGTGACAGCCGTGCTTGGCAGGCTAAATGGCATGCGAACATAGCTGTGAGGTGGACGCTCGCACTGGCCAGCGCGGGAAGGCCAGAAGCGCTCCTGAGATGCGGCCCTGTTGAGCCCTGGAATGCAACGCAGGCGCGCAGCCCACTGTCCTTGCCAGGATGGGGAGCTGCGCCGGGTGGTGGGCGGCGGTCGCCACACATGGTCCTTGCTTCTTGAAGCTCCTGGGTGGCCTTGATGATGAACTCCTGAGAACGGGCGCTCCTTGCCCAGTGCCCTCTTGAGAGAGACGTGCAGCAAAGCATGCCTCCACGTGGTGCCCGAGCGCCTCCCTCGTGATGTTGGCTAGATCTGAGGCCCTCTGGAAGAGAGCCCCCGAGCGCCTTCCTATGCGAGGGAGGGAGGTGCCCCAGGTGCGGGCGCTAATATTGAGGCGGCGTTGTTGGGGACGCTGCTCTCTTGACACTACTAGAAAAAGGGCTATAGATGGGATTGACACTAATGGCGCACCAGACAACTGGTGCGCCATTAGTATATACTAATGGCGCACCACCTTCTGATGCGCCATTAGAGTTGAAACTACTAATGGCGCACCTGGCACACGGTGCGCCATTAGTATCAAAAAAAAATTGAACTAGTGCGCCTGTCCAAACATACTAATGGCGCATCCACAGGTAGTGCGCCATTACTAGTTGTAACTAGTAATGGCGCACCTGCCAGAGAGTGCGCCACTAATGTTGTTTTTTTATTATTTTTTTATTCCTTTTTTTGCAAAACTACTAATGGCGCACTCGCACGCGGTGCGCCATTACTAGTTTAAACTAGTAATGGCGCACTGTGGTGTAGTGCACCATTAGTATGTTTTTTTTTGCAAAACTACTAATGGCGCACCACCAGGGGGTGCGCCATTAGTAACCTGGATTACTAATGGCGCATTTGTGGTTGGTGCGCCATTAGTAAGTGGGCAGCAACAAGATATTTTGGACAGCCTCTCCTCCCACACTAACTTTCTCCCCACTTCATTCTCTCCACCGCCTCCTCCTTGTCTCGGGTGCCTCCTCTTTTTCACCTCATTTCCACCATAAATTCATTCAAATTAAGTGGTTAAGTTACCTTGTTTTGCTAGGTAAGTAAGGGCGGAAGCTATATTTATGTTGTTCTCCCTACAACAATGTGCACATGCACTTTTTATGGCCTAGCTAGATCTATGTATGTTCGTGGTGTTGCATATGTTTGTGGTTTTGCATATGTGTTTGTGTTTGGAGGTGTACCGGTATTTGAAATGCGATAGTTGCCAATATTTTGCCGGAATGTTGATTCATTTCCGTTTCGGCGAGAATTTTGGCATTAAGCATTCTTTTTGGTCCTATTTTTAGGGAAAGTCATGCCAAATTTTTTCTTGGTTCTAAAATATCGTTTTGCTCTACCCCGCAGGCGACCATGGTCCGCACGATGACCGAAGGCATCGTGAATAGGTTTTTGAGGTCCGCGAAGGCCGAGATGCTTCAAAAGAACGAGACGGAGATAAGATGTCCGTGTCGAAGATGCAAGCTGAATAGCCTTATTGCGGACCCGGATTCCGGGCAGGTGCGGGACCACCTGCTCTTGCGTGGTTTCATGGATGGCTATCGGTGGCAAGGTGATGAAGATGACTACGAAGTCGTCCATGGGGGCCGGGCAAGAAATGAGGAAGGGCAGCAAGACAACCACCGCAGCTCGGGCGGGCGAGAAGACGAAGAATCCCCAGGAGATGATCACAACAGTGATGATGTACACAGTCATCATGTAGAAGAAGATGCAGGACATGATGATGATGCTGGCTGAGCAGACGAAGCTGGACCATCGATGGGCTGGGTGCAGGACCCTCATATTCAAGAGCTGCTTCTCAAGCAGACGGATAACGCAAGAGCTGCCGCCCGAGAGAAAGCCAAGATGGATCAACTTGAGTTAGACGCAGTTACTCCATTGTATGAAGGATGCAGGCCCGAGGATACCCGCCTGAAAGTAACGCTCATGGCTCTGGAGATGAAGGTAAAACACAAAATGACCGACGCATGCTTCGACGAGAACATGTCATTCTGGCACGAACGTCTTCCCAAGGGGAACACGTGCCCGACCAGTTTGGAGGAGGCGAAGAAAATCGTGTGTCCTCTGGATTTACCGCACGTGAAATACCATGTGTGCATGAACAATTGCATCATTTATCGGGACGAGCACGCGGAGTCTACCATATGTCCGGCGTGCGGTGTCACTCGATACAAGAAGAGGAAGAATGCTCCTCGAAAAGTGGTGTGGTACTTTCCGATCACTCCTCGTCTGCAGCGGTATTTCGCGGACCCTAAGGTAGCAAAGCTCCTGCGTTGGCACGCGGATAGGGAGGAGAAGAAGCGAGAAGATGACGCAAATGATCCGGAGATAGATAAAAAGACAAGATGCTGAGTCACCCTAAGGATGCGAGCCAGTGGCAAGCGTTGAACTTCGAATACCCAGAATTTGGGAACGATAGAAGGAACATCGTGCTAGGCGCGAGCACCGATGGAGTCAATCCGTTTGGCAGCCAGAGAAGCACACATAGCACCTGGCCTGTGTTTGTGTGGATGTACAACCTTCCCCCCTGGTTGTGCATGAAGAGGAAGTACATTCACATGAGTATGCTAATTGAAGGGCCGAAACAACCAGGGAACGACATCAATCTGTATCTGGGGCTGCTGAAAGAGGAGATTGACACGCTGTGGAAAATGCCAGCCAATACGTGGGACGCTGCAGAGAAAGAATATTTCCCTATGAGAGCCGCACTGCTCACGACGGTGCACGACTATCTCGGTTACGGATATCTTGCGGGGCAGGTAGACCCGTGGAGGAAACGCAAGGATCTGTTCGATGGTGAAACCAAACCCCGAAAACGCCCGTGTACGAGGAGCGGCGAGGAAATAGACAAGCAGTTGAAAAATTGGAAAGACTGCCCACTGTCGGGAAAGAAGCAAAAGGCGCCAGAGCCGCTGCTGAAGGTATGGAAAACGAGGTCTGTTTTCTGGGACTTGCCGTACTGGAAGATCCACCATGTGCCTCACAGCCTTGATGTCATGCATATCACGAAGAACGTGTGCGAGAGTCTGCTTGGTACCCTGCTCAACATGCCAGAGAGGACCAAAGATGGGCCGAAAGCAAGGGCAGACTTGAAATCAATGGGCATCAGGCAGGAGCTTCACGCTATATATGATGATGATGATGATGATGATGATGATGATGATGAGGCGAAGCAGGACACAGAAAGTCGTCGCAAAGGCAAAAAGGCCAAGAAGACCGGAAATGACTACCCTCCCGTGTGCTTCACTCTAAGTCAGGAGGAGATCGAGCAGTTTTTCACCTGCCTCCTAGGAGTAAAACTTCCTTATGGTTATGCGGGGAAGATAAGCGGATACCTAGACCCAGCGAAGCAGAAGTTCAGCGGGATGAAGTCTCACGACTGCCATGTGCTGATGACGCAGATACTTCCAGTTGCAATCCATGGGATCATGGACACGCACGTCCGTGAAACGCTATTTGGCCTATGCAACTTCTTCGACGTCATCTCTCGGAAGTCGATTGGCGTGAGGCAACTCAGAAGGCTACAGGAAGAGATCGTGGTGATACTATGCGAGCTTGAGATGTACTTCCCGCCCGCATTCTTCGACGTTATTGTGCATCTGCTGGTCCATATAGTGGAGGATGTCATCCAACTCGGGCCGACGTTCCTGCACAGCATGATGCCGTTCGAAAGGATGAATGGTGTCATCAAAGGATACGTTCGCAACATGTCACGTCCAGAGGGAAGCATAGCCAGGGGCTTTCTGACTGAAGAGTGCATCTCCTACTGCATGAATTATCTAGGCATCGAGAACCCCGTTGGTTTGCCCATCAAGTTCCCCGCTGAATTTGCAAACACAAGCCTCAAAGGGAATAAAGTGAACAATGCTGCCCTCACGAAGATGAGCAAGGCCCTGTCTACTTGGAAAAGCAATGTGAAGAGAATGATCGAGAAAGGTGAGAGTTATCAGAAGATCAAGGAGAAAAATCCTTCGATCACCGAAGATGACTACAATGACTTCAAGATCAATTGCTCGAGCATCGCAAGCTCCCAATCAAGTGAGTGGGGGAAACAAATGCGGGAGCTGAACATAGGGGAACACACACTCGGTCCCGGCGGTTACAGAGTGGCGGAGCCTATATGGGACAAGGAGGAGGCGGACCGTGCCGAGCAAGGCCTACCGCCCCTCTTCGATAAATACAGTGACAAGCAGACCGGGAACTTTGTCAGGGCCCGGTACAAGAAGGACCCGAAAACAAAGGAGCTTACCACGGATCCGAAGACCAGGCAGCTTGAGCTTGTTCTGGTAAGGAATACACCCCCGCGTAATTAGCTCCATATGGTTGCATTCTAATTAATGAAGCCAAATTTCTAAATGGTTCACATTCCTTCCGCAGGCGACTGAAAGCAGTAGCGTGGGGTCGACTAAGAGCAACCCTTGGGACACCACTCTAAATAGGGGGTTGAATGTAATGAAGAACAAGGATAAGCTCAGTAAGCCGACGTCAGCTGGTCGTGTGGCCGGCAAAGGCTTGTCGACAAAATGGGGGTCATACTATACCGC
Organism: Triticum dicoccoides; assembly: GCF_002162155.2. NCBI lineage: Eukaryota > Viridiplantae > Streptophyta > Magnoliopsida > Poales > Poaceae > Triticum > Triticum dicoccoides. The sequence goes on along the minus strand of NC_041390.1, from coordinate 358,132,728 downwards.
TGGTGTGCGGAAGGAGAAAAAGACCAGCTCGGAAAGCCAGGCACGAGAGATTCAAGAACTCAAGGCACAGGTGGCGCGGATTCCGGAGATTGTCCAAGAGCAAATGGAACAACGACTTGGAGCGACGATCACCGCCATTATGCCTACCTTGATCTCGGGGTTGAGTGCGTGGATTGCGGGCGGCCAACAGGGGCCGCCCTCGATTCCTAGCTTCACGGCCAGCAACTCGCATAATGCGATGGCGGGGCCATTGGTGCCTCCGGCGGAGGCGACATTGGTGTCTCCGACGCCGGCACGGGAGCTTAATGCACCCGGGTGTACGCCGGCCGGCACCTCTGCAGCAAGCGGCACCTCCGTCAACTGCACGCCCGCCGTTGGCGGTGCGTCGACATTAGCCGAGCTCGACGCCATCATCAAGGTAACTAATTAAGCCTCTCTCGGCCGAGGACTTCATCTCCTTGCCTTTGACTGGGCATCCCTGACGCCCTACATGTTTTCGCAGGGCGCCGCCGACGTTCCGTGCACTCTCCTCCACTTCGTGAACAACGAGTTGGTCGATGTCGCCAAGGGCAAAATCGTTCAACCGGGCAACCCCTTGTTCCACGGTACCCAGATGCCACCCAACTTGTTTAGGGTTCAACTGGTTCGGGTGCTGCCAGGCTGCGACGACTTGTTACCTCCGGTTCGACCCGTCGGGGCCGGCGATGATGACGTGATGACCCTCAGCGCCTGCCTGAGCTGGCCCCTGCTTTGGCCGAAGAGCCAGATTTGTTTGGGGGAGGGGGACACCACCCCAAAGACAACACCGCCAGTCGTGCCGGCGCCAAGTCGGCCCCATGGGAAGACCGCAGCAACGGTGCCGGACATCCCTATGCCACTGGATCCAAACATGCATATGGCACAGGATCAGAACGACGACGACGACGACGATGATACATTTGGCAACGTCGATCAGTACTTTGCCGATCATGGGTACGATGGCGACTTCATGGGGCCTCCTTCTCAACAACCAAACCCAACAAAAGACGTGTGCGATCTAGCTGGTACAACGGAGAAGCCAAGTTGCAACAGGCGCCGTCTAGCGTTCAGCTCTCAGGAGACGCCTCCAGCTGCCGACTTCACCGAGCCTCAGATAGGCGAGGTGCGAAATATTATCAGCCCCAACACACTCAAGAAGGCGGTCTGTGAGCAGAACTCGGTCCCATTACAGGAGAAGAAGAAGGCACGCAAAAGAAAGACTAAGAAGGGTGCGAGCCAGCCGGCACCGAGTACGATCCGTGCTCAGGACGGGCCACCTTCACCACAGGATATCTCGAGGAGGGTGCATGTGGCGGGTAGGGCGATGCTACCGACAAATATGCTCAATGCTGCAACCGGTGCTATGTGGAGTCTGCATGACAGTGTTCTTTCTTTAGAGAAGCGGCGTCTCAGAGAGAAGGATGTGGCATACCCGGTTTTCGCGGCCAAGGTGCAAGAGGGCAAGGGCTTTGTGGATAACTCCATCGGGCGTACGATCGTCCTGCGTTTTGATGACATCCACACTATGTTGAACCTTCATCCGCTGCACTACACCTTCGTTCGGCTATTTTCGCTGAGTATGGAGATGCGGATCATTCGCGACAAGACCCCGGACATTGTGATAGTCGACCCCTTCTACATGCGTGCCAAGATCTTGGGCAGCGCTGGGGACCGGCAAGTCGTGAGTTCTTACCTCGAAGGCGTCATTCTGGCAAACCAAGATAAGGATAACTTCCTCGTGCCTTACTTTCCCGAGTAAGTCCTCCCCTCAACCGGCCCGTAACATATGAATTCTTACATTTCGATCGTTTTTCTTTTAACATTCCGTGTTTTCTGCAGTGACACACGTTGCACGCTCATCCTCCTAAGCCCCAATATTCCATGGCCACGTATTTCGACCCGGACCGTCAGTCGAACGTAGACTACACAAATGTCAAGAAGGTTCTTGATGATGTTCTCCCCGGCTACGCCAAATCTGGAGGCACCTTCACCAGGCCTATTCGTAAGTACGGCAAGCACGTGTTCTCCCACAATACGACGTTCTGCTACGTCAAGCAGCCGCCTGGCGGTCAGAAGGGTGCCTACTACGCCATCCATCACATGCGGGCGATCGTACGGGACCATCATCAACTTCTGCTACCGAGTAAACTCAAAGATTGGGCAAAGAGCGTGTCGGCAATCCAGGATGCGGACCTCCGACAAGAATTCTTTCGCATCCAGTCGGAGTTTGCGGAAATCATCCATCAAGATGTCATTCGTACCTCGGGGCAGTTCTACCTCAACAATCAACCGTCCAACAGTGACATCGACACAATGCTACAAATGCAGGCTAACAACGACCGTTATTTCATGACTCCCACGATAGACGGCGGCTTCATCCACGCTCCAGTCCCTTGAGTCGAGTCGAAAGCAGTGATGCTGTGTCTAGTTCTGAAACATCGATTGGCTCATGTTGTAATTAAACTTTAATGAACTTGTAGTATGTCTCTTTGGTTTCGAGAGTCGTTCAACTTAGATGTAATCGATGCTATTAATGTCTTGCTTTTCTCTTCCGATCGTTCTGTTGCATACTTATATATTGCTTATGTATTGTCTGTGAATTGGTACTAACATTTCGTTTGGCTAGTGCATAGCGATGCCGACGTATGTCGTGTACAAGGGTAAGGTTCCCGGAGTCTACGATGACTGGGAGGAGTGTCGGAGACAGGTTCACCGATTCAGCGGTAACAGTTACAAAGGGTACACCACTAGGGCCGAGGCCGAATCTAGATACGCCCGCTATCTAGCGGGAGAGGGGAGGGAGCGTTGGAGGAACCGGATGAAGAGGAGTTTCATCGTGATGATGCTCATCGTGATGACCGCAGCTCTCTTCTATGTGATGGTAGTTTAGATGATCGATATCGACTTGTAATGTGAAGACAAACTCGCTACTCGCGGTCTCGAGACTTGTAATATAATGTTCTATCTTTGTTCGGTCTTTTCAATTCGGAGACTAATATGATGAATTATATTCGGAGACTAATATGATGAATTGTATTCAAAGACTAATCTTCTATTGTATTCGATGAATCTGTTGTTGATGTGTGTTGTCTATATTTTGTCAAATTATACATTTTGTAACCTGTGCAAAAAACAGAAAATAAAAAATAAAAAAAACTAATATTCATACTAATGGCGCATCACATGACAGTGCGCCATTAGTATGACAAAGCATACTAATGGCGCATCACTGGACAGTGCGCCATCAGTATGCCGCGGTTACTAATGGTGCATCTCGTGGTCGTGCGCCATTAGTATGCCAAAGCACCTAGGTATACATGGCCCCTGGGAGGCATACTAATGGCGCACCGTGGCCTATACTAATGGCGCACCACTGGTGCGCCATTACTAAAAATTACTAATGGCGTGCTAGTAATGGCGCACCAGTGATGCGCCATTAATGGCCAAATTAGGTGCGCCATTAGTAGCAGTTTTTCTAGTAGTGTGATGCCCTGTACGGAGTAGTTGCTTCTTGTTCTTTGGGATGGCCATAGGAGGGTACAGGGTGCCCTTGCTGTCGGGGTCTTCGATTGCTGCGGCTTGGAAGGCACGCCCTACGGAGCACACCGCATCTCTTTCTTCGTAGGGGACCGTGATGATTCCGCCGCTTCCTGGCATCTTTAAGACGTTGTAGTCGTGGTGGGTCACTGCCATGAACTTGGCCAATGCTGGACCCACTACGGTTACAGTGACCCACCTGGCATCTAGCATTGGCCAAGTTTATGGCAGTGACCCACTATGGTTACAGTGTCCTCAAGATGCCAGGGAGTGGCGGGGTCATCATGGTCCCCTGCGAAGAAAGAGATGTGGTTTGCTCCCTTGAGCGCGCCTTCCAAGCCGCTGCGATCGAAGACCCCGACAACGAAGACACCCTGTACCCTCCTGAGGCCATCACCAAGAAGAAGAAGCAGCTAGTCCACCTAGGGCCTCAGGAGAGCGGTGTCTCCAGCGGCACCACCTCAGGGTTCGCGCCCGCAGCTGGGGCGCCTCCCTCCCTCGCATAGGAAGGCGCGCCCGACGCCCTCCTCGGGCAAGGCTAGGGGGCTCTCTTCTGGAGGGCCTCAGACCTAGCTAGCATCATGAGGGAGGCGCTCAGGCACCATGTGGAGGCGTGCTTCGCCGCATGTTTCCCTCAGGAGGGCACTTGGCGAGGAGAGCCCGGTGCTCAGGAGTTCATCTTCAAGGCGACCCAGGAGCTTCAAGAGGCAAGGGCCATATGTGGCGACCGCTGCCCACCACCCGGCGTAGCTCCCCATCCTGGAGAGGACGGCGGCTATGCGTTTGCGTTGAAATTCCAGGGCTCAACAGGTCCGCATCTCAAGAGCGCTTCTGTCCTTCGCGCGTTGGTCAGTGTGAGGGTCCACCTCACAGCTATGTTCGCATGCCGTTTGGCTTGACGAACGCGGCCGTCACCTTCCAGCGCCACCTATGGAGTATTCAGGCGGCTCAGGAGGCCAGGCATCACATTGTCCTGGCGGAGATGGCGACGGTCATCAAGAAACCATCCGAGCCCCCGGAGCCTCCTGAGGCTCAGGGCCCTGGCGGCTCGTGAGGAACGACTCCTTTAGCGCGCACCTTCAGCTACTCCAACACCACTTTGGCTACGGTATTAGGTGACTCTTTCCAGTTCATTCAGTTGGGGGTGCCCCTCGCGCAGCATTATCCCCAAGTCGCACAGGTCTGTCCCTGCGGCGTGTATCCTTTTGCATCTTTAGCTTACCCTACTAGGGGCGCCCCTCGGGCTGCATCATCCCCAGGCCGCTCGGGTCCGTCCCAGTGGCATGTATCAATCTTGCACCTATCTAAGCTAACCTGCCCCATTGCTTGAGTCATTCTATGGTTATCACCTGCTTATCTGGTACTTCGATACCCCACCCGCGATCACCCTTGCCGCCACGGGAGCCGTGCGCCAGTTGTCTTTCCTTAGGATTCCTCGCATGAGTAGGCTTGGCACAACGTTGGTGCTCGGGTCCGTCCCTGCAGCGTTGATAAACCCAACGACTGAGCTGTGTCTCGCGGGCCGGCCCCATTCATGTCACCTCCTAGGGTCGTTGGTGTCAGGCCTTCTCATGGGATTGCCTCAGGAAATTTGTCCGGTGCAGGGTGCCTAACCATCTCGCAGGACCACTGAAACTATCAAGAACCAAGACCAGGCGCAACCCGCCTTGAGGTAGGGCCTCGTGAGTCCCGCGCTGGCTCACCAGTGCCTAGACACACCTCGTATAGCCCTGCCGTGCAAGTCACGTGTCAGGGTGGGGCTGTACACGCCCCGGGGCTCCACTTAGAGGGAGCCCTCACCCATGCACCAGTGGAAGCACCATGTTCCGCGCTGGCAGTCGACATGGTCGAGGATCGGCTATGCCCGTGCAAGTGCGGAAGCACTACGCTCCGCGTTGGTGATAAACAACTAAGGGCAGCCCGATGGCCGTACCAACCTCAGGGAGCCAGCTGGCCCAGTGTCCATCCTAGCGTACGCCGCCCTGCCAGGTCCATCAAACCTGGTCGTCGTGCACCACTCCCGAGCAGGACCTCAGCGAGGACATGTATGAAGGTCTGTTTGAGCGTCAAGGGGGACTCCTGAGCATCGCGACTCAGGAGCCTAACTGTCCACGTAGCCCCACACCCCTTTGTCCGTCCTGGTGATCCGGACGGCCCAACGGCGGCTGAGGTATGCGCGGGGTTGGGCCCTGCCGATGTAGAACACTAATGCCTACTTTAGGGGCTCCTTCCCGCAAGCCGTTTGCGCGTCAAGGGGGACTCCTGAGCATCGTGACTCAGGAGCCTAACTGGCCACATAGCCCCTCACCCCTTGGTCCGTCCTGGTGATCCGTATGGCCCAACGGCGGCTGAGGTATGCATGGGGTCGGGCCCTGCCGACATAGAACATCAAACAAACGGGAAGGAAATCACGGAACGTAAATAAATTATTACACATCATATTGTCCCCCAAACGTCAATCAGAGTTTTAACGCCTCCATGAGGCACATCTCATGTCACAGGAAAGCTCATAGGAAAGTAAAACGAGAAGGAGCATCGTTCTTCACCAGCAAGCCTTTTCTTCAGCCTTTGGCACCGTCGTCAGGGAGCGCCTTCCCGCCGGCAGCATCACCGTCGGCCGTGTTGTTGGCCTCGATCGCAGGATCGGCGGGGCCATCGGTTGGAGGCGCAAGCTCGACGGCGAGGAACTTCTTCAATAGGGCTTCCACCTTGTTGGAAATATACCCTAGAGGCAATAATAAAATGGTTATTATTATATTTCTTTGTTCATGATAATTGTCTATTGTTCATGCTATAATTGTGTTATCCGGAAATCATAATACAAGTGTGAATACATAGACCACAACACGTCCCTAGTGAGCCTCTAGTTGACTAGCTCGTTGATCAAAAGATAGTCATGGTTTCCTGACTATGGACATTGGATGTCATTGATAACGGGATCACATCATTAGTAGAATGATATGATGGACAAGACCCAATCCTAAGCATAGCTCAAAGATCGTGTAGTTCGTTTGCTATAGCTTTTTCGAATGTCAACTATCATTTCCTTAGACCATGAGATTGTGCAACTCCCGGATACCGTAGGAGTGCTTTGGGTGTGCCAAACGTCACAACGTAACTGGGTGACTATAAAGGTACACTACAGGTATCTCTGAAAGTGTCTGTTGGGTTGGCACGAATCGAGACTGGGATTTGTCACTCCGTATGACAGACAAGTATCTCTGGGCCCACTCGGTAATGCATCATCATAATGAGCTCAATGTGACCAAGTGGTTGATCACGGGATCATGCATTACGGTATGAGTAAAGTGACTTGCCGGTAACGAGATTGAACGAGGTATTGGGATACCGATGATCGAGTCTCGGGCAAGTGACGCACCGATTGACAAAGGGAATTGTATATGGATTGATTGAATCCTCGAAATCGTGGTTCATCTGATGAGATCATCGAGAAGCATGTGGGAGCAAACATGGGTATCCAGATCCCGCTGTTGGTTATTGACTGGAGAGTCGTCTCGATCATGTCTGCGTGTCTCCCGAACCCGTAGAGTCTACATACTTAAGGTTCGGTGATGCTAGGGTTGTTGAGATATTAGTATACGGTAACCCGAAAGTTTTTCGGAGTCCCGGATGAGATCCCGGACGTCACGAGGAGTTCCGGAATGGTCCGGAGGTGAAGATTTATATATAGCAAGTCATGTTTCGGTCATCGGGAAAGTTTCGGTGGTAATCGGTATTGTACCGGGACCACCGGAAGGGTCCCGGGGGTCCACCGGGTGGGGCCACCTATCCCGGAGGGCCCCATGGGCTGAAGTGGGAGGGGAACCATCCCGTAGTGGGCTGGTGCGCCCCCTTGGTCCCCCCCTGCGCCTAGGGTTGGAAACCCTAGGGGTGGGGGCGCCCCACTTGGCTTGGTGGGCAAGCCACCCCCTTGGCCGCCCCCCCCCCTGGAGATTGGATCTCCTAGGGCCGGCACCCCCCCTAGGGACCCTATATATAGTGGGGGGAGGGAGGGCAGCTGCACCCTAGCCCCTGGCCTCTCCCTCTCCCTCCTGTGACACTCCTCCCTCTCCTTGTGCTTGGCGAAGCCCTGCCGAGATCACCGTTGCTTCCACCACCACGCTGTCGTGCTGCTGGATCTTCATCAACCTCTCCTTCCCCCTTGCTGGATCAAGTTGGAGGAGACGTCTTCCCAACCGTACGTGTGTTGAATGCGGAAGTGCCGTCCGTTCGGCGCTAGGTCATTGGTGATTTGGATCACGACGAGTACGACTCCATCAACCCCGTTCTCTTGAACACTTCCGTGCGCGATCTACAAGGGTATGTAGATGCATTCCCCTCTCCCTCGTTGCTAGACGACTCCATAGATTGATCTTGGTGATGCGTAGAAAATTTTAAAATTCTGCTACGTTCCCCAACACACCTAGCCCTCCACAGTTGTGGCAGCAGCTGCGCAGTGCTCCTCCTCCACAGGTTCAAGCAGCTCGCCGAGGTCGGCATCGGGGTTGCAAAGATGCAGGTGGCTGAAGACGCGCATCAGGGCTGAAGAAGAAAGCACGTGGGCTTCCCCCTCCACCATGGGGCAGATCCCGTCGACGACACCCTCGAGCGCCACGACAAGATAAGGAAGCATCTGGGCGAGGCCTTCGTCGTCCGTCGCTAGCGGCTTCTCCAAGCCCTTCTCGTAGAGTGCCCGCAGCACCTCGCGGGATCTCTCCTCAAGGGACTTGAAAGCCGCGCGATCCTTTGCCAGAACCATCACTTTCGCTTCCAGCTAGGCCTTCTCTGCCTCGACCTCCTGCACCAGCTTCTCCAGGCGTCCACCCTTTACGGCCTGCGCCCTTGCCAGCTACTCCAATTCAGCGTCATGACCGGTGACAGTGTCTTCTCGGGCCTTCATCTTTTCCTCATCCGCCTTGCGACTACGAGCCTCGACCGCGCGCTCATTGTGCATGGTCTCTAGCTCGGCCTCCATCGACCAGCACCGCCCCTTGGCCGCTTCGGCATCCTTCAGCGCCAGCTCGCGGGCGGCCGTAGCTCGGTCGGCGGCCCACTTATCCTCTTCGGAAGCTGCCATGGCTTGGCCCAACACCGCCCTGACAGATGCATCGGAATGTAGCCAACCCGAGATCAGCTCTAGGAACCCCGCCACCAGGCGTCGGTTGGCGCCTTGATGGTCGCCCCGAAGCCGCGCCAGTGCGGAAAGTGCCTCCTCTAAGGCGTCGGGCGAAACGGAAGGATCGCAAGCCAGCGGTTCGACCAGAGGAGGCTGCGCCGTGGCCAAGACCTATGAGGAGATGATGGCAGGAAGAGGAGCTGGGGGCTCCTGAACCTTGGCCGCGTCGATGGGCGAGCTGGGGATGGGCGCCTCCGGAGCCAGCTTGGCTGAGGAGATCGACTTCTCCTGAGGATGGTCCACTGGGCCTCGCGAGGACGATCGAGTGGGAGAAGTGTGGATGCCTTCACTTCATTTTTGCACCGGAGAGGGGCGGCCAGGCCAGGCTGCTGGGCTCACGAGGATGTGGCTGCCTCCTCTCTATTCTTCTTCGCCGACAGTGTCGGCCTGATAATGCAAGAGGAGAACCTCAGGAAGCAGTAATGGAAGCGGGAGAAAAAACAAAGTCAGGGCGAGGTGCTTACTGGTCCAAGGCGGCGTAGTCCCGTGGCCTCTTCAGGAGTGTGGAGCCCAAGGGCCTCGCGGTCTGGGGCGCCAGTACACAGGCTCCAAGAGCAGATGGAGAAGCAGCAGCCGGCCCAGTGGCAACACTAGACGGTGCCAAGGTAGGAGCATCGCCCCGGGAGACCAGTGCCTACCTGCTCTTCGTCGGAACCACAGTCGGCGACTTCTTTGAGGGGGTGACCTTGGACCTTGTGGTGACCCCAGCAGGGGGCAGGACCTCCCTCACCGGGTGGTCGCCGGCGTCATCGTCGTCAGGCAGGGCCCGGAGGAGATCGGCCTTGCACCGAGGGGAGGTCTCCCTGGTCCCCTCCGGGGTCGCCTCCGAGTGCTGCTCCTCCTCCCCGTCCGAGTCCCCGGAGGACACGATCACCGGAGCTGTCACCACCGGGGTCTCAGAGGGCGCCGGCGGCGCGAGCCCACACCCATCAAAGAAAGGCATGGCGGTGGCAACCTTCGCTCCGTCAGGGCGGCGGTATAGAGTAATAAAGGTGTCCGAAGGGTACCCCTGGTCATCCCCGACCAAGGAGCGGAGAGCCGTGCCCAGTTCCTCGTCAGACAAGGCCTCTGGACGCAGGCAGAAGTCGTCATCCTTGTCCCCAAGCTTCCACAAGGGCCGCATTAGGGTTGTCAGGCTTCATATCCATAGTCATCTTCTCCAGCACACGCTCTGCCCGGGGGTCGGTGAGCTTCGCGTAGGAACACCTATCGCGAGACATGGGCATCCCCATCGGCAGCACTAGCCGGGGGTGGGAGCACTTGGCGTCCATCAGTACCCACTTTCTCCTGAAGCCTTCGGCCTTCTTCTCGGCTTTCGAGGCCGCATTGGTCTTGTTGGCCGCAATGAAGTTGGCGCACCCGAGCAATGGTCGTCCTTCATCCGGAGATAGAAGAAGTGGCGCAGCAGCGCCCCGGAAGGCATCACCCTCACGTATGCCTCACAGTAGAAGGCGAAGATCGATAGAAGGAGGACAGAGTTGGGATGAAGATGGAGGGCATGCAGCTTGTAATGGCTGAGGACGGAGTAGAAGAAATCAGAGAAGGGGGAAACCAACCCCGTGACAATGCTGCTCATGAAGAAGGGATAGAAGGTGCTGCACGGGGCCTCCAGCTTGGTGGAGCCAACCCGGAGCGTGGTCTCCCTCTTCTTGTCATTGCGCTCTGCCGTCATCAGGAACATGGCGGTGAGGTTCTTCTCTGAGATGCTAGGTGCTCTTATAGCTAGCTCATACCAGGAGGGCGGAAGGGTGGCCTTTGCCCTGCTGGGCGCCAACGAAGGCAGACTTGGAGGAGGATTGGTGCAGATATGGAGGCTTGGGAGCGAGGAGCAGGAAAGGGTATCTGGAACAAGACGAAGGCTAGCAATGAAGACACTGCGGTGCGCCCTAGCCTTTTGTCAGTCGGGCAGTTGTCAAGGCAGCATGGGGAAGCAGAGACGCCCACGTCCTGTCATGACCCCGATCCTAAGTCACATCGATCTAGCATGTAACACATCATATCACTTTGCGGCCTCATGCACGGTATTTCCACGGGTGCCACCTTACCTGGCCCAGGACCGTTTGTGCCTTTTGGCTCACATATATGATAGTGTCGCCAGCATCCATATGACAACGAACCCGGGCTAACATGACTAGTCGTAAACCCAAGGTGGCACTAACTTACAGGGACAGGCATACATGACCCAGCAATGAATGTGTTGGTCATCAGCGAGTGAATCCGGGATGTAGCTGCTAGGCTATCAGGACTCCGAAGAATCCAGGCTGTAGCAGGCTAACAGGACTCCGGAGACACCACATGACATTTTCCCGAAGGGACAGACACAGGAATGAAGGACACATGCCCACCATCCTAAGTGTTCCGGAGGAGTAGCAAGCTACCATGTCTCACTGTAAGCACTAAGAGACATTTCCTGCTAAGAGGGGCTAGCAAGGATAAAGAACTAGGTTGTCGAATCCCACACATACCAAGCATTTCAAATCATACACACAATATGCTCGATATGTGCAAATACACACAACATAACTCTATGACTCAAAGTATTTATTCAATAGGCTCCGAGGAGCGAGATATTACAAACATGGGTCTCATGACCCAACATTCAGAGCATACAAGTCAAAGCACATGCGGAAGCTTAACATGTCTGAGTACAGACATCTACAAATGAAAAAGGCTGAGAAGCCTGACTATCTACCAGACCCTGCCGAAGGCACAAGATCGTAGCTGAGGTATCAAGCTAAACGTCGAAGTCCACATGGAACTACTAGCGAGACTGAAGTCTCTCTGCAAAAACATAAATTAAGCAAACGTGAGTACAAATGTACCCAGCAAGACTTACATCAGAACTAACTACATATGCATCAATATCAACAAAGGGATGGTGGGGTTTAACTGCAGCAAGCCAGCTTTGACTCAATGGCTATCCTGAGCTACGACTTCAAGTAACTCTTTTGGGGTGGCGCACATGAGTCCACAAACTCACCATATCAATACACCACTATGGATCTACTCCCGTCTCCCTACGAGAATGCCATCCATAGCACTCACGCTTATCTTGCGCATTTTAAAGTATCCACTTTCACTTGTCTATGAAGTGTACAGGTAACCAAGAGGTCCTTTACCATGGACGCGGCTATTCGAATAGATCATTTATAACCCTGCAGGGGTGTACTTCTTCACACACGCTCTCGCCACTTACCGCCATGTACGCGTCGTGTATCTCGGCAACCTTCAAGTGAAAGCCTGGCGAGGGAGTCGGCCATGACCTGACTAACCACACAAGTCTCTATTCTAGGTTTATTGCCTATTCCGGTTCTATCCGCGAGGAGATTCGGCCGGGGTTTCACTCACAGCCCCAAACAATGTGTATAGGGTTCCGCGACACCAAACGGGCGCCCCGCATACCCGTCCATGGTGTAACTATCGCATCATAGCCCACCCCTAGGGTCAGCGCTACGCATGGCCTGCAACACATATCCTACAAACACTAGAAAGAAGTTGCAACTCCTGGACAGAGGGCAAGGGAAGTTAATAAGTCGAGAGGGTCCATTGGTTTCGGGCCCAATGTGTGGTAGTAGTTGTTCATGGATCACAAACACAGAACTCAATTCCTAAGTTCCTTTAACATGCATGAAACCAGTACAGATGTATAGATTGGATTTTTTTGATAATTTTTCATATATAAATTATTTAAAATCATCTTTGATTTATTTAAAATCCCAGAAAATATTTACTATGTCAGCATTACGTCAGTGTGATGTTAGCAAGTCAATAGGCCGGTCCAGGTCAAACCTGACCAGTGGGGCCCACTAGTCATTGACTCAGGACAGGTTAGTGTCACAGACAGGCGGGGTCGGGTCAACAGGTGATGTGGCCAGGTCAAACTGACATGTGGGGCATGTGTGGTTAGTTAAACCTAAACAGAAACTAAACAAGGTTAACTAAGGCATGGGGCCCGTGTGTAAGTGGGTCAGGGGGTAATTAAGCCATGTATTAAACCCTAACGATGGTGCCGCGTCATTACCACCGGCGTGTGAACGCTGGCCACCAAATCCGCGGCGGAGGGCATCAGGATTCCGCTACAGGGTCCAGTTTGGCGCGCGGGGAGCACCTACAGGGAGCTGGCAGAGTGGCGCATCCAATGGTGGAGGCGGATGGTGCTGGGGTGGCTTGCAGAGGCACCGGCGACGAGCTTTGCGGCGGCCGGAGCTCGGGAGCGCGTGGGGATGGCGTTGCGGTGGGTAAACGAGCGAGGCGGAGAGCTATCGGGGCGCAACACGTTGCGGGGAGCAGGTTGGGCACGCCAGGGTGACCGTTTGGTCACTGGAGTTGCGTCGTCGACGAGCTTAGGCGGCAGCGGCTATGGTCGACAGTGGGGCGACATCTATGGCTCGAAATCGAAGGGGAGGAAGGAGGGGAAAGATGCAGGTGCTCACGATGAGGACGATGAGCAGGTCAGTGGGCTCGTGGGAGGCTCGGAGCAGATGGCACGACCGTGGCGATCTCGGCTTCCCGAGGTTGAAGACGACGACGGGGAGAGCATTCGGGGGTGTCCGGTGTTGCCTGAGTCGTCGAGGAGGCGTAGACGATGGAGGCGGAGCTCGTGGGCACATCAGAGGGGGTGAGGGGGTGGCTCTGGGCACGGTGGCAGTGAATGGCAATGACGAACTCGCTCGGTGGAGCTCAACATAGAGGGATAGAGGAGGGGATGAGGACGAGGGAGTGAGCGAGAGAGAGGTGCGGGCGGGCGAGTGAGGTGTCGGAGGGGTCGGGGCGACGAGTTGGAACTCAGCCACGCGTCCAGTGGCTCGGCGGCAAGCAGGTGACGGTGTGGCGAGCTCGGGCGCGCCGAAGCTCCCCTCTCTGCCTGCCTGGCGAGAGGAGGCAGCTGACTGGCCATGGTCCACCATAGTGCTGGGCCGCCAGGTGGGCCTGCCAGGTAAGTTAGCCAGGTAAGCCTCTTTCCTTTTTATTTTCCGTTTTCTATTTCTTTCTGTAACTTTGTGTCTTTTCCAAAAATACTAAAACTAACTCAAAATCATGAAACTGCTCATGCCCACTATTTGGAATATTTCCAATAGTAGACATTTTAGTTTATGATTATTTGGACATTTAAAATATTTTATAGCATTTAAATGTCCAAATGCAAATAACATATGATTTAATCTAGTGACCTTATGATGTCCTAGAAAAGTGTGCACCATTTTTGTAATAGGTTCTAGACAAAGCCAAAGATGATGAACATTTTAGAAGGGCATTTCAGGTTCATTGAAAAAGATTTTAGTAAATCCTAGTTGGATTAAGGGGTGCTGGGGGTTCTATCATCCCCATTTCAACTTTCTGAGGAAAGTAGACATGATGCAACACAAGATGCTAGCACTAGGCATTACCAGAACTAGGGATGTGACAACTCGCCCCCACTAAACAAGAATCTCGTCCCGAGATTCAAGCGTAGGGTAAGATGGAAGGGGAACACATAACTAACACAACTTTCACGATCCAGGTTGTACTTCATAAGAACATTGATACGATCACCATCTTTGTCTCGATGTCTTGCTCTGAGAACTCCAACTAACATGATAATGAGAGGAAAGGAAAAACTATAGAAGGATCGATCTTCTCGAAGATCGAACAACTCAGGATCAACTCATGGAGGGAGACATTGAAACATCTCTCGAGCTGAGACACGACAGATACATCCAGAGGGATGGAGTGTAACAGATGATGAAGGTTCACTAGGTATACAACAATTTCATGCTTAAGAAGGTGCTGAACGGTTTTCAATGTAGCAACGAGTTGAGTTGCCATGATACCATAATGAGACATCTTAAGGAAGATGACTCATAGAAATATTCCCTCAAGTGGCAAAAAGAATTACTTTGATTTAGAGATCATTGAAACTCTTTATACCAGCCTAAGGAAAATCACAACAATCATTTGGCGGAGTACGAAGGGATGGCGTACCCGGACTAGAATGGATGATGTGGACTACCTTGTTGAAGACAACGCAAAGGATGTTTTTTGCTTATCATCGGAAATGCATGGGACCCATGGTAGGACCACTTTTGAAGGTGATCCTGACCAGAAATTACCGAGAAGGGTAGTCCATGGTTGAATGGCACAATGGCGGTGCAAGCTAGGAACAAAATGCTACTGCTGGGAATGATTCTAGTAACTGGGAGAAACTCAACAGTAGAGAGTGATTCCACTGTTTGAAAGGTTATGGCATAATCGAAGGTTGCCGGGAGGTTGCCTTGCGGCTCCTCCGGGACCACCTCCTCCTGCCCCGGAGCTTGTCGCGATGCCACTTTGGCATCGTCTGCAGTGCGAGGGGAGACAGCGGGCGGAACTGAGTTCACGTCCGATGAGTCCAGGGAGCCGCCCGACGATTCGTTGAATTCGGCCTGGGGCGGGCTGCATAATTACGCTCGACATTAGGGAAAGCTATGCAACAAAGGAACATCATGAGTTACTCTGATGTCCGAACTTACGATTTCGCCGGACGCTTGGCCCTCTTTGGCCACTCCTCTTCGCCCTCTTCGGCGTCGGGGGAATAGTCCGGCCGAGGGGTCTTCCTTTTCCTAGACCCCTCGGCCTCCCCCGTTGGGGCGGCCTTCCTCTTCTCTCCTCCCTCCGCTGGGGGGGAGAGTTTTCTTCTTCCTCCTCCTTGTTTTCACGGGAAGAGGGCGTCTCGGACTCGTCAGATGACGAGTCCGACACCACCACGTTGCGGGCACTCTTTCGAGTCCCCGTGGTCTTCTTCTTCTTGGCCTTCTTCTCCGGCACCACATAAGGCGCCGGAACCAGCAGCTTCGCTAGTAGAGCTGGGGCTGGGTCTTCGGGCAGCGGAACCGGACAGTTAATCGGTCCGGATATCGCCCGCCAAGCCTGTCAAAGGTAAGGGAGTTTAGATCCCACATAGAGTCAAACTATGAAGAAAGCTTAACATCCTGTAAAAGGTGAAGATAGCTTACCTCGCTAGCGTGACGCTGCGAGCTGTATCCGCGGTCCTCGGAAGCGGATGCGGGAGCCTCGGCGCCCTTGAATAGCACCTTCCAGGCATCTTCGTGCATCGTGTCGAAGAGCTGCTAAGGGTTTGGTGCTGCGCCGGGTCAAACTCCCACAGATTAAAATCCCGTTGTTGGCACGGGAGGATCCGGCGGACAAGCATAACCTGGATTACATTAACAAGCCAGATTGGCTTGTTCACCATGGACTAGATGCATGTTCTCAATCCGGTCACCTCTTTTTCGTCACCCCACGACAGGCCCGTCTCTTTCCAGGACATAAGCCGCGTGGGGGGTCCGGATCGGAACTCGGGGGTGCGGTCCATTTCGGATCGCGTGGCTCGGTGATGTAAAACCACCCGGATTGCCACCCCTTTAGGGTCTCCACAAAAGAGCCCTCAAACCATAGGACGTTGGCCATCTTGCCTGCCATGGCGCCTCCGCACTCCGCATGGCTGTCGCGCACCACCTTGGGCTTGATGTTGAAGGTCTTGAGCCAGAGGCCGAAATGAGGGCGGACGCGGAGGAAAGCCTCGCACACGATGATAAACGCCGAGATGTTGAGGATGAAGTTCGGGGCTAGATCGTGGAAATCCAGGCCGTAATAGAACATGAGCCCCGGGACAAATGGGCGGAGTGGAAAACCCAGTCCGCGGAGGAAGTGGGGGAGAATTACTACCCTCTCATGGGGCCTTGGGGTGGGGAGAAGCTGCCCCTCTTCGGGAAGCCGGTGCACGATGTCCTTGGACAGGTATCCGGCCTTCCTTAGCTTCTTGATTTTGCCCTCCGTGGCGGAGGAGACCATCCACTTGCCTCCCGCTCCGGACATTGCTGGAGAAGGTTGAGGTGGGAAGTGCGGGCTTGGGCACTGGAGCTCGAGTGCGCAGGAGATGGATGGGCAAAGGAGGAAGAAGGCGTAGGTAAAAACGTGGATCCTTATCCCCTTATATGGGAGGATGCGGTTGTGCGTCCCCACCAGCCTAGTAAAACTTGCTTGCCTCCCAAGCGCCGTGATAAATGGCGCGGTTGGGTTACCCACGTCCGTATTGATGAGAATCCCGTAAAGGGGGTACACGATCTCTGCTTTGACAAGACGTGCCAAGGAAACCACCTTGCAAAATGTGCTGGGGTGGAAAAGTAAAAACGATTCGAGTAAAGGACTTGGTCATAGTGTGATGACGCACTGTGGAATACGTCAGCAGATTTGATTTGTGTTAATATTATTCTCTCTATGGCAATATGTGGAAACTTATTTTGCAGAGCCGGACACTACTCTTGGTGTTTACAATCTTCTATGAAGGACTTGGAGGAGGAACCCGCCTTGCAATGTCGAAGACAATTTGCGCGCCGGACTCATCGTCATTGAAGCCTGGTTCAGGGGCTACTAAGGGAGTCCTGGATTAGGGGGTGTTCGGGTAGCCGGACTATACCTTCAGCCGGACTCCTGGACTATGAAGATACAAGATTGAAGACTTCGTCCCGTGTCTGGATGGGACTTTCCTTGGCGTGGAAGGCAAGCTTGGCGATGCGGATATTCAAGATCTCCTACCATTGTAACCGACTCTATGTAACCCTAACCCTATCCGATGTCTATATAAACCGGAGGGTTGTAGTCCATAGGCAATCAACTCCATATACAACAATCATACCGTAGGCTAGCTTCTAGGGTTTAGCCTCCTTGATCTCGTGGTAGATCTACTCTTGTACTACCCATATCATCAATATTAATCAAGCAGGACGTAGGGTTTTACCTCCATCAAGAGGGCCCGAACCTGGGTAAAACATCATGTTCCCTGCCTCCTGTTACCATCCGGCTTAGACGCACAGTTTGGGACCCCCTACCAGAGATCCGCCGGTTTTGACACCGACAGGTGTACTTCTTCACACATGCTCTCGCCACTTACCACCATGTACACGTCATGTATCTTGGCAACCTTCAAGCGGAAGTCTGGCGAGGGAGCCGGCCACGACCAGACTAACCACACAAGTCTCTAGTCCAGGTTTATTTCCTATTCGGGTTCCATCTGCGAGGAGATCCGCCAGGGTTTCGCTCACAGCCCCAAACGATGTGTACATGGTTCCGTGACACCAAACGGGCGCCCCGCATACCCGACCATGGTGTAACTATCGCATCATAGCCCACCCCTAGGGTCAGCGCTACGCATGGCCTGCAACACATATCCTACAAACACTAGAAAGAAGTTGCAACTCCTGGACAGAGGGCAAGGGAAGTTAATAAGTCGAGAGGGTCCATTGGTTTCGGGCCCAATGTGTGGTAGTAGTTGTTCATGGATCACAAACACAGAACTCAATTCCTAAGGACGGCTTCAATGGAACAACCCACCATGCACTCCTACATGGCCTCTCATCGATACCTTTACTAAATCGTGTTCACACACTTAGCTCTCAACAGTAGGACATGTTCACACACCTCCAATTCATCCCCAATGAATCAGACCTGACTCAACTCTAAGCAGTAGCAGGCATGACAAACAAGCATGAATGAGTAGGCACATCAGGGCTCAAACAACTCCAACTCATGCTAGTGGGTTTCATCTATTTACTGTGGCATTGACAGGTCCTGCGAAGGAAAGGGGGTTTAACTAATGCAGCATGTAACAATTGAATCATTGTTGTCCTAACATAGTAAAAGAGAGCAGAAGCGAGACAGTGGGATTGTATCAGAATGCACAAGGGGTTTTTGCTTTCCTGGCACTTCTGAATATAGTATAGTTCTTCATCGGTGTCATGGAACTCATCATCGGAACATCGTCTACTGAGAGGGGACAACACCAACTACAGAGAAGAAACGTGATCAATGCAATGCACAATATGATGCATGATCATGACATGGCAATATGAGTGTGTTGGGCTAATGCAACTACAGCTAGATGGGTTTGAGCCATTTTGAACCAAAGGTTCAACCCCAAACTCAAACTATGAATTTAAATAGTGCTTTATCATGTTTGATATAAAACAGCAGGGTTAGTGTTTTGAAGTTTTGGAATTTTTTTGAAATAAATAAATCATCTCTGATTTATTTAAAATCCTAGAAAATATTTACCGCATCAGCATTATGTCAGTGTGATGTTCGCAAGTCAACAGGTCGGTCTAGGTCAAACCTAAATAGTGGGGCCCACTGGTCATTGACTCAGGACAGGTTAGTGTCACAGACAGGTGGGGTCGGGTCAACAGGTGATGTGGCCAGGTCAAACTGACCTGTGGGGCCCGTGTGGTTAGTTAAACCTAAACAGTAACTAAACCAGGTTAACTAAGGCATGGGGCCCATGTGTCAGTGGGTTAGGGGGTAATGAAGCCGGGTATTAAATCCTAACGACGGTGCCACGTCATTACCACCAGCGTGTGAACGCCGGCGACCAAATCCATGGCGGAGGGCATCAGGATTCCGCTATAGGGTCCGGTTTGGCGCGCGGGGAGCATCTACGGCGAGGTGGCGGAGTGGCACATCCAGTGGTGGAGGTGGATGGAGCTGGGGTGGCCTGCAGAGGCACCGGCGACGAGCTTTGCGCCGACCGGAGCTCGGGAGTGCGCGGGGATGGCATTGCGGTGAGTAAACGAGCGAGGTGAAGAGCTATCGGGGCGCTACGCGTTGCGGGGAGCAGGTTGGGCACGCCAGGGTGACCATTTGGTCACCGGAGTTGCGTCGTCGACGAGCTCGGGCGGTAGCGGATACGGTCGGCAGTGGGTCAACGTCTACGGCTCGAAATCGAATGGGAGAAAGGAGGGGAAAGATGCAGGTGCTCAAGGTGAGGATGATGCGCAGGTCAGTGGGATCAGGGGAGGCTCGGAGCAGATGGCACGAACGTGGCGATCTCGGCTTCCTGAGGTTGAAGATGATGACAGGGAGAGCGTTCGGGGGCGTCCGGCATTGCGTGAGTCATCGAGAGGCATAGACGACGGAGGCGGAGCTCGTGGGCACGTCAGAGGGGTGAGGGGGGTCGCTCTGGGCACGGTGGCAGTGAACGGCGGCGACGAACTCGCTAGGTGGAGCTCAACAGAGAGGGATAGAGGAGGGGATGAGGACGAGGGAGTGAGCGAGAGAGAGAGAGGCGCAAGGGGGGCGAGTCAGGTGTTGGAGGGGTCGGGGTGATGAGTTGGAACTCACCCACGCGTCTAGCGGCTCGGCGGCAAGCAGGTGACAGCGTGGCGAGCTCAGGCGTGCCGGCGCTCACCTCTCTGCCTGCCTGACGAGAGGAAGCAGATGACTGGCCATGGGCCAGCACAGTGCTGGGCCGCCAGGTGGGCCTGCTAGGTAAGTTGGCCAGGTAAGCCTCTTTCCTTTTTATTTTCTGTTTTCTATTTCTTTCTGTAACTTTGTGGCTTTTCTAAAAAATATTAAAACTAACTCAAAATCATGAAACTACTCACGCCCACTGTTTGGAATATTTCCAACAGTAAACATTGTAGTTTATGATTATTTGGACATTTAAAATATTTTATAGCATTTAAATGTCCAAATGCAAATAACATATGATTTAATCCAGTGACCTTATGGTGTCCTAGAAAAGTGTGCACCATTTTTGTCATAGGTTCTAGACCAAGGTAAAGATGATGAACATTTCAGAAGGGCATTTTAGGTTCATTCAAAAAGATTTTAGTAAATCCTAGTTGGATTAAGGGGGTGCTGGGGGTTCTGTCATCCCCATTTCAACTTTCTGAGAAAAGTATACATGATGCAACACCAGATGGTAGCACTAGGCATTACCAGAACTAGGGATGTGACACGTCCCATCAATCAAGGCCGCAGGCGGTTCGGGCCCACGGTGCTCCGCTCTTGCCCCTTGGCTCCGCCTCGAAGCCAAGTCCGAGCATGCCTTGGGCCCAGGGGCTACTGTCGGCATTCTGGGAATGATGGATCCCCATACTTGCATGTGTGAGGCCCAGGGTGTTGCTCATCCAGCGGCCTGGTACGTCCCATCTTCACTAGCAAACGCTCAAGACCCTCGCGAGGGTCCAAGCCCCATGAGGTGGAAGACACAAGACCTCCTCAGGGGCAGCCTCACTAGGCTGGCTCGTGAGGAGCGGAGAGATCAAGGCGAGCAGCACCTCGTGAGGTTCGCATGACATGAGCCATGACGACGAAGGCCAGGCGGGCACCTGCGCGCGCAGAGTACTGGTTGCCTCTTTGGTGCTAAAGGGGTGGGCGCAGAAGAGGAGCCACGAGGCATCAGGCAAAGGATTCCTTATCGGTGCAATGAGACCAAGACCAGCATGACGGCGGGATGAAGGTCATCACGGAGCCCACAACGACGTCACCACTAGAGCCTTTGGCAGGCGAAGACCACCTTTTGGCAGGATAGCTTGTACTAGCTGTTGCCCCCCTTCAAATTGGCCGTTGTGGGATCCCTTTCCGCCTAAACATTTGGGAAGAGGACCGGGGCCTCTATAAATAGGACTAGCCACCACCATAGGGAGAGAGGACGGATCTTGGACGGCTCATTGAGACCATCCTCAGCACACATGCTCATCGAGCTCGAGAACACCTCTCCTCAAGAGGTTTTTCATCCCTTCTACTATTCTTCATCAGCCTGCAAGCCAATCCACCACACCACACTGGAGTAGTGTATTACACCACATTGGTGGCCCGAACCAGTATAAACTCTAGTGTCCCTTGTTCCGTGGGTTGGGCGAGCTAGCCTTTGAGATCATGGTGAGAGTGTGAGATAGGGGGAGAGAGATCTTCGTGCGCACCCCAGAGTTCGAACCTCAAGGTTTTTGCCGGAACCCGTAATCCGATAGTTGGCGAGGCGAATGGGAGGTGGTGGCCGCAGAATCGATGCGGCAACGGCGGCAAGCCTGCTCCGAGGAGCTCGGCAGAGGGGAAGAAAGAGCGAGGGAGTGGGAGAGCGAGGGGGGATCTGGTGGGGAGAGGAAGAGGCAGAGCGGGCGAGGAGAAGGACTCGAGGCGTCCGGGGGCGGCGACCTTATCGTCTCAGTGATGGTGACGGCGAGGTGGTCAGGCTGCGGCTGATACGTCTCCAATGTATCTATAATTTTTTATTGTTCCATGCTATATTATATTCTGTTTTGGACATTGTTGGGCTTTATTATAAACTTTTATATTATTTTTGGGACTAACCTATTAACCGGAGGCCCAGCCCAGAATTGTTGTTTTTTGCCTATTTTAGGGTTTCACAGAAAAAGAATATCAAACGGAGTCCAAACGGAATGAAACCTTCGGGAACGTGATTTTCGGAACGAGCATGATCCAGAGGACTTGGACCCCATGTCAAGACATCAACTAGGAGGCCATGAGGTAGGGGGTGCGCCTACCCCCCTGGGCGTGCCCACCACCCTTGTGGCCCCCCTGTTGCTCCACTGACGTACTCCTTCCTCCTATATATACCTACGTACCCCCAAACTACCAGATACGGAGCCAAAACCCTAATTCCACCGCCGTAACTTTCTGTATCGACGAGATCCCATCTTGGGGCCTGTTCTGGAGCTCCGCCGGAGGGGGGATCGATCACGGAGGGCTTCTACATCAACACCATAGCCCTTCCGATGAAGTGTGAGTAGTTTAGCTCAGACCTATGGGTCCATAGTTATTAGCTAGATGGCTTCTTCTCTCTTTTTGGATCTCAATTCAAAGTTCTCCCCCTCTCTTGTGGAGATCTATTCGATGTAATCTTCTTTTGCGGTGTGTTTGTTGAGACCGATGAATTGCGGGTTTATGATCAAGTTTATCTATGAACAATATTTGAATCTTCTCTGAATTCTTTTATGTATGATTGGTTATCTTTGCAAGTCTCTTTGAATTATCAGTTTGGTTTGGCCTACTAGATTGATCTTTCTTGCAATGGGAGAAGTGCTTAGCTTTGGGTTCAATCTTGCGGTGTCCTTTCCCAGTGATAGTAGGGGCAGCAAGGCAAGTATTGTATTGTTGCCATCGAGGATAACAAGATGGGGTTTATTTAATATTGCTTGAGTTTATCACTCTACATCATGTCATCTTGCTTAAAGTGTTACTCTGTTATCTCGAACTTAATACTCTAGATGCATGCTCGATAGCGGTCGAGGTGTGGAGTAATAGTAGTAGATGCAGGCAGGACTCGGTCTACTTGTCTCGGACGTGATGCCTATATACATGATCATACCTAGATATTCTCATAATTATGCTCAGTTATGTCAATTGCTCAACAGTAATTTGTTTACCCTCCGTGAATACTTATGCTCTCGAGAGAAGCCACTAGTGAAACCTATGGCCCCCGGGTCTATCTTCCATCATATTAACCTTCCAATACTTAGTTATTTTTATTTCCTTTTATTTTACTTTGCATCTTTATCATAAATATACCAAAAATACTATCTTATCATATCTATCAGATCTCACTCTCGTAAGTGACTGTGTAGGGATTGACAACCCCTTATCGCGTTGGTTGCGAATATTTATTTGTTTGTGTAGGTACGTGGGACTCGTGCGTGGCCTCCTAGTGGATTGATACCTTGGTTCTCAAAAACTGAGGGAAATACTTACGCTACTTTGCTGCACCACCCTTTCCTCTTCAAGGTAAAACCAACGCAAGTGCTCAAGAGGTAGGAAGAAGGATTTATGGCGCCGTTGCCTGGGAGGTCTACGCAAAAGTCAACATACCAAGTACCCATCACAATCCTTATCTCCTGCATTACATTATTTTCCATTTGCCTCTCGTTTTCCTCTCCCCCACTTCACCCTTGCCGTTTTATTCGCCCTCTCTCTCTATCCTCCCTCTCTTTCTCTATTTGCCTCTTTTTGCCCGTTCATCGTTTACTTGTGTGTTGGATTGCTTGCTTGTCGTTATGGCTAGTCCCCTATCTTCCCCTTTGTCTCCCGAGTTTGAGGTTCTTCACTTAAAACAAAGACAAGGAGAAAACTTAAAAGATGCTTGGTTTAGAATGATGGGGTTTTATCGTAATAGCACCCTAGAGGTGAATTTTAGAATTCTGCTTCGCAACTTTCATGTTGGATTAAATCTATCTCATAGACAACTCTTGGATTGCCTTGCCAAAGGCAATTTTATTGAAATTGATCCCAGTATTGCACATGAAATTATAGAGGGTATAGTGGGAACACTACCCCAACAAAATGGGCATCATCATAACCAAGAAGAAACGCAAATTTTCGAGAAAATTTGCAAATTAACCTAGATCTTACAAAAATCTCTTCAACCTCTTAAGAGTGTTAGCGGGAATCTCCACCGCATGAATATGTTGATTACCCTTTGCAATAAGCAATTGGATTCTTTAGATCTCAAAATTTCCTAATATGAGGTTAAACGTAAGGAACCTCCCGGATTCGAGCATAACTCCGCAAAAAAATTAAAAACCCAAGATGATATCACCAAGATCTATCATTGCTTTTTATGCCTAGCTAGGGGCGTTAAACGATAGCGCTTGTTGGGAGGCAGGCCAATTTTATTTTTATTCCTTGATTTTTGCTCCTGTTTAGTAATAAATAATTTATCTAGCCTATGTTTTGGTTGTGTTTTTTGTGTTTAATTAGTGTTTGTGCCAAGTAGAACCGTTGGGAAGACTTGGGGAAAGTCTTGTTAATCTTGCTGCAAAAAACAGAAACTTTAGCGCTCACGAGAACTGCTTCCATTTTTATTTGTAAAGTGCTATTTAGTTAATTCTTTTTTCAGATGATTAATAGATACATTCCTCACGTACAGAAATTTATTTTAGAATTTTTGGGGTTCCAGATCTTGCGTTAGCTACAGATTACTACAGACTGTTCTGTTTTTGACAGATTCTGTTTTTCGTGTGTTGTTTGCTTATTTTGATGAATCTATGGCTAGTAAAATAGTTTATAAACCATAGAGAAGTTGGAATACAGTAGGTTTAACACCAATATAAATAAAGAATGAGTTAATTACAGTACCTTGAAGTGGTGTTTTGTTTTCCTTCGCTAACGGAGCTCACGAGATTTTTTACTTTAAGTTTTGTGTTGTGAAGTTTTCAAGTTTTGGGTAAAGATTTGATGGGTTATGGAACAAGGAGTGGCAAGAGCCTAAGCTTGGGGATGCCCATGGCACCCCCAAGATAATCTAAGGACACCTAAAAGCTAAAGCTTGGGGATGCCCCGGAAGGCATCCCCTCTTTCGTCTACTTCTATCGGTAACTTTACTTGGAGCTATACTTTTATTTACCAGATGATAAGTGTTTTTCTTGGAGCGTCTTGTATTATTTGAGTCTTTATTTGTTAGTTTTACACAATCATCCTTGCCGCACACACCTTTTTGAGAGAGACACACATGATTCAGAAATTATTAGAATACTCTAAGTGCTTCACTTATATCTTTTGAGTTATATAGTTTTTGCTCTAGTGCTTCACTTATATCTTTTAGAGCACGTCGGTGGATTTGTTTTATAGAAACCATTTGTAACGCCCCGGACACACCTGCCGGTGGTCGTTACTCCTGGCGGGATTAGAATGGCCCCATAGATCAATACTAGTCTTTTGTACGCACTTTGTCCTCACTCATGCGCACCCGGGAGCAACTTCCCGGTCGGTCACCCATCCTGACACTACTCCAAGCTAAGCATGCTTAACTTCGTAGTTCTGTCCGAATGGGCTCTCGGAAAAGAAGGAATTCCTTATTGATATGAGTAGTCTATCATCCCTAATAAGCCAGGCCATCACATACACCCCCACTCAGAGTAACTGACGTACCCGTCAGGCCACAGGAACGTTCCCTCTTGGCACATACGTCTGTGCTTCCAGTCCAGTGCATGTGCCATGCGTGTGCCACGACGGGTCACAAACGTCATGAACAACATGACCACGCACCTATCCGCAACCATCTGTGTAACCGCGAGGGTCGGCTCTGATACCAACTTGTAACACCCACGATGCGGCTATATCTCCCACGTGTCGGAGCACGACTTAGAGGCATAACCGCATTGTAGGCATGTCGCAAGAGGGGTAATCTTTACACATCCCATGTACTAAATAAGAATGGGATAAAGAGTTGGCTTACAATCGCCACTTCACACAATACATGAATATAGCATTACATTATCCAGATACAATCAAGGTCCGACTATGGAACCAAATAAAGAAAGACCACCCCTAATGCAAAAGATCCCCGATCGCCCCGACTGGGCTCCACTACTGATCAACTGGAAACGAAACAACACAACGAACACGATCTTCATTGAGCTCCTCCTTGAGCTCGGTTGCGTCACCTGCACGGGTATCATCGGCACCTGCAATTTTTTGAAGTAATCTGTGAGTCACGGGGACTCAGCAATCTCACAGCCTCGCGATCAAGACCATTTAAGCTTATGGGTAGGAAAGGGGTAGTGAGGTGGAGCTGCAGCACTATGCATATATGGTGGCTAACTTACACAAATAAGAGCGAGAAGAGAAGCAATGCAACGGTCATGAACTAGAAGTGATCAAGAAGTGATCCTGAATCTACTTACGTTCAAGCATAACACCAAAACCGTGTTCACTTCCCGGACTCCGCCGGAAAGAGACCATCACGGCTACACACGTGGTTGATTCATTTTAATTAAGTTAAGTGTCAGGTTGTCTACAACCGGATATTAACAAATTCCCATTTGCCCATAACCGCGAGCACGGCTTTTGAAAGTTCAAAACCCTGCAGGGGTGTCCCAACTTAGGCCATCACAAGCTCTCACGGTCAACGAAGGATATTCCTTCTCCCAGGAAGACCCGATCAGACTCGGAATCCCGGTTACAAGACATTTCGACAATGGTAAAACAAGACCAGCAAATCCACTCGAATGTGCCGACAAATCCCGATAGGAGCTGCACATATCTCGTTCTCAGGGCACACCGGATGAGCAAGACGTCGGGTTGGCATAGACCCTGGTTGCCCAGGGGGCGCCGGACATCGCTCAGGTTGGACCAGCACTTAGAGAAGCACTGGCCCGGGGGGTTAAAATAAAGATGACCCTCGGGTTAATTACTCCCAAGGGAAAAGTATAGGTTGTTAGGCAAATGTAAAACCAAGGTTGGGCCTTGCTGGAGGAGTTTTATTCAAAGCGAACTGTCAAGGGGTTCCCATAACACCCAACTGCGTAAGGAACGCAAAATCGAGGAACATAACACCGGTATGACGGAAACTAGGGCGGCAAGAGTGGAACAAAATACCAGGCATAAGGCCGAGCATTCCACCCTTTACCAAGTATATAGGTGCATTAATTAAAATAAGAGATATTGTGATATCCCAACAAATATCCATGTTCCAACATGGAACAAACTCCATCTTCACCTACAACTAGCAACGCTATAAGAGGGGCTGAGCAAAGCGGTAACATAGCCAAACAACGGTTTGCTAGGACAAGGTGGGGTAGAGGGTTGACATGGCAATATGGGAGGCATGATATAGCAAGTGGTAGGTATCGCGGCATAGCAATAGAACGAGCAACTAGCAAGCAAAGATAGAAGTGATTTCGAGGGTATGATCATCTTGCCTGAGATCCCGCAAGGAAGAAGAATGAGTCCATGAAGAAGACAAACGGACGTAGTCGAATGGATCCTCACAAACGCGACGTTATCGAAACTAACCCGAAGAAGAAAGAACGGAAAGAAGCAAACAACATAGTAAAACAACCACCACATAAACATGGCATGATGCACAACCAAGTATGATGCATGACCGGTTTAATGATACATGGCATGGCAAAGTGCACAAACAATCCTACAAATTAAGTGGAGCTCAATATGCAACGAGTTGCATGTTGACGGAACACCACATTCAAGTTATTTAGTTCGATCTCATTTATGTACCCAACAATATTAAATGTTGTTTAACATGACAAGGGGTGAAGCATATGAAAACTACCTATCTAGGCAAGTTTAAATGAGGCTGGAACAACAAACAACAAGTCCGGAAACTCCTCATGTGCATATTTTAGGTTTGGTACTGTTCTGCCCTAAACACAATTTTAGAGTTGTTAAACATGCAAAGAAAGTACACCATGTTAAAGTAGGCATTTTTCTACCCCATTTACATATAAACTTTATTAAATTTGGAGCTACGGTTAATTAGTTATGAAATAAAACATTTTAAACATAGATGAAAGTTCGATATTATGAAACTAGACAAAATTCTAAGCAGATTTCATATATAATTTGTTTTAATATGATGCACCATTTGTGAGTTGTTAAATGCATGATCTAGAGGGACTTTTCTGCAAAACTGTTTTACTGGACTAATTAGCAAATTCCCAGGTGCTGGAAAAAACATACACGGGCCGAAACTGGGTGAGCGTAATATAATATTCAGTGCCCAAGGCGTCACATAAGCAAACAGGGATGGGCTGGCTTGTGCTCACCTCGTGGGCCTTGGGCCAGCGGATCTAGTGGGCTAAGGCTGCAGCAGGGCACGGGCGACTGGGCCTTGGCACTGAGCGAGGTCAAACCGAGGCCCACCAGGGCGATGAGGCGGCCTGGACGTGCTGGCCTGCAGTGGATCTGGGCCACGAGCAAGGCAGCGGTCAACGCCGGCGTGCGGCGTTGCCGTGGTGGTCCGGTGATGTCGCAGGACGGCAGGGAACGTCGGAGACGGTGGCGGGGCGAAGGGGCAACCGGATCCGGGGGCGGCCGGCCCGTTTCCCGCAATGATGAGGCTGGCCGGCGAGGTGCGGCACTCCGGCGACGGTGCCTGTCCACGGGCAGAGAGAGGTGAGAGATTCGGGTGAGGGAGGAAGAGAGAAAGGAGAAGAAGCAGTAAGGGAGGACGGGGCAGCGCCCGACTTGCAGGACGCTGACGTCGAGGCGGTGAGGTCCGGTGATGCCGCGGTGGCCGGCGGTTGAAGGTGCGACGCGGAGGAGCTCGGGATCGAGGGGCTCCTCCCTCGATCCAGATCACGAATGGGAACACTCGAGTGGTGGTGGAGGCTTAGACCTAGATGGGCTCGGGCCGGCCTCAGATGGGCCCTGAGGGCCGCGGCGAAGTGGGGCGCGAAGAGGACAAGTGGCGGGGTGTGGTTGGCTGCGCGCGGTGACGCTGCTGACGTGGCGGCGGCGCTGGGTGGTGCTGGTGGCGACAAGTGGCAGAGAGGGCTTCGGCCGGTGGGGAAAAGGATGAGAAAGATGGGAAGAGGCTGGCGGCGCATGGATTTTGAGGAAGGAGTTGTCTGCTGCCAAAAATGGAAGGGGAGGCTTCCTTTTATAGCTAGGACTAGGATTTGAGGTGTTAGGAGGGGTTTTCGGACCGTGCGATCACCATCGGACGGCTCCAGACGTGAGAAGGGGTAGGTGGGCTGCCGGTGGGGATAGTGGGTTGTGTAGATAGGGGGTGGTCTGCGACGAACGAGGAGGAATGCAACCCGACGGCTGTTTCCGGATACCGAAAACGTCCGACGATAGACCGGCTATACTACCGCTATAGTTATCTGTTGGGGTGTCTAACGAACTCCGAATGTGATGAAACTTGGCAGGCGTCCTACTGACAACATAACAACACCACATGCCAACTTTCAACCCATTCCAAGAACATTTTCCAGCCACTTATAAAATACTATTACGGAAGTGACGCGGGCGCGTGCAAGTGTGTCTGGGCTCA
This sequence comes from Triticum dicoccoides, assembly GCF_002162155.2. Lineage (NCBI taxonomy): Eukaryota > Viridiplantae > Streptophyta > Magnoliopsida > Poales > Poaceae > Triticum > Triticum dicoccoides. Next base: position 358,103,452 of record NC_041390.1, on the reverse strand, counting down.
GAACGGAAAACGGACGAAACTAGGGAAACCCGGACGGATGCAAGTTTTGAAAACATGATGATGCAATGCACATGATGACATGAGAAGATGCAACACGCAAGAGAAAGACACGGCAACACAACCAATAACTGGGAGACACCTGGCGCATCGGTCTCGGGGCATCACACCATTGTTCTCTCATGCTTCACTTAGATTATTTTGAGAGTCCTACAAAACAGCATGGTAATTTGCTTTAATTATTTGAGGCATTCAAGATTAAATAAATAAAATTTTCTTATGAGTGTGTTGAATACTATGAGAAGTTTGAAACTTGATAATTGTTTTGAGATATGGAGATGGTGATGTTATAGTCGTGCTAGTTGAGTAGTTGTGAATTTGAGAAATGCTTGTGTTGAAGTTTGTGATTCCCGTAGCATGCACATATGGTGAACCGTTATGTTAAGAAGTCGGAGCATGATGTATTTATTGATTGTCCTCCTTATGAGTGGCAGTCGGGGATGAGCGATGGTCTTTTCCTACCAATCTATCCCCATAGGAGCATGCGTGTAGTACTTTCCTTCGATAACTAGACTTTTGCAATAAGTATGTGTGTTCTTTATGAATAATGTTGAGTCCATGGATTATACGCACTCTCACCCTTCCACCATTGCTAGCCTCTCTAATACCGCGCACCTTTCGCCGGTATCATACACCCACCATATACCTTCCTCAAAACAGCCACCATACCTTCCTATCGTGGCATTTCCATAGCCATTCCGAGATATATTGCCATGCAACTTTCCACCGATCCGGTTATCATGACACGCTCCATCATTGTCATATTTCTTTGCTTGATCGTGTAGTTGACATTTTAGTTGTGGCAAAGCCACCGTTCATAATTCTTTCATATAAGTCACTCATGCAGCATTGCTATCCCGGTACACCGCCGGAGGCATTCATATAGAGTCATACTTTTTCCTAAGTATCAAGTTGTAATCATTGAGTTGTAAATAAATAGAAGTGTGATGATCATCATTCATAGAGTATTGTCCCCCCCCCCCCAAAAAAAAGGAGAAAGGCCAAAGAAAAAAAGGGAGGCCCAAAAAAGGGGGCAATACTACTATCCTTTTTTTCCACACTTGTCCTTCAAAGTAGCACCATGATCTTCATAATAGAGAGTCTCCTATGTTATCACTTTCATATACTAGTGGGAATTTTTCATTATAGAACTTGGCTTGTATATTCCAACGATGGGCTTCCTGAAAATGCCCTAGGTATTCGTGAGCAAGCAAGTTGGATGCACACCCACTTAGTTTCTTTTTGTTGAGCTTTCATATATTTATAGCTCTAGTGCATCCGTTGCATGGAAATCCCTACTCACTCACATTGATCTCTATTAATGGGTATCTCCATAGCCCGTTGATACGCCTAGTTGATGTGAGACTATCTTCTCCCTTTTTGTCTTCTCCACAACCACCATTCTATTCCACCTATAGTGCTATGTCCATGGCTCACGCTCTGTTTTTATCATTTACCTACTCGAGGATGAGCAGGAATTAAGCTTGGGGATGCCTGATACGTCTCCAATGTATCTATAATTTTTTATTGTTCCATGCTATATTATATTATGTTTTGGACATTATTGGCCTTTATTATACACTTCTATATTATTTTTGGGACTTACCTATTAACCGGAGGCCCATCCCAAAATTGCTATTTTTTGCCTATTTCAGGGTTTCGCAGAAAAAGAACATCAAATGGAGTACAAACGGAATGAAACCTTCGGGAACGTGATTTTCGGAACGAACATGATCCAGAGGACTTGGACCCTACGTCAAGACATCAACCAGAAGGCCACGAGGTAGGGG
>NC_041390.1:358084543-358101397 GCF_002162155.2 Triticum dicoccoides | reverse complement strand
CCCCCTGTTGCTCCACCGACGTACTCCTTCCTCCTATATATTCCTACGTACCCCCAAACTACCAGATACGGAGCCAAAACCCTAATTCTACTGTCGTAACTTTCTGTATCCACGAGATCCCATTTGGGGGCCTGTTCCGGAGCTCCGCCGGAGGGGGCATCGATCACGGAGGGCTTCTACATCAACACCATAGCCCTTCCGATGAACTGTGAGTAGTTTACCTCAGACCTACGGGTCCATAGTTATTAGCTAGATGGCTTCTTCTCTCTTTTTGGATCTCAATACAAAGTTCTCCCCCTCTCTTGTGGAGATCTATGCGATGTAATCTTCTTTTGCGGTGTGTTTGTTGAGACCGATGAATTGTGGGTTTATGATCAAGGTTATCTATGAACAATATTTGAATTTCTCTGAATTCTTTTGTGTATGATTGGTTACCTTTGCAAGTCTCTTCGAATTATCAGTTTGTTTTGGCCTACTAGATTGATCTTTCTTGCAATGGGAGAAGTGCTTAGCTTTGGGTTCAATCTTGCGGTGTCCTTTCCCAGTGACAATAGGGGCAGCAATGTCGGGGTATGGGGTCCCGGCAAACCCTTAAGGTTCGAACACTAGGGTGCACGCGAAGTCTTTCCCTCCAACCGATCTACGCTCTAGCTTACTAGGGTCTCGCGGACGAACTCAATGAACTCAGAACAAAAAAGGACACAAGGTTTATACTAGTTCGGGCCACCGTTGTGGTGTAATACCCTACTCCAGTGTGGTGGTGGTGGATTGCCTCTTGGGCTGATGATGGACAGTACAAGGGAAGAACTGCCTCCTATGGTTAAGGTGTTCTTGTGCATATGAACTTGTGTGTCTCACCCCTTCTCTCTACTCCGATCCTCTGTCCCAGTGTGGTGGCTAGTCCTATTTATAGAGGCCCTGGTCCTCTTCCCAAATATCGAGCGGGAAGGGAGCCAACAATGGCGGGCTAATTTGAAGGGGAACAGCTAGTACAAGCTATCCTGACAAAAGTAGTCTTCGCCTGCAAAAAGTTCTGGTGGTGACGCTGTTCTAGGCTCAACGGTGATCTCCGTCTTGCAGTCCTTCGTCTTGGTCTTCTTGCACCAAAATGGCAACCTTTGCCTGATGCCTCGGTACTCTCCGGTTGCGCTTGCCCCCTTTGCACCAAAGAGGAAACAAGGACGCTGTGCGTGTTGGCGCCCGCCTGGCGCCCTCCTGGTGTTGCTCATCATGGCTCACGTCACGAGGGTCTTGTGAGGTTCGCCTCACCTTGATATCTCCGCTCCTCGTGAGCCTGCTTAGCTAGGACACTCCAGAGGAGGTCTTGCATCGTCCGCCTCGCGAGGCTTGGCCCCTCGCGAGGGTCTTGGGCGCTTTGTTGGTGTAGATGGGCCATACGGCCTGCTGGCTCAGCCACGCCGCGGGCCGCAGGCAGGCAAGTCTGGGGACCCCCGTTCCCAGAACGCCGACAGTAGCCCCTGGGACCAAGGTGCGGTCAGGCTTGGCTTTACGGCGAAGCCCAGGGTCAAGCTCGAAGCATGGCGGACCCCAAAAGCCAGCAGCCTCGGTTGACACGTGGAGGTTGATTAGACGTGGGCGTCTCCGCTTCCCCATGCTGCTTCGGCGACTACACGACTTGACAAGTCCCTGCGACATGCAAGGAAAACCATCATTACCTGTGATCATGGGAGACGCCGGTTGGCCTTCTCTTGCTATAAATGGGGAGGGGGCGGAGCCCCCGTTGCCCATCTCTTCCTTGCTTGCTTCCTTCTTCTCGCTCCATTGCTTTCTCCAATGGCGCCCATCAGAAGATTTTCCGCCGAGGAGAAGGGGAAAGCCCCCCGGGATGCCCTGGAGTTGCTCCCTCCGAAGAAGAGGTCGATCCATCGCTGTGATGAGGCGGCGTTGCAGGTGGTGGGGAGGCCTTTGTGCGAGCAGCCTCCGCCGGGGTACCCACTACCCTTGTACGCCCAAGCCACAGGCTCGGGAGGACGAAGTGGCGAGCAGCGTCACCCACACCGCCCCTAGGGTCGCCGCGCCTCTGCGACACGGGGCGTCCATGCGGTGGACTCCTCGCGCGAGCTGGTGCTGTGGATGCCGACGTCTCCAAACTCCTGGATCCGCTTCCCACGGTTCTTCTCTAGCCTGATGCCGCCGAGGGGGCCTCTCGAGCTCTGGCTGCAGCATGCCGATTGTGGCCCTCCGGCGATCAGAGTGAAGATCAAAGCGGTCCCCGTTGGAAAAATCTTCATGACTCGTGGCTGGGGCGAGATTACACGGATCTGACGCGCGAGGGGTGCCCTCGCGATCCACTTCGAGTACGACGGCGCCTCCACACTTCTCTTCAAGGTCTTCAACGCCGAGGGCCACCGCCTGGAGTGCTGCTCTAGAGAAGAACGCGAGGCTGATGCGCGCTCCGCCCGCGACTACTCCAGCAGCAGTAGCCCTTGGGAGTCTAGCAGTTCTCCTGAGCTCTATGAGACTCCACAGACGAGCGACAACAGCTACGTCCCCCCGAGCTCTCGCCGTGCCCAGGGCAAGGTTGCGGCGTCCGGCCGCCGCTGCCGCTGATCTGGAAGGGGTTGGCGCTGGCCTCCCGTGGCCCACTGTTGATGATGGCATCCGCCAGGGGAGGATGTAGATAGGATCTCCCTTAGCATCAGCTTTTGTTTCCTACAAAGAATCATAAATCACCCCGTGGGGGCATGTAAGGATCTGCAATGCCTTTGTACCTATTTTCCTTGTTATGAAAATTTGATGAATGCGCGTCCCGTTAAGGCTCGGCCTCCCCTTTCTTTCCTCGCGATAGCTTGTTCCTCTATGCTGACGGGTCCCGGTCCCAAGGAAGCTACAGCCGTTGCTGGTATGCCAGGTCACGATGCCGCGGTCAAGGCTAGGAGGTGCGCAGCCCGAGGTCCAGTAAGAGCCCCTGAGGCGCGATGCTCAGGAGGTCCCCCTTAGCGCCCAAGCGGCCATGGCAAGGGAAGAAAGGAAGATGACTTGGCCGCAACAGGGTTGCGGCATGGTGTGAGCGACTATTAGGCCCGAATATTTTGTTGATCTGAGGACGAGACTCATCTTGATGAATTCGCGGTGATTCCTGATGTTGTGTTGGGGCTGCACCCCAACTTATGCAACATAGCGAGGTCGGGCCGTGCGAGTTTTCCTTCTCCCGAGCTCCTCTTAATGCTCTACATCCTCAGGTCCCGGCCCTCGAGCGAGCTCAGCCGCCGCTGGTATGCCAGGTCGCAATGCCATGGTCAAGGCCAGAGGATGAGGGCTGGAGAGCCAGTAAGAGCTCCTGAGACACGATGCTCAGGAGCCCCCCTTTTAACGCGCAAGCGAGTCACGCGAGAGGAAAGGAGACTCGCGGTGCCACCTGCTATCCTTCCCACAGGGTTCCTGTGAACAGGCATAAGGAGAAGCACGATTTGTCGTTACTGCCGCCTGCCTGCTGCTGGTGGGTTCGGATGGAGTGAAGGCACTGAGGGCCTGGTGAGGTGACGTGCACGGCGCGTGCCGCGAGCCAGAGCTCGACCACTCAGATTTGTTGGTCATGGCAGGGATGGACCCATGCACCAGCACTGTGCTTGTGTAGGGGCCCCGAGGGGGGTGATGATCGAGCAGGTGATGGCAGTTGGCAGGTTAAGCATGAAGAGAAGATTGACTGAGATAACTGCAGGAAGGTACATGCCACTGGGTCTGGCCCGAGCGGCGTGGGGATGATGCAGCCCGAGGGGCACCCCCAGCAAGGTAAGCTAAAAGACATAAGTAAAAGGGATACATGCCACAGGGACGGACCCACACGGCCTGGGAATAGTGCAGCCCGAGGGGCGCTCCCAGCTTAAATGAACTTGGAAGATGTCACCTGGGTCTGTAGTCGAAGTAGAGCTGGTGCAGCTGAAGCCACGTGTCGAAGAAATGACTCATGAGCCACCGGGACCCTGAGCCTCGGGGGTCTCTGGGAGCTCGGGAGGTTCCCTGAAGGCCGTTGACATCTCCTCCCGAACGGCATGGAACCTGGCCTCCTGAGCCACCTGGACTTGCCGCACATGGCGCTGATGGGCCGATGCCACACTCGGCAAGCCGAATGGATTGCGAACGAAGCTGTGTGGTGGGCCCTCACAGCGGCCCGCGCATGATGGCCAGAAGCGTTCCTGAGATGCGGCCCTGTTAAGCCCTGGGATCTCGATGCAGGCGCGTAGCTCAGCACCCTCGCCTGGGTGGTGAGCCACACTCTGTGAGCGGCTATCGCCACGCATAGCTCTTGCGTCTTGTAGCTCTTGGGTGGTCTTGGTGATGAACTCCTGGGTGGTGGGCATTCCTTGCCCCATGCTCTCCTGAGGAACACGTGTCGTGAAGCACGCTTCCAAGTGGTGCCCAAGCGCCTCCCTCGTGAGATTGGCAAGGTCTGAGGCCCTCCAGAAGAGAGCCCCCGAGCCTTGCCTGAGGAGGGCACCGGGCGCGCTTTCCTATGCGGTGGAGGAGGGCACCCCTGGAGCGGGCGCCGATCCTGACGAGGCTCCTGATGCGACGCCACCTTCTTGGGGTCCTGCATGGCATGGTAGCTTCTTCTTGTGGATGGTCTCCGGAGGGCCTTCACTTCTGCTGTCAAGGTCGTCGATTGCCGCAGGTCGGAAGGCACGCTCAAGGGAGCACACCGCATCCCTTTCTTCACATGGGACCGTGATGATCCCCCCGCTTCCTGGCATCTTGAGAATGTTGTAGCCGTGGTGGGTGACTGCCATGAACTTGGCCAGGGCTGGATACCCGAGGATGGCATTGTATGGCAGGCGGATGTGCGCAACGTCGAAGTTGATGAGCTCGGTGCGGTAATTCTTGTGCTCCCTGAAGGTGACAGGCGGGCAGACCTGCCCTATTGGTGTGGTGGAACCGTTAGTCACTCCCGAGAAAGGCTTGGTTGGTTGGAGCTGCTCATAGGGCACTTGGAGGCTATCCAATGTGTCGGCAGATAGAACATTGAGCCATGCGCCGCCGTCGATGAGAGTCTTGGTGACTTGCACGTTGCTGATGACTGGGGAGCACAGCATATGGAGTGTGCCAGCGGTGGCTACGCACTTGAGCTGGTCGGCCGAGCTGAAGGTGATGGCGCATTGGGACCACCGGAGCGGGCGCGTGGCCTCGAGCTTGGGGAGCGCCGCATTCACCTCGCGAGCGAACTGATTGAAGATGCGCTCAGAGGATGGGGCCTGAGCGCTGCCCAAGATGCAAGCAATTGCGTGCAGCTCCTAGAAGCCCCCAGCCCCCTCATCCTGGTGGTGGTCTTCGCACCTCCTTGGAGGCGGCAATGGGAGAAGACCAGCGTTGCCCTGGGGGCGATCCTCGCGAGGCGGGCCCCTCTAGGCACCCTCGCGAGGTTGGTCCTGCCAGCGGTCCTCATGAGGCCAGTCTCGCCACTCCTGGTGCGGGCCACGGTCGTCCCAGGGTCCGCCTATGCGTCCTCCTTCACGGCCATAGCCCCAGCCATTGTGCTCGAGTCGTCGGCCGAAGCGTCCTTCCCGAATGGCTCTGAGCTCTTGACAGTCGCTGGTGTTGTGGGTGTTCAGTTTGTGGAAGGCGCAGAGTGGGCGGCCGTTCTTGGATGACTCGGGCTGATCTCTACCTCGCCTGGTGTCTGGCTCTGCTGCGAGCACTACTGCCTCCTTGCGCTTCACGTCCTTGGCCTTGGCCTTCTTTTCCTCCACTCCAACAGCCGGTAGCTCGAGGAGAGAGAGGCCCCCCTCCTCAGCTCTTGCGCACCTGGTCGCCAGGTTGAACAGCTCCTGAGATGTGCAAAGCTCCTCATGGATTGCCAGCTCTTCCTTCATCTTGACGTCACAGACGCCGTCAGAAAACGCGGAGATGATGGCCTCGTCTGAGACTTTGGGAATCTTGACGCAGGTGCTGTTGAAGCACTGGATGTACTTCTGGAGGGTCTCTCCTGGCTGTTGCTTGATGCGGTGTAGGTCGCCCGCGACCGGTGGGCGGTCACGAGTACCCTGGAAGTTGGCGATGAAGCGGTCGCGCATCTCGTCCGAGGAGGAGATCGAGCCGTGTTGTAGGTTCAGGAGCCAGGAACGGGCCCCGTCCTTGAGAGCCATGGGAAACCAGTTCGCCATGACTTTTTTGTCGCCGTTGGCCGCTTCGATGCTCAAGTCATAGAGCTGCAGCAACTCTGCAGGGTCGGCGGTGTCGTCGTACCGAGGAGGCAGATCTGGCTTGAACTTGCCTGGCCAGGCAACGCTGCGCAGCTCAGGGGTGAAGGTGCGGCAGCCTGTCGTGGTAGTCGGGGCCCGCTTCGGGGGTGGATCTTGGTCTTGGCGAGGTTCGTGCTATGCCACTGTAGGCAGCGTGTGGTCTTGACGAGGTGGCGCGTGGAGCGCTGGTGCAGCTCCTTTCTTCACGCGCGGGCGCCGGGCGCGGCGGATCACGCCGCGGAGGCGCGCGCCTTGGCGCCAAGGCACCGTCTTAGGGTCGATGTGGTGGAGGCGCGCCATGAGCCCCGTTGCCCGCGGCCTGCTGAGGGGCAGGCACAGAGTGGGACGGCGCCAGAGAGCCCCCCGCAGCGCGGACAAGCTCGGTGACGCGGTCGCGCCACTCCTCATAGACGTTGTCGACGGGGCGGTAACGCATGAGCTCGTTCGTCGCGATGAGTGCAGCCCACGCCTCCAGGGGAGTGCGGTGCGCGTGGGACGAAGAGCCAGCAGGAGTGAGTGAGGGAGTAGCGGTGCGGCCGTCCTTCCGCATCGAAGGATGTTGCGAGGATGCCTGCTGCTTGTTTCCCACCGGGCCGGTGGCAGCGTTGGCGGCGGGGGATGGAGAACGATGAGGTGGCCCACCGACGGGAGCCGTCTGAGCGACGCAGGCGGCGAGGGCGGCCCGACGCTCAGCTCAAGCGCGGCGAGCGTCCGACATGGAGACGACGGATCGACTGAGCAACGAGCTGATGGAACGGAAGTTACGGCGCACCCCTACCTGGCACGCCAAATGTGAGGGTTTGGGGTCCCGGCAAACCCATAAGGTACGAACACTAGGGTGCGCGTGAAGTCTTTCCCTCCAACCGATCTACGCTCTAGCTTGCTAGGGTCTCGCAGACTAACTCGATGAACTCACAACACAAAAGGACACAAGGTTTATACTGGTTTGGGCCACCGTTGTGGTGTAATACCCTACTCTAGTGAGGTGGTGGTGGATTGCCTCTTGGGCTGATGATGGACGGTACAAGGGAAGAACTACCTCCTAAGGTTGAGGTGTTCTTGTGCGTATGAACTTGTGTGTCTCCCACCTTCTCTCTACTCCGATGCCTTGTCCCAATGTGGTGGCTAGTCCTATTTATAGAGGCCCTGGTCCTCTTCCCAAATATCGAGCGGGAAGGGAGCCAACAATGGCGGGCTAATTTGAAGGGGGTAGCTAGTACAAGCTATCCTGACAAAAGTAGTCTTCGCCTGCACAAAGTTCTAGTGGTGACGCTGTTTTGGGCTCCACTCTGACCTCTGTCTTGCAGTCCTTGGTCTTGTTCATGTTGCACCGAAATGGCAACCTTTGCCTGATGCCTCGGTACTCTGCGGCTGCGCTTGCCCCCTTTGCACCAAAGAGGAAACAAGGACGATGTGCGCGCTGGCGCCCGCCTGGTGTTGATCGTCATGGCTCACGTCACGAGGGCCTCGTGAGGTTCGCCTCGCCTTGATATCTCCGCTCCTCGTGGGCCTGCCTAGCTAGGCCACTCCAGAGGAGGTATTGCATCGTCCGCCTCGCGAGGCTTGGCCCCTCGCGAGGGTCTTGGGCGCTTTGTGGGTGGAGATGGGCCGTACGGCCTGCTTGCTCATCCACTCCGCGGGCCGCAGGCAGGCAAGTCTGGGGACCCCCGTTCCCAGAACGCCAACAAGCAAGGCACGTATTATAGTGTTGCCATCGAGGATAACTAGATGGGGTTTATTTCATATCGCATTAGTTTATCCCTCTACATCATGTCATCTTGCTTAAAGTGTTACTCTGTTCTCTTGAACTTAATACTCTAGATGCATGCTAGATAGCGGTCGAGGTGTGGAGTAATAGTAGTAGATGCAGGCAGGAGTCGGTCTAATTGTCTCGGACGTGATGCCTATATACATGATCATACCTAGATATTCTCAAAACTATGCTCAATTCTATCAATTGCTCGATAGTAATTCATTTACCCACCGTAATACTTATGCTCTTGAGAGAAGCCACTAGTGAAACCTATGGCCCCCTGGTCTATCTTCCATCATATTAATCTTCCAATACTTAGGTATTTCCTTTGCCATTTATTTTACTTTGCATCTTTATCATAAAAATACCAAAAATATTATCTTATCATATCTATCAGATCTCACTCTCTTAAGTGACTGTGTAGGGATTGACAACCCCTTATCGCGTTGGTTGCGAGGATTTATTTGTTTGTGTAGGTACGAGGGACTCGTGTGTGGCCTCCTACTAGATTGATACCTTGGTTCTCAAAAACTGAGGGAAATACTTACGCTACTTTGCTGCACCACCCTTTTCTCTTTAAGGGAAAACCAACGCAAGTGCACAAGAGGTAGCAAGAAGGATTTTTGGCGACGTTGCTGGGGAGGTCGACGCAAAAGTCAACATACCAAGTACCCATCACAACCCTTATCTCCCGCATTACATTATTTGCCATTTGCCTCTCGTTTTCCTCTCCCCCACTTCCCCCTTGCCGTTTTATTCGCCCTCTCTCTCTCTCTATCCTCCCTCTCTTTCTCTATTTGCCTCTTTTTGTCCGTTCATCATTTACTTGTGTGTTGGATTGCTTGCTTGTCGTTATGGCTAGTCCCCTATATTCCCCTTTGTCTCCCGAGTTTGAGGTTCTTCACTTCAAACAAAGACAAGGAGAAAACTTAAAAGATGCTTGGTTTAGAATGATGGGGTTTTATCGTAATAGCACCCTAGAGGTGAATTTTAGAATTCTGCTTCGCAACTTTTATGTTGGATTAAATCTATCTCATAGACAACTCTTGGATTGCCTTGCCAAAGGCAATTTTATTGAAATTGATCCCAGTATTGCACATGAAATTATAGAGGGTATAGTGGGAACACTACCCCAACAAAATGGGCATCATCATAACCAAGAAGAAACGCAAATTTTCGAGAAAATTTGCGAATTAACCTAGATCTTACAAAAATCTCTTCAACCTCTTAAGAGTGTTAGAGGGAATCTCCACCGCATGAATATGTTGATTACCCTTTGCAATAAGCAATTGGATTCTTTAGATCTCAAAATTTCCTAATATGAGGTTAAACGTAAGGAACCTCCCGTATTCGAGCATAACTCCGCAAAAAAATTAAAAACCCAAGATGATATCACCTAGATCTATCATTGCTTTTTATGCCTAGCTAGGGGCGTTAAACGATAGCGCTTGTTGGGAGGCAGGCCAATTTTATTTTTATTGCTTGCTTTTTGCTCCTGTTTAGTAATAAATAATTTATCTAGCCTCTGTTTTGGTTGTGTTTTTTGTGTTTAATTAGTGTTTGTGCCAAGTAGAACCGTTGGGAAGACTTGGGGAAAGTCTTGTTAATCTTACTGCAAAAAACAGAAACTTTAGCGCTCACGAGAACTGCTTCCATTTTTATTTGGAAAGTGATATTTAGTTAATTCTTTTTGCAGATGATTAATATATAAATTCCTCACGTACATAAATTTATTTTAGAATTTTTGGGTTTCCAGATCTTGCGTTAGCTACAGATTACTACAGACTGTTCTGTTTTTGACAGATTCTGTTTTTCGTGTGTTGTTTGCTTATTTTGATGAATCTATGGCTAGTAAAATAGTTTATAAACCATAGAGAAGTTGGAATACAGTAGGTTTAACATAAATATAAATAAATAATGAGTTAATTACAGTACCTTGAAGTGGTGTTTTGTTTTTTTTTCGCTAACGGAGCTCACGAGATTTTCTACTTTAAGTTTTGTGTTGTGAAGTTTTCAAGTTTTGGGTAAAGATCTGATGGGTTATGGAACAAGGAGTGGCAAGAGCCTAAGATTGGGGATGCCCATGGCACCCCCAAGATAATCTAATGACACCTAAAAGCCAAAGCTTGGGTATGCCCCAGAAGGCATCCCCTCTTTCGTCTACTTCTATCGGTAACTTTACTTTGAGCTATATTTTTATTTACCACATGATATGTGTTTTGCTTGGAGCATCTTGTATTATTTGAGTCTTTATTTGTTAGTTTTACACAATCATCCTTGCTGCACACACCTTTTTGAGAGAGACACACATGATTCAGAAATTATTAGAATACTCTAAGTGCTTCACTTATATCTTTTGAGTTATATAGTTTTTGCTCTAGTGCTTCACTTATATCTTTTAGAGCACGTCGGTGGATTTGTTTTAGAGAAACAATTGTTCTCTCATGCTTCACTTAGATTATTTTGATAGTCCTACAAAACAGCATGGTAATTTGCTTTAATTATTTGAGGCATTCAAGATTAAATAAATAAAATTTTCTTATGAGTGTGTTGAATACTATGAGAAGTTTGAAACTTGTTAATTGTTTTGAGATATGGAGATGGTGATATTATAGTCGTGCTAGTGGAGTAGTTGTGAATTTGAGAAATTCTTGTGTTGAAGTTTGTGATTCCCGTAGCATGCACATATGGTGAACCGTTATGTTAAGAAGTCGAAGCATGATGTATTTATTGATTGTCCTCCTTATAAGTGGCGGTCGGGGACGAGCGATGATCTTTTCCTACCAATCTATCCCCCTAGGAGCATGCACATAGTACTTTGCTTCGATAACTAATAGATTTTTGCAATAAGTATGTGAGTTCTTTATGACTGATGTTGTGTCCATGGATTATACGCACTCTCACCCTTCCATCATTGCTAGCCTCTCTAATACCGCGCACCTTTCGCCGGTATCATACACCCACCATATACCTTCCTCAAAACATCCACCATACCTTCCTATCATGGCATTTCCATAGCCATTCCGAGATATATTTCCAAGCAACTTTCCAGCGTTCCGTTTATCATGACACTCTCCATCATTGTCATATTGCTTTGCATGATCATGTAGTTGACATTTTAGTTGTGGCGAAGTCACCGTTCGTAATTCTTTCATATAAGTCACTCATGCATCATTGCTATCCTGGTACACCACCGGAGGCATTCATATAGAGTCATACTTTGTTCTAAGTATCGAGTTGTAATCATTGAGTTGTAAATAAATAGAAATGTGATGATCATCATTCATAGAGTATTGCCCCCCCCCCCCCCAAAAGGAGAAAGGTCAAAGAAAAAAAGGAAGGCCGAAAAAAAGGGGGCAATACTACTATCCTTTTTTTCCACACTTGTGCTTCAAAGTAGCACCATGATCTTCGTAATAGAGAGTCTCCTATGTTATCACTTTCATATACTAGTGGGAATTTTTCATTATAGAACTTGGCTTGTATATTCCAACGATGGGCTTCCTGAAAATGCCCTAGGTCTTCGTGAGCAAGCAAGTTGGATGCACACCCACTTAGTTTCTTTTTGTTGAGCTTTCATATATTTATAACTCTAGTGTCGTGGTTCTAAGTCTGACAGTAATGTAGGGGGGTAGGTATGGAGAGGCAAGATCTTAGCTATGGAGAAGTTGTAAGCACACAAGGTTTACGAGTTCAGGCCCTTCTCGGAGGAAGTAATAGCCCTACGTCTCAGAGCCCGGAGGCGGTCGACTGGATTATGTGTGTATGAATTACAGGGATGCGAACCCTTTACACTGAGGAGGGGGTGGCTTATATAGAGTTTGCCGGACCCCTCCGGCCCTCAGTTGTGCAGGGTTTTAAATACATTAAGGTCGGGCGTTACTGGTAACGTCCCTAATAAAGTGCTATGATGACCATAAAAGCGACTTAATAATCGACCGTTAGCGTGCGGAGTGCCTTTAGGTCTCCTGGCCGTCGAGTGGTTTGGTCTTGGTCGAGTGACTGCTTCTTGGTCAAGTGTCTTCGAATCTATCGAGTGGAACACCTCCAAGTCGATTGAAAGATGATTTCTTCTAGAGATGCCTTGGGTAGGACAGTTGGGACAGGTCCATGACCCTACCCTAGGTAGATAGCTTCATCATTAGCCCCCGAATGGATCGAGGTTTGAGTGGGGAAGGAGTTGAGCACTTCTCCGACTCATTTTTCATGCTATGAGCATATCTTGTTTCGGATCAATGAACCTGAGTGATGACAGCAACTTCCTTTTCAGTCGCCTTGATCCATTTTAGTTTTTTGTCGAGTGAGTTTCTTTACTTGAGAGGCTCCGAGTGACGGTGTGGAGGAGATCTTCGGTCTGACAGGTTGTTCTGCTGCCCGCAGATTTCGTGGGATCTGAATTTTGGGAAGCGTGCGGGATGGGGAAGGCCGCAGTAATCGGATGGGATAGGGCGGAGCCGCCTCGATCCCCGCGCCACCTTTTTCGCCACGTATCGCGCACGCGCGATTGTTACGGGATTTGACTGGACCGCCCGGGCCTACCAGTCAGCCACTCGGAAGCGGCCTCATATAAGGCGTTGGACCGGGATCTCTTGAACAGTGCGTCCCCATTATCTCTTCTCCTCTTCAGCCTCCCTCGTCGCGCTCGCTCTCGCCCCAGCACCACCGCTCCGTACGCATCTCGCTGGCAACGATGGGGAAGGAGAAGACGGCGGCTCTGGAGCAGGTGAAGAAAGCAACGACAAAGGCGAAGGGGAAGGCGCCAAGTCGGGGCGGATCTTCCTCGCGGACTGGCCTGCCGAAGGGCTGGATCCAGGGGAACTGGATCCGCTCGACGATCACCCAAGAGGATCTCGATGACCTAGCCGAAGGAGGGCTGATCCCCCATGAATCGGCACGGCTTCCGGGGAAGGAGTCCGAGCCGCAACCTCGGGAGGGTGAGCGCGTTCTCCTCGCTACCCACGTCGACCGTGGATTTTCCTTGCCTCCTCACCCTTTCTTTCGGGGATTTCTGAACTTCTTTGGGGCGCAACTCCACCACTTCACTCCCAACACAATTGTTTATCTCGCCGCTTTCATTTCTTTGTGCGAGAATTTCCTGGGTTGCCGGCCTCATTGGGGTCTTTTCAAGCACATTTTCTCTTGTCGCTCTCAGATGGTGAAAAAGGCCAATCCGAGTGACGAGAGAACTCAAGCGATTCAGATGTGCGGGGGTCTTGGTGTTCAGATGAGAGGGAAAAGTTCCTTTTCGGCCATGATTCTTCCCAACTCGGTTCGCGGATGGCAGTCGACCTGGTTTTACTACAAAGACCAGTCGACGCCAGGGCAGTCGACCGGCCTCCCTCCCTTTACCATGGAACGAGTGAGGAAACCCTCCTCTTTGAAGGTGCTCCCGTAGGAGAAGGCGCAGGTGAGGGTGTTGGTCGAGCGAGTGGTCCAGCTTATCCGTGACAGGGTCACCGGTATGGATCTCTTGGAGGTCTTCCTTCAGCGGCGCATCCAGCCTCTTCAAGCTCGAGACCATCCGATGTGGATGTATTCGGATCTTGACGACTCCACTCGGATTCACCCAGAGGAGGTCGACCACGACACATTGGAGAAGTGGCTGTTGGGCATGAATGGAAACAAGGACAACCCCAGGGGAGCTAGGAGAGTTCCTCCATTCGACCAGTCCCATGTACCAGAGAAGGTCCGATTCCGAGCTTTTGATTGT
Source organism: Triticum dicoccoides (assembly GCF_002162155.2). Lineage (NCBI taxonomy): Eukaryota > Viridiplantae > Streptophyta > Magnoliopsida > Poales > Poaceae > Triticum > Triticum dicoccoides. The sequence continues at coordinate 358,087,737 of NC_041390.1, read as the reverse complement.
AATCTGAATTCACTCGCGCAGCCGTCTATACCGCGTCGACTGACTTTATTCTTCCTGCTTTCTTTCAGGCCCTTATCAAAATGTATTCAATGCCCAACAGAGAGCAAGAGAAAGATCTGGAAGGCGAGGCGAGCAGCGGCAATAGTGGCGAATGGACTTCTGACGGTGAAGGGGACGGAGAAAGCGACAACTCAAGTGACGAAGAAGAAGTCGAGTCGCCTCCTCGCAGGGAGAGGCGATCCAAGCTTGACCAAGAACGACCGAGCGCCCGCGAAAAGGCGACTGCTCAGGCTGGTCAGTCTTCAAAGTGTCCTCGGATCTCTTCACCAACCCCGACCGAAAAAGCGCCAAAGCATCCCAAAGTTGCAGAGCCGAAGACTCAAAAGGCATTGCCGAAGATTAAGATTGACATCCCCGTCGCTTCCGCATGAGTGTCTCCCTTTGTATTCACTCGACGCCCCGCACTGTTTGTTTTTCTTGTTTTAACCAGACGAACTTTGGAACTGGCAGTGCTGCTACTTCCGGGACCTCAGCTTACAGGGACAAGGATGAGGTAATGGAGGATGTGGTCACTTCCAATCTGGGTATGATTTCTGCCATTCCGTCTTTATTTGGTCGACTCAACTGCAATGTGCACCATTGGGTGATGTGATTTTGGCGATTGAACTTTGCATAGCTCCCAACATTATTGACCTCCTCGATGATGATGAAGAGCTCGAGAGGCCTTTGACGAGGAAGAATAGGCAAGCTCCTGCAAGCAAGGTGCTACAGTTGACGCCGAGGGCGGAACCAGTCGTTCAGGACACTAGCGACACCAATCGGGGTTCTGTTACCTTCGTCGTGCCACTGTCGAGTGCCTTCCCTTCTTCGTCGACTGCTCAGGCCCCTGTCGACCAACCTTCAGTTTTTGCGACCCATCATGTCCCAGAGGACGAAGTGGATGCTGCCAAGGAAGCTATACGCCAGGCAGGCATCATGATGGAGAAGATGAAGATGGTGCGGGACGCCAGTCAGGCCGCTTACGACGCCAGCTCGGCTCTCCAAAGCAACGTTCAGGTTAGTTGGTCACCGCTTGTTCTTGTTAGGATATGCTATCTGAAGACTCTTTCCGAAAATCTTTGCATCTGTACACCAATTGGGTTCGTTGATTGAATTTTTGAATTAGTGGGGGCATGCTGAGTGCACCCACTGGGTGTAGTCCCCGAGACTACGGTGGACTGCTGGCAGTCGACTGTAGTCTTTGTATTTTGTCGAGTGTAAAACCGAACTGGTAGTTTGTCTCTTCCACTCGGTCTGGTCGAGTGGGATCAGAACCGGTGGGGGCACGCCAAGTGCACCCACTAGGTGTAGTCCCCGAGACCGCGGTCGACTGCGGGCAGTCGACTGTGGTCTGAGTTCTTCTTTCCCTCCCTTTTTTTGCACTCGATTCCGGCGTGCCGGTCGAGTGGGATCAGAGCCGGTGGGGGCACGCAAAGTGCATCCACTGGGTGTAGTCCCCTAGACTATGGTGGACTGCAGGCAGTCGACCGTAGTCTTATTACTTATTGTCTTTGTTGTTTTTCGCTGTAAAGTAACTTCTCCTCTTTGATTGCAGAAATCTTGTGATCTTGGAGCTCGCTTTGCTGACTTGGAGAAACAGCAGATCCAACTGAACCTTGACTTGGAGCTGGCCAAGACAGAGCTGCAAAAGGCCAAGGATGGCGCCAATGGTAAGACGAGTCTGTCGACTGGTTTGTCTTAGGCTTGAGTACCCTTCTACTCTTTCTGAATCAAGCATCATTTCTTTGCAGAAAACTGAGAGAAGCTCTGGCGAAGAAGGATCAGGATTTGGCTGCTGCTCGAAAGGAAGCTGACGACAGGACCGCTCTGGCTGAACAGAAACTGGCTTCGGTCGGCCAGTTGGAAGAAGAGAATACCAAGATGAAATCTGCGCTGAATGAAGCCAACAAGGAGTGCACGCGATTGAAGAAGGACAATATCAACCTATACGAGAAGATGGAAGGCATCGCTCGCAGGAGGGACGATCTGGAGAGCTATCTGAGGAGCCTTGCCAAGAAGTTATTCATCAAGCTTGAAGGTACACATTTTGTTCCGACTGAATTTTTTCGTCGACTCAGCATACGAAAATTGACTTATCCTTGGATCGTGAATGCAGAGTTTTGCCAGAACTTCGAGGAGGAGACTGGACGGATCGAGCCAGGTTTGGACCCAATCAATTCTCCTATGAAAGATGAAACCGCCATGAATTTGCTCCGACTGGAATCCCGCATCGACGGTGTTGTGGACTACTTGGCTCGATTGAAGGTCGCCACGTCACGGATCGACCCGGCGCTTTGGCCAGAGGCCACGCTCCAGAATGATCTTGAGTCTCTGATGACTCGACTTAATGAGATCCCTGACTGAGTGCAGGAGTGGAAGAAATCTTCTGCCCGGTGTGGTGCTGATGTGGCTCTGTCTTTGGTTCGTGTCCATTGCAAGGAGGTGCAACAAGATAAGTTGGCAGCAATCAAGGTCGCCAACACCCATAAGCATGACTTCCGATCTTTTATGGAGACTTTCATCGCTGCAGCCACTCGGATCGCCGACAGCGTCGACCTAGACGAGTTCGTCGAGCCTGCCAGTCCTCCTCCCGCGGAGTGAACAAACTTTTATGCCTCACCATAAATTTGCCTCGGAATGCCGAGTGGTTTTTGTAACCGTTAAACTCTTTCGGGCTGAATGACCGAGCACTTCGATCTGTGGTCCGGAACCTTTAGGATTTATCTGAACTTGGTTTATCGTTGAATATCTTCATGAATCCTCCGTCGAGTGGAAATCGGTCTTCACTCGAGACAACTTTTGTATTTGTGGCGCAGCCCCGAAGGAGAAGGTAGCAGTCGACCTGCGCCTCGTCGTCCTTGCGGGTTGGCGATGGAGCGCACATCGTATTTGTGGCAAAGCTCCCAAGGAGAAGGCGGCAGTCGACCTGCACCTCGTCGTTCTTGCGGAGTGGGATGGAGCGCACGTTGTATTTGTGGTGAAGCTCCCAAGGAGAAGGTGGCAGTCGACCTGCACCTCGTCGTCCTTGCGGGTTGGCGATGGAGCGCATGTTGTATTTGTGGCGAAGCTCCCAAGGAGAAGGTGGCAGTCGACCTGCACCTCGTCATCCTTGCGGGTCGGGATGGAGCGCATGTTGTATTTGTGGCGAAGCTCCC
>NC_041390.1:358075678-358084118 GCF_002162155.2 Triticum dicoccoides | reverse complement strand
ACTGGATTGCAGCTAAGCCCCCGAGTGGGAGGCTGGCTCACCACTCGGTAGGATTTTCAAATACTTAGGCGAGTACTGGACTGCAGCTAAACCCCCGAGTGGGAGACTGGCTCACCACTCGGTAGGATTTTCAAATACTTAGGCGAGTATTGGACTGCAGCTAAGCCCCCGAGTGGGAGGTTGGCTCACCACTCGGTAGGATTTTCAAATACTTAGGCGAGTACTGGACTGCAGCTAGGCACCCGAGTGGGAGGCTGGCTCACCACTCGGTAGGATTTTCAAATACTTAGGCGAGTACTGGACTGCAGCTAAGCCCCCGAGTGGGAGACTGGCTCACCACTCGGTAGGATTTTCAAATACTTAGGAGAAACAGGTTCGCAGCTAAGCCCCCGAGTGGGAGGCTGGCTCACCACTCGGTAGGAAATTATTTTTACAAACTTAGGCGAAACGGATTCGCAGCTAAGCCACCCACTTGGGGATTTCTCACGCAAACAAAAACAATAACAATCACTGGGAAAATTATAACGCTCTTGTCTTTGATAAATAAACTACAGGAGTTTTTCTTATTACATCTCATCCGAGTGAGAATTCAAGTATAAAAGGGGCGGAGGAGCTCCGCATTCCAGGCTCATGGCTCATCAATCTGGCGATCGACATTATAGAGGTGGTATGCTCCATTGTGGATGACTCTGGTGACTATGAAGGGGCCTTCCCAGGTAGGAGCGAGTTTGTGTGGTTTCTGCTGATCCACTCGGAGGACTAAGTCCCCTTCTTGGAAGGCTCGACTCTTCACATTTCTGGCATGGAATCAACGCAAGTCTTGCTGATAGATGGTCGATCGGATCATGGCCATTTCTCTTTCTTCTTCCAGGAGGTCGACTGCGTCCTGCCGGGCTTGTTCTGCTTCATCTTTAGAGTAGAGCTCGACTCGGGGGGCATTGTGAAGCAGGTCACTCGGCAAGACTGCTTCGGCTCCGTAGAACAGAAAGAATGGGGTTCTTCCGATCGATCAGTTCGAGGTTGTCCTCAATCCCCAAAGGACTGATGGAAGCTCGTCGACCCATGCACCTGCTGCGTGCTTGAGATCGCACATCAATCGAGGTTTCAGTCCTTTGAGAATTAGACCGTTTGCCCTTTCCACTTGTCCAATCAACTGGGGGTGAGCGACCGAAGCGTAGTCGACTCGTGTGCCCTGAGAGGCGCAAAAGGCCCTGAATTTTTCGGAATCGAAGTTCGACCCATTATCAGTGATGATGTTGTGCGGAACTCCATATCTGAATATCAACTCTCTGATGAAACTGTTAGCAGTGCAAGCATCAAGATTCTTGATGGGCTTAGCTTCAATACATTTGGTGAACTTGTCGACTGCTACTAGCACATGAGTGAAGCCGCTCCTGCCCGTTCCAGTGGTCCAACCATGTCCAGCCCCCAAACAGCGAAGGGCCAGACGAGTGGAATGGTTTTCAGGGCTGACGCGGGCTTGTGAGACATATTGGAGTAATACTGACATCCTTCGCATTTGTCGACTATCTCTTTTGCCATTTCATTGGCCCTTGGCCAGTAGAATCCTGCTCGGTATGCTTTAGCCACAATGGTCCGAGAGGACGCATGATGGCCACAGGTCCCCGAGTGGATATCATCAAGGATCATCTGACCTTCTTCTGGTGCTATACACTTCTGACTGACTCCAGTCACGCTTTCTCTATACAATTGTCCCTTTATGACTGTAAAGGCCTTGGGTCGACGGACGATCTATCGAGCCTCTTCTTCGTCTTCTGGGAGTTCTTTCCTTAGGATGTACGCGATGTACGGTATTGTCCAGTCGGGAGTGATGACCAAGACTTCCATGATCAGGTCGACCACGGCTGGAACTTCAACTTCAGTCGGATCCGTGGCACTTTTTGGCTGCGGGGCCTCTTCAGTGAAGGGATCCTCCTGAAGTGATGGTGTGTGGATGTGTTCCAAAAACACATTGCTGGGAATGGCTTCTCTTTTGGAACCTATTTTTGCCAAATCATCAGCTGCTTGATTTTTCAGTCGGGGTATGTGATGAAGCTCTAACCCCTCGAATTTCTTCTCCAGCATTCTCACAGCATTGCAATAACCAGTCATGGCTGGAGTTTTGATGTCCCACTCCTTCATCACCTGATTAACCACCAAATCGAGTCGCCATAGACCATGAGGCGATGGACGCCGAGTGAAATGGCCATGCGCAACCCATATAAAAGTGCTTCATATTCTACCTCGTTATTGGAGGAATCAAAGTGGATTTGAAGAACATATCTGAGCTTATCCCCTCGGGGGGAGACCAACACCACCCCGGCACGGGAACCATTCAGCATTTTGGAACCATCGAAGAACATGGTCCAATGCTCCAAGTGAACCTGAGTCGGCAGTTGCTGTTCAATCCACTCGGCGACGAAATCAGCTATTGCCTGGGATTTGATAGCTTTCCTTGCCTCAAACATGATATCTAGAGGAAGGAGTTCAATCGCCCATTTTGCCACTCGACCAGTTGTATCTCTGTTATGCAGGATCTCTGACAATGGAGCGTCGCTGACGACTGTAATGGAATGATCAGAGAAGTAGTGAGCAACTATCTTTGTGGTCATATAAATCCCATATATAAGCTTCTGATAGTGAGGATATCTTTGCTTCGATGGGGTCAAAACTTCAGAAATATAATATACTGGGCGCTAAACTTTGAAGGCTTTTCCTTCTTCTTCCCGCTCGACCGTCAGTACCGTACTGACGACTTGTCCCGTGGCTGTGATGTAAAGAAGCAAAGGCTCTTTGCTGATTGGGGCAGCAAGCACCGGCTGGGTGGAGAGCAGAGCTTTGAGCTCTGCAAACGCTGCATCAGCTTCAGGAGTCCACTCAAACTTGTCTGACTTCTTCATCAATCGGTAAAGAGGCAATGCCTTTTCACCGAGACGTGAGATGAATCGACTTAAAGCGGCCAAGCAACCAGTAAGCTTTTGGACGTCGTGCACTCGCACAGGACTTTTCATTCGGAGTATAGCACCGACTTTTTCCGGATTTGCGTCGATTCCCTATTCGGAAACGAGGAAACCGAGTAACTTTCCGCCAGGAACTCCGAATATGCACTTTGATGGATTAAGCTTGATGTCATACCTCCTGAGGTTGGTAAAGGTTTCAGCAAGGTCAGTCAGCAGGTCGGAACCCTTCCGTGACTTGACCACAATATCATCCATGTATGCTTCCACATTCTGACTAATTTGAGTGAGCAAACACTTCTGAATCATCCTCATGAATGTGGATCCGGCATTCTTGAAGCCGAATGGCATGGTAACATAACAGAAGCACCCGAATGGAGTGATGAAAGCTGTTTTGATCTCATCAGGCCCATACAGACGGATCTGATGGTACTCGGAATAGGCGTCTAAAAAAGACAGTCGCTCACATCCCGCAGTCGAGTCGACTATCTGGTCGATGCGGGGGAGAGGAAAATGATCTTCCGGGCAGGCCCGATTGATATGTTTAAAGTCAATGCACATGCGAAGTGACTTGTCCTTCTTGGGGACCATGACAATGTTGGTGAGCCACTCGGAGTGGTAGATCTCTCGGATGAACTCTGCTGCTAAGAGTCGAGCCACCTCCTCGCCAATAGCCTTTCTCTTCTGGACGTGGGACCATTGGAGATGTTCTTTGAGAGGTTTTATTTTTGAGTCGACTCGAAGGCGATGCTCAGCCAGCTCCCTGGGAACACCTGGCATGTCAGAAGGCTTCCATGTGAAAATGTCCTATTTCTCACGGAGGAACTGGATGAGCGCTTCTTCCTATTTGGAGTCGAGTGTTGTTGAGATATGAGTTGGAGCAGCGCTAGGGTCGGTCGGGTGGATGTGAGATGTCTTCGTTTCGCCAGACGACTGAAAAGCTAATTCTGTAGCGGGCTTCTTGGCTCGCAACAAATCACTCGGGTCTGCAGTCTTCTGGTATTCCTGCAGCTCCACCACTGCCATCTGAGCATCATCGATCTTTGAACCTTTCTGAAAACATTCTTCTGCTTTCTTCCGATTGCCCGTAATAGTGATCACACCTTTGGGGCCAGGCATCTTCAATTTGAGATACACATAACATGGTCGGTCCATGAAGCGTGCATAAGCCGGCCTGCCCAAAATGGCGTGATAGGCACTCTGGAAGTCTACAACTTCAAACGTCAACTTTTCTTTGCAGTAATTCTTGGAATCACCGAAAACCACATCAAGAGCAATCTGGCCGAGTGATTCAGCCTTCTTCCCAGGAATGACTCCATGGAAACTCATGTTGCTGGTACTGAGTCTGGACATCGGGATGCCCATTCCTTTCAACGTCTTAGCATATAGTATGTTGAAACCACTGCCACCATCCATCAAGACTTTGGTCAGTCGAGTTCCTTCAACAACTGGGTCGACCACCAACGCTTGCCTCCCAGGGGTGGCAATGTGCGTTGGGTGATCAGACCGGTCGAATGTGATGGCAGTCTGGGACCACTTCAGATAACTGGGTATCGCCGGAGCAACCATATTCACCTCTCGGTTGATAACGTCCAGTCGACTTTTGCTTTCAACATCAGCAAAAATCATCAGGGTGGAATTGACCTGTGGGTATCCATCATCACTATCTTCCTTGTCCTCAACTTTGTCCGACTCCTTTTCCTTATCTTTGGGCTGCTTGCCCTGGAACTGCTAGATCAAGAGTCGACACTGTCGAGTGGTATGTTTCAGGTAAATGAAATTACCCTCTTCATATTTCTTGGTGTGGATGTGACATGGAAAATCCAACACATCATTTTCGTCCTGGTCTTTAACTTTCTTGGGGTTCCAAGGTCCCTTGGGTTTCCCCTTAAACTTTTCTTGAGTCACAGCCAAGGCTTCCCTAGGAGCAACTGGCTCGGTCTTCCGCTTATGTTTCCGATTGGAATTTCCTCCAGTTTCTTGAGCGACTGGCTTGAGCTTGCCACTCCTGAGTCAATCCTCATCTTCACCTTTAGCGTACTTGGTGGCAATCTCCATCATCCAATTCAAAGACATATCTCCGGTTCGACCGAATTTCAGATTCAGTTCTCTGTACTTGACGCCTTCTTTGAAGGCACAGACTGCTTGCAGGTCAGGCACATTCTCTACTATGTGATGTAACGTGATCCATCTCTGGATGTAATCCCTCAAAGTTTCATTCGGCTTCTGCATGCAAGACCGCAGTTCCGTCAGCCCTGCTGGTCGCTTGCATGTTCCTTCAAATGTGGTGACAAACACTCGGGCGAGATCTTCCCAAGTGTAAATGCTGCTGGGCGCTAACTGATTCAGCCACGCTCTGGCCGAGCCCTCCAACATGAGAGGCAGGTGCTTCATGGCCACTTCATCATTGCCGCCGCCAATCTGAACGGCCACTCGGTAGTCTTCAAGCCAAGTATCGGGTTTGGACTCACCAGTGAACTTACTGACTCCAGTCGCCAACCTGAAGTTGGGAGGAATCATAGCGGCCCTGATGGCTCTACTAAAGCACTCTGGCCCCGAAACATGTACTCTGCTGCTGGTAGGTGCATCTCTGTCGTGACCTTCTCGGTGAGCCATGTTCCTATCGACCAAACCTTGAACGAGAATGGATCTCGCATCAAAGCCTGGTTCCCTGGGGTCGATTGGAATCCTTCGCCCAACACTATGAGGGCGCCTGTCATCTTGCTGTCGAGGCGCGTACGACCCGCTCCTCGGGGGAGGGGTGGGCACTCGACGTCGATCGTCACGATCGAATTGGTGATCATATTGCTCATGGTTCTCGTACTGATTACGCCAGTCCCCATGTCCCTCACGCATCGGGGGCGATCTTGGGCTATGGGCCGACTGGACTGTGTCTGCAGCAATGGATCTGCTATGAATCCTGTTCCGCGACTGAGAGACAGCGGAATTCTGGTCTCCTGCTGCCCGGAGTAACACTCTGATTTGCAGCAAGCCTCTGCCAGCCTCCGACTGGGAGGGCTGAATCGACTCTGCTATAGGGCTGCAGCTGCTAAATTCTGAATCGGAGTTCGATATACCTGCGGGGGCGGAAAGAGCTGACGTCGACTGGATTCTGGAACTCGTTGTCGCGCACGCTCGTCGAGTGCTCGCTGGAGGTTCTCCAGTCGAGTGCGCTCGGCCAAGTTTGCCAGGCGCGCGTCCTCCAAGGCACAAGCCTCGGGGGTTTCTCCAACGATAGGAGTGTGCAGTGCATCCATGTTCCGGCGACGCAGTTCTTCTCTGTGCAGCGACGTGAGAGGCTCGGGGAGATATTCCTCATGGGGATGCGACGGGTCGCCTCCACCAGTGCCTCCATCACTGCGGGGAAAACTGGGAGGACTGGGTGGTCCGTCGACCATCGGAACCTCCGCCGCCGGAAAACTGCTGTCGCACTCAGATGTGGTCTCTGCAGAGCCAGTCAACAGGTCGAACAGGTCATAGAGGGATTCGTCGGGCTCGATCGCCGCAACTTGAGGGGTGGCCGACTGGCGTGCCACCGCATGTCTCACCCACCGCTGAGAAACAGGAAGGGAGGACAGCACAGGAGCCGGCCGATAGTGGGTCGACAGTTGCCGCAAGAGGACGCCGCGGACGCACACGCGAAAGTGCATCGCCCCGCGGACAGGGAGTGCGTCCACGTCGAGCGGAGCCTCCTGAAGCTAAGCGGAGTCGTCGGCGATGAGCGTGAGCGCGCCGAGACGGATCTCGCGGCCCTCCACCAAAACTCCGATAGAAACCATGATGATTTGGATCGGAAAATATCGCAACTCCTCCAACAAATTGCTAAAACACATGCCCCAAGGTGGGCGCCAACTCTCGTGGTTCTAAGTCTGATAGTAATGTAGGGGGTAGGTATGGAGAGGCAACATCTTAGCTATGGAGAAGTTGTAAGCACACGAGGTTTACGAGTTCAGGCCCTTCTCGGAGGAAGTAATAGCCCTACGTCTTGGAGCCCGGAGGCGGTCGACTGGATTATGCGTGTATGAATTACAGGGATGCGAACCCTTTACACTGAGGAGGGGGTGGCTTATATAGAGTTTGCCGGACCCCTCCAGCCCTCATTTGTGCAGGGTTTTAAATACATTAAGGTCGGGCGTTACTGGTAACGTCCCTAATAAAGTGCTATGATGACTATAAAAGCTACTTAATAACCGACCATTAGCGTGCGGAGTGCCTTTAGGTCTCCTGGCCGTCGAGTGGTTTGGTCTTGGTCGAGTGACTACTTCTTGGTCGAGTGTCTTCGAATCTGTCGAGTGGAACACCTCCAAGTCGATTGAAAGATGATTTCTTCAAGAGATGTCCTTGGGTAGGGCAGTTGGGACAGGTCCATGACCCTACCCTAGGTACATAGCTTCATCATCTAGTGCATCTGTTGCATGGCAATCCCTACTCACCCACATTGATATCTATTGATGTCCATCTCCATAGCCCGTTGATACGCCTAGTTGATGTGGGACTATCTTCTCCCTTTTTGTCTTCTCCACAACCACCATTCTATTCCACCTATAGTGCTATGTCCATGGCTCACGCTCATGTATTGCGTGAAGATTGAAATTTTTTGAGAACATTAAAAGTATGAAACAAGTGCTTGGCTTGTCATCGGGGTTGTGCATGATTTGAATACTTTGTGTGGTGAAGATGGAGCATAGCCAGACTATATGATTTTGTAGGGATAACTTTCTTTGGCCATGTTATTTTGAAGAGACATAATTGCTTAGTTACTATGCTTGAAGTATTATTATTTCTATGTCAATATTAAAATTTTGTCTTGAATCTTTCAGATCTGAATATTCATACCACAATTAAGAGAATTACATTGAAATTATGCCAAGTAGCATTCCACATCAAAAATTCTGTTTTTATCATTTACCTACTCGAGTACGAGCAGGAATTAAGCTTGGGGGTGCTTTCATATATTTATAGCTCTAGTGCATCCGTTGCATGGCAATCCCTACTCACTCACATTGATCTCTATTAATGGGTATCTCCATAGCCCGTTGATACGCCTAGTTGATGTGAGACTATCTTCTCCCTTTTTGTCTTCTCCACAACCACCATTCTATTCCACCTATAGTGCTATGTCCATGGCTCACGCTCTGTTTTTATCATTTACCTACTCGAGGACGAGCAGGAATTAAGCTTGGGGATGCCTGATACGTCTCCAATGTATCTATAATTTTTTATTGTTCCAAGCTATATTATATTCTGTTTTGGACATTATTGGGCTTTATTATACACTTTTACATTATTTTTGGAACTAACATATTAACCTGAGGCCTAGTCCAGAATTGCTGTTTTTTGCCTATTTTAGGGTTTCACAGAAAAATAATATCAAATGGAGTACAAACGGAATGAAACCTTCGGGAACGTGATTTTCAGAATGAACATGATCCAGAGGACTTGGACCCTACGTCAACACATCAACCAGGAGACCACGAGGTAGG
>NC_041390.1:358018329-358075479 GCF_002162155.2 Triticum dicoccoides | reverse complement strand
GGCCCCCTGTTGCTCCACCGACGTACTCCTTCCTCCTATATATACCCACGTACCCCCAAACTACCAGATACGGAGCCAAAACCCTAATTCTACCGCCGTAACTTTCTATATCCACAAGATCCCATCTTGGGGCCTGTTCTGGAGCTCCGCCGGAGGGGGCATCGATCACGGAGGGCTTCTACATCAACACCATAGCCCTTCCGATGAAATGTGAGTAGTTTACCTCAGACCTACGGGTCCATAGTTATTAGCTATATGGCTTCTTCTCTCTTTTTGGATCTCAATACAAAGTTCTCCCCCTCTCTTGCGGAGATATATGCGACGTAATCTTCTTTTGCGGTGTGTTTGTTGAGGCCGATGAATTGTGGGTTTATGATCAAGTTTATCTATGAACAATATTTGAATCTTCTCTGAATTCTTTTATGTATGATTGGTTATCTTTGCAAGTCTCTTTGAATTATCAGTTTGGTTTGGCCTACTAGATTGATCTCTCTTGCAATGGGAGAAGTGCTTAGCTTTGGGTTCAATCTTGCGTTGTCCTTTCCCAGTGACAATAGGGGCAGCAATGTCGGGGTATGGGGTCCCGACAAACCCTTAAGGTTCGAACACTGGGGTGCGCGCGAAGTCTTTCCCTCCGATCGATCTACGCTCTAGCTTACTAGGGTCTCGCGGACGAACTCGACGAACTCACAACACAAAAGGACACAAGGTTTATACTAGTTCGGGCCACTGTTATGGTGTAATACCCTACTCCAGTGTGGTGGTGGTGGTGGATTGCCTCTTGGGCTGATGATGGACGGTACAAGGGAAGAACTACCTCCTAAGGTTGAGGTGTTCTTGTGCATATGAACTTGTGTGTCTCCCCCCTTCTCTCTACTCCGATCCCCTGTCCCAATGTGGTGGCTAGTCCTATTTATAGAGGCCCTGGTCATCTTCCCAAATATCGAGCGGGAAGGGAGCCAACAATGGCGGGCTAATTTGAAGGGGGTCAGCTAGTACAAGCTATCCTGACAAAAGTAGTCTTCACCTGCACAATGTTCTGGTGGTGACGCTGTTCTCGGCTCAACGGTGACCTCCGTCTTGCAGTCCTTCATCTTGGTCTTGTTGCACCAAAATGGCAACCTTTTCCTGATGCCTCGGTACTCCGCGGCTGCGCTTGCCCCCTTTGCACCAAAGAGGAAACAAGGATGCTATGCACGCTGGCGCCCGCCTGGTGTTGCTCGTCATGGCTCACGTCATGAGGGCCTCGTGAGGTTCGCCTTGCCTTGATATCTCCGTTCCTCATGAGCCTACCTAGCTAGGCCACTCCAGAGGAGGTCTTGCATCGTCCGCCTCGCAAGGCTTGGCCCCTCGCGAGGGTCTTGGGAGCTTTGTTGGTGGAGATGGGTCATACGGCCTACTGGCTCAGCCACGCCGCGGGCCGCAGGCAGGCAAGTATGGGGACCCCCGTTCCCAGAACGCCGACAGTAGCCCCCGGGACCAAGGTGCGCTCGGGCTTGGCTTCGCGGCGAATCCCAGGGACAAGCTCGAAGCGCCACGGACCCCAAAAGCATGCGGCCTCGATTGACACATGGCGGTTGATTAGACATAGGCGTCTCCGCTTCCCCATGCTGCTTCGGCGACTGCACGACCTGACAAGTCCCTGCGATATGCAAGGAAAACCATCATTACCTGTGATCGTGGGAGACGTCGGTTGGCCTTCTCTTACTATAAATGGGGAGGGGGCGGAGCCCCCGTTGCCCATCTCTTCCTTGCTTGCTTCCTCCTTCTTGCTCCACTGCTTGCTCCAATGGCGCCCATCAGAAGATTTTCCGCCGCGGAGAAGGGGAAAGCCCCCCGGGATGCCCTGGAGTTGCTCCCGCCGAAGAAGAGGTCGATCCATCGCCGTGATGAGGCGGCGTTGCAGGTGGTGGGGAGGCCTTTGTGCGAGCAGCCTCCGCTGGGGTACCCACTACCCTTGTATGCCCAAGCCGCAGGCTCGAGAGGATGAAGTGGCGAGCAGCGTCACCCACATCGCCCCCGGGGTCGCCGCGCCATGGCGACGCGAGGCGTCCATGCGGCGGACTCCCCGCACGAGCTGGTGCTATGGACACTGACGCCTCCAAACTCCTGGATCCGCTTCCCACAGTTTTTCCCCAGCGTGATGCCGCCGAGGGGGCCTCTCGAGCTCTGGCTGCACCATGCCGATTTTGGCCCTCCGGCGATCAGAGCGAAGATCAAAGCGGTCCCCGTTGGCAAAATCTTCATGACACGCGGTTGGGACGAGATTGCACGGATCTGTCACTCGAGGGGTGCCATCGCGATCCACTTCGAGTACGACGACGCCTCCACGCTTCTCTTCAAGGTCTTCAACGCCGAGGGCCGCCGCCTGGAGTGCTGCTCTGGAGAAGAACGCGAGGCTGATGCACGCTCTGCCCGCGACTACTCCAGCAGCAGCAGCCCTTGGGAGTCCAGTAGTTCTCCTGAGCTCTACGAGACTCCGGAGACGAGCGACGACAGCTACGTCCCCCTGAGCTCTCGCCGTGCCCAGGGCAAGGCTGCGGCGTCTGGCCGCCGCCGCCGCTAATGAGGATGGGGTTGGCGCCGGCCTCCCGTGGCCCACTATTGATGATGGCGTCCACAACGGGAGGATGTAGATAGGATCTCCCTTAGCATCAGCTTTTGTTTCCTGTGAAGAATCATAAATCACCCCGTGGGGGCATGTAAGGATCTGCAATGCCTTTGTACCTATTTTCCTTGTTATGAAAATTTGATGAACGCGCGTCCCGTTAAGGCTCGGCCTCCCCTTTCTTTCCTCGCGATAGCTTGCTGCTCTACGCTGACGGGTCCCGGTCCCAAGGCGGCTACAGCCGTCGCTGGTATGCCAGGTCGTGATGCCATGGTCAAGGCCAGGAGGTGCACGGCCCGAAGTCCAGTAAGAGCCCCTGAGGCGCGATGCTCAGGAGGTCCCCCTTAGCGCCCAAGCAGACATGGCAAGGGAAGAAAGGAAGATGACTTGGCCGCAACAGGGTTGCGGCATGGTGTGAGCGACTATTAGGCCCGGATATTTTGCTGATCTGAGGACAAGACTTACCTTGATGAATTCACGGTGATTCCTGATGTTGCGCTAGGGCTGCGCACCAACTTACGTGACATAGCGAGGCCGGCCCGTGCGAGTTTTCCTTCTCCCGAGCTCCTCTTAATGCTCTATGTCCTCAGGTCCCGGCCCTCGAGCGAGTTCAGCCGCCGCTGGTATGCCAGGTCGCGATGCCATGGTCAAGGCCAGGGGATGAGGGCTGGAGAGCCAGTAAGAGCTCCTGAGTCACGATGCTCAGGAGCCCCCCTTTTAACGCGCAAGCGAGTCATGCGAGAGGAAAGGAGACTCGCGGTGCCGCCTGCTATCCTTCCCGCGGGGTTCCTGTGAACAGGCATAAGGAGAAACATGGTTTGTCGTTACTGTCGCTTGCCTGCCGCTGGTGGGTCCGTATGGAGTGAAGGCACTAAGGGCCTGGTGAGGTGACGTGCACGGCGCGTGCCGCGAGCCAGAGCTCGACCACTTAGATTTGTCGGTCGTGGCAGGGATGGACCCATGCACCAGCGCCGTGCTTGTGTAGGGGCCCCGAGGGGGTGATGATCGAGCAGGTGATGGCAGTTGGCAAGTTAAGCATGAAGAGCAGATTGACTGAGATAAATGAAGGAAGGTACATGCCACTGGGTCTGGCCCGAGCGGCGTGGGGATGATGTAGCCTGAGGGGTGCCCCAAGTGAGGTAAGCTAAAAGATATAAGTAAAAGGGGTACATGCCACAGGTACGGACCCACGCGGCCTGGGAATAGTGCAGCCCGAGGGGCGCTCCCAGCTTAAATGAACTTGGAAGATGTCACATGGGTCTGTAGTCGAAGTAGAGCTGGTGCAGCTGAAGCCACGCGTCAAAGAAATGACTCCTCATGAGCCACCGGGACCCTAAGCCTCAGGAGGCTCTGGGAGCTCGGGAGGTTCCCTGAAGGCTGTCGCCATCTCCTCCCGAACGGCATGGAACCTGGCCTCCTGAGTCGCCTAGACTTGCCACACATGGCGCTGATGGGCCGATGCTACACTCGGCAAGCCGAAGGGCATGCGAACGAAGCTGTGTGGTGGGCCCTCACAGCGACCCGCGCGCGATGGATAGAAGCGTTCCTGAGATGCGGCCCTGTTAAGCCCTGGGATGTCGATGCAGGCGCGTAGCTCAGCACCCTCGCCTGGGTGGTGAGACACACTCTGTGAGCGGCTGTCGCCACGCATAGCTCTTGCGTCTTGTAGCTCTTGGGTGGTCTTGGTGATGAACTCCTGGGTGGTGGGCATTCCTTGCCCCCATGTTCTCCTGAGGAACACGTGTCGTGAAGCACGCTTGCAAGTGGTGCCCAAGCGCCTCCCTCGTGAGATTGGCAAGGTCTGAGGCCCTCCAGAAGAGAGCCCTCGAGCCTTGCCTGAGGAGGGCGCTGGGCGCACTTTCCTATGTGGTGGAGGAGGGCACCCCTGGAGCGGGTGCTGATCCTGACGAGGCTCCTGATGCGACGCCATCTTCTTGGGGTCCTGCACGGCGCGGTAGCTTCTTCTTGTGGATGGTCTCTGGAGGGCCTTCACTTCCGTCGTCAGGGTTGTCGATTGCCGCGGCTTGGAAGGCACGCTCAAGGGAGCACACCGCATCCCTTTCTTCACATGGGACCATGATGATCCCCCCGCTTCCTGGCATCTTGAGAACATTGTAGCCGTGGTGGGTGACTGCCATGAACTTGGCCAGGGTTGGATACCCGAGGATGGCATTGTACGGCAGGCGGATGTGCGCAACGTCGAAGTTCATGAGCTCGGTGCGGTAATTCTTGCGCTCCCCAAAGGTGATAGGCAGGCGGACCTGCCCTATTGGTGTGATGGAACCATCAGTCACTCCTGAGAAAGGCTTGGTTGGCTGGAGCTGCTCATAGGGCACTTGGAGGCTGTCGAATGTGTCGGCGGATAGGACGTTGAGCCCTGCGCCGCCGTCGATGAGAGTCTTAGTGACTTGCACGTTGCTGATGACTGGGGAGCACAGCATAGGGAGTGTGCCAGCGGTGGCTGCGCACTTGAGCTGGTCGGCCGAGCTGAAGGTGATGGCGCATTGGGACCACCGGAGCGGGCACGTGGCCTCGAGCTTGGGGAGCACCGTGTTCACCTCACGAGCGAACTGTTTGAAGATGCGCTGAGAGGCTGGGGCCTGAGCGCCGCCCAAGATGCAAGCGACTGCGCGTGGCTCCTGGAAGCCCCCAGCCCCCTCGTCCTGGTAGTGGTTGTCGTTCCTCCTTGGCGGCGACAACGGGGGAAGACCAGCATTGCCCTGGGGGCGATCCTCGTGAGGCGGGTCCCTCCAGGCACCCTCGCGAGGTCGGTCCTGCCAGCGGTCCTCACGAGGCCGGTCACGCCACTCCTGGCGCGGGCCACGGTTGTCCCAGCATCCGCCTCCGCGTCCTCCTCCATGGTCGTAGCCTCGGTCGTTGCGCTCGGGGCGTCGGCCGAAGCGTCCTTCCCTAATGGCTCTGAGCTCTTGACAGTCGTTGGTGTTCTGGGTGTTTAGGTTGTGGAAGGCGCAGAATGGGCGGTCGTTCTTGGATGACTCGGGCTGATCTCTGCCTCGCTTGGTGTCTGGCTCTGCTGCGAGCACTACTGCCTCCTTGCGCATCACGTCCTTGGCCTTGGCCTTCTTTTCCTCCACTCCTGCAGCCGGCAGCTCGAGGAGAGAGAGGCGCCCCTCCTCAGCTCTTGCGCACCTGGTCGCCAGGTTGAACAGCTCCTGAGATGTGCAAAGCTCCTCATGGGTTGCCAGCTTTTCCTTCATCTTGACGTCACGGACGCCGTCAGAAAACGCGGAGATGATGGCCTTGTCCGAGACCTTGGGAATCTTGAGGCGGGTGCTGTTGAAGGGGAGGATGTACTTCTGGATGGTCTCTCCTGGTTGTTGCTTGATGCGGCGTAGGTCGCCCGCGACCGGTGGGCGGTCACGAGTACCCTAGAAGTTGGCGACGAAGTGGTCACGCATCTCGTTCGAGGAGGAGATTGAGCCGTGCTGTAGGTTCAGGAGCCAGGAACAGGCCCCATCCTTGAGAGCCATGGGAAACCAGTTCGCCATGACTTTTTTGTCGCTGTTGGCCACTTCAATGCTCAACTCATAGAGCTGCAGGAACTCCGCGGGGTCGGCGGTGCCTTCGTACTAAGGAGGCAGATCTGGCATGAACTTGCCTGCCAGGCAACGCTGCGCGGCTCAGGTGTGAAGGCGCGGCAGCCTGCCATGGTTGCCGGGGCCTGCTTCAGGGGCGGAGCTTGGTCTTAGCGAGGTTCGTGCTGCGCCACTGCAGGCAGCGCGCGGTCTTGACGAGGTGGCGCGCGGAGCGCTGGTGTAGTTTCTCGCGGCCGCGGGATTTCTTTGCAGCTCCTTTCTTCACGCGCGGGCGCCGGGCATGGCGGATCGCGCCGCGGAGGCGCGTGCCTTGGCGCCAAGGCGCCATCTTGGGGTCGAGGTGGTGGAGGCGCGCCATGAGCCCTGTTGCCCTCGGCCTGCTGAGGGGGAGGCATAGAGTGGGACGACGCTAGAGAGCCCCCCGCGGCGCGGACAAGCTCGGCGTCGCGGTCGAGCCACTCCTCATAGACGTCGTCGACGGGGCAGTAATGCAGGAGCTCGTTCGCCGCGATGAGCGCGGCCCACGCCTCCAGGGGAGCACGATGCACATGGGACGAAGAGCCAGCAGGAGCGAGTGATGGAGTAGCTGTGCAGCCGTCCTGCCGCACCGAAGGATGTTGCGAGGATGCATGCTGCTCGTTTCCCGCCGGGCCGGTGGCAGCGTTGGCGGCGGGGGATGGAGAACGACGAGGCAGCCCACCGACGGGAGCCGTCTGAGCAACGCGGGTGGCGAGGGCGGCCCGACGCTCAGCTCGAGCGCGGCGAGCATCCGACATGGAGACGACGGATCGATGGAGCAACGAGTTGATGGAAGGGAAGCTACGGTGCACCCCTACCTGGCGCGCCAAATGTTGGGTGGCTGGAGCTGCTCATAGGGCACTTGGAGGCTGTCGAATGTGTCGGCAGATAGGACGTTGAGCCCTGCGCCGCCGTTGATGAGAGTCTTGGTGACTTGCACGTTGCTGATGACTGGGGAGCACAGCATAGGGAGTGTGCCAACGGTGGCTGCGCACTTGAGCTGGTCGCCGGAGCTGAACGTGATGGCACATTGGGACCACTGCAGCGGGCGCGTGGCCTCGAGCTTGGGGAGCGCCGCGTTCACTTCACGAGCGAACTGTTTGAAGATGCGCTGAGCGGCTGGGGCCTGAGTGCCGCGATACGTCTCCGTCGTATCTACTTTTCCAAACACTTTTGCCCTTGTTTTGGACTCTAACTTGTATGATTTGAATGGAACTAACCCGGACTGAC
The DNA here is from genome assembly GCF_002162155.2 of Triticum dicoccoides. Classification (NCBI taxonomy): domain Eukaryota; kingdom Viridiplantae; phylum Streptophyta; class Magnoliopsida; order Poales; family Poaceae; genus Triticum; species Triticum dicoccoides. The sequence continues at coordinate 358,068,066 of NC_041390.1, read as the reverse complement.
GCTGTTTTCAGCAGAATTGCCATGATGTTGTTTTATGTGCAGAAAACAAAAGTTCTTGGAATGACCTGAAAGTCCACGGAATATCTTACAATAAATAAATAAAAATCCTCGCCAAAGATGAAGACCAGGGGGGACACACCCTTGCCACGAGGGTGGGCCCCCCCTAGGGCGCGCCCCCCTACATCGTCGGCCCCCTGGAGACCTCCCGACTCCAAATCTATATAACTTCTTTTGGGGAGAAAAAATAGGAGAGAAGATTTCATCGCGTTTTACGATACGGAGCCGCCGCCAAGCCCTAAAACCTCTCGGGAGGGCTGATCTGGAGACTGTTCGGGGCTCCGGAGAGGGGGATTCGTCGCCGTCGTCATCATCAACCATCCTCCATCACCAATTTCATGATGCTCACCGCCGTGCGTGAGTAATTCCATCATAGGCTTGCTGGACGGTGATGGGTTGGATGAGATTTATCATGTAATTGAGTTACTTTTGTTAGGGTTTGATCCCTAGTATCCACTATGTTCTAAGATTGATGTTGCTATGACTTTGCTATGCTTAATGCTTGTCATTAGGGCCCGAGTGCCATGATTTCATATCTGAACCTATTATGTTTTCATCAATATATGAGAGTTCTTGATCCTATCTTGCAAGTCTATAGTCACCTATTATGTGTTATGATCCGTTAACCCTGAAGTGACAATAATCGGGATACTTACCGGTGATGACCGTAGTTTGAGGAGTTCATGTATTCACTATGTGCTAATGCTTTGTTCCGGTTCTCTATTAAAAGGAGGCCTTAATATCCCTTAGTTTACATTAGGACCCCGCTGCCACGGGAGGGTAGGACAAAAGATGTCATGCAAGTTCTTTTCCATAAGCACGTATGACTATATTCGGAATACATGCCTACATTACATTGATGAATTGGAGCTAGTTCTGTGTCACCCTATGTTATGACTGTTACATGATGAACCACATCCGACATAATTATCCATCACTGATCCGATGCCTACGAGCTTTCCATATACTGGTTTACGCTTATTTACTTTCTCGTTGCTATTGTTACAATCACTACAAAATACCAAAAATATTACTTTGGTTTCATTACTCTTTTGTTACCGTTACCATCACTATCATATTACTTTGCTACTAAACACTTTGCTGCAGATACTAAGTTTCCAGGTGTGGTTGAATTGACAACTCAGCTGCTAATACTTGAGAATATTCTTTGGCTCCCCTTGTGTCGAATCAATAAATTTGGGTTGAATACTCTACCCTCGAAAGCTGTTGCGATCCCCTATACTTGTGGGTCATCAAGACTAATTTCTGGCGCCGTTGCCGGGGAGCATAGCTCTATCCTTTGAGTCACTTGGGATTTATATCTGCTGGACACTATGAAGAATTTGAAAGACGCTAAGACAACAATTTATAATTCAACTACGACGGGAGGTAAGGAACTGCCATCTAGCTCTGCAGTTGATTCACCTTCTGTTATGAGTAAGCTTGCGACACCTAAACCTGCTTTTGCTATTCGTTCTGATATGTCGCATGTTATTGATGATGCTACTTCTTCTATACATGATACTTATGATGAAACTACTTCTATGCTTGATACTACTGTACCACTTGGTGAGTTTCTCGAGCAACGACTTGCTAGGGCTAGAGAGATTGGAAATATTGAATCTGATTATGAAGATGAAAGTGATGATGAAGAATCACTTGTTATTCCTGAGGGTTATTTATTTGATCAAGAAGCTTCTTTAGCTATTTTAGCTTGCAAAGATAGATATGAACTCAAAAGGTTAATAGCTAAATGGAATAAGCAATCTCTAAATGCTAGGATGAGACTTGACCCTGCTTTTGCTACTTCACCTATCTGTGTTACTGATAAGGATTATGAATTCTCTGTTGATCCTGATATAATTACTTTGGTTGAATCTGATCCTTTTCATGGCTATGAATCTGAAACTGTTGTGGAACTTCTTACTAAATTAAATGATATAGCCACCCTGTTCACTAATGATGAGAGATCTTGCTACTTTTATATTCTTAAAATATTTCCTTTCTCATTAAAGGGTGATGCTAAGATATGGTTTAATTCTCTTGATCCTGGTTGTGTGCGTAGTCCCCAGGATATGATTTACTACTTCTCTGCTAAATATTTCCCTCCTCATAAGAAACAAGCTGCTTTAAAGGAAATATACAACTTTGTGCAAATTAAAGAAGAGAGTCTCCCACAAGCTTGGGGGAGGCTTCTCAAGTTACTTAATGCATTGCCTGATCATTCTCTTAAGAAAAATGAAATACTTGATATCTTTTATAATGGACTAACCAATGCTTCCAGAGATTACCTTGATAGTTGTGCTGGTTCTCTTTTCAGGGAAAGGACACCGGATGAAGCTGAAATCTAATTGAATAATATGTTGACAAATGAAAATAATTGGGCACCTCCTGAGCCAGCTCCTGCTTCAATTAATGATCCTATTCCTAAACCAACTCTGAAGAAGAGAGGTGTTCTATTCCTCAGTCCTGAAGATATGCAAGAGGCAAAGAAATCTATGAAAGAAAAAGGTATTAAACCTAAAGATGTTAAGAATTTACCTCCTATTAAAGAAATACATGGTATTAATTTACCGCCTGCCGAAGAAACATATGATCTTGATCCTTTATTTATTGAAGAACCTCCAGACCTTGATAACCCGACACAGGTAGTAAAGGTAAATTCTCTCTATAGATATGATAAAGCTGAAATCCCTCCTACTAAAATTGCTAGTCAATGCTTGGATGAGTTTGATAATTTTATGTTTAAGCAAGAAGACTTCAATGCTTATTTTGGTAGACAATTAAACAAAATGCTGATATGATTAAATACTTGGGTGATTATATGGCTAATATTAGAGGTGAACTTAAACTTGTTAACAAACATGCTTCTATGGTTACCACTCAAGTAGAACAAGTACTTAAAACTCAAAAGGAATTGCTCAATGAGATGAATAGTAAGAAAAATGATTATGCTGTTGAAGTGGCTACTAGAACTGGTAGAATGACTCAGGAACCTTTCTATCCTGAAGGCCACCCTAAGAGAATTGAGCAAGATTCTCAGAGAAATAAAATTGATGCACCTAGTTCTTCTAAAAAGAAAAAAAGAAAAATGATAGAACTGTGCAAACTTCTAGTGAACCTATTGCTGAACCACCTGATAATCCAAATAATATCTCTATGTCTGATGCTGAAACACAATCTGGCAATGAACATGAACCTAATGAAAATGTTAATGATGATGTTCATAATAATGCTCAACCTAGTAATGATAATGATGTAGAAACTGAACCTGTTGTTGATCTTGATAACCCACAATCAAAGAATCAACGCTATGATAAGAAAGACTTTGTTGCTAGGAAACATGGTAAAGAAAGAGAGCCTTGGGTTCAGAAACCCATGCCTTTTCCTCCCAAACCATCGAAGAAAAAGGATGATGAGGATTTTGAGCGCTTTGCTGAAATGATTAGACCTATCTTTTTGCGTATGCAATTCACTGATATGCTCAAAATGAATCCTTATGCTAGGTACATGAAAGATATTGTTACAAATAAAAGAAAGATACCAGAAGCTGAAATTTCCACCATGCTTTCTAATTATACTTTTAAGGGTGGAATACCAAAGAAACTTGGAGATCCAGGAGTACCTACTATACCATGCTCCATTAAAAGAAACTATGTTAAAACTGCTTTATGTGATCTTGGAGCCGGTGTTAGTGTTATGCCTCTCTCTTTATACTGTAGACTTGATTTGAGTAAGTTGACACCTACTGGAATATCTTTGCAAATGGCTGATAAATCAACTGCTATACCTGTCGGTATTTGTGAGGATGTGCCTGTTGTGGTTGCAAACGTTACTATTTTAACGAACTTTGTTATTCTTGATATTCTCGAGGACGATAGTATGTGTATTATTCTTGGAAGACCTTTTCTTAATACTGCAGGGGCTGTTATTGATTGCAACAAACGCAATGTCACTTTTCATGTTAATGGTAATGAGCATACGATACACTTTCCAAGGAAACAACCTCAAGTTCATAGTATCAATTCTATTGGAAAAATTCCATGATTATATTTGGAGGTTTTGAATTTCATCTTCCTACTGTCAAGAAGAAATATGATATACTTATTATTGGGGATGGGCATATCCCCGTTGAGGTAACCTAGTGTTATTCGAAATTTCTCCGGTTTCATGTTAATCAGAATGAGTTTGTTAACAAGACTTGATCAACCTTGTTAGTGGATTCCTTTTGATGAGCATGAGATGGACGAAACTAGAAGCACAACCTTTTGTACCCTCTCTATACTTTCTGTTATCTAGTTGAAATAAAGTGAAAACAATTAATTTTTTGTCTGTTATCTGATTATCCGTGTAATATAAAAATACCTCGAAAATAAAAGTTCTCCAAATGCCCTAAAAATTAAATATTATTTTCTCTAGAATATTTGACGATTTATGGAACAAAGAATGCACCAGGGGGGCCAACCACCTTGCCACGAGGGTGGAGGGCGCGCCCACCCCCCTAGGGCGCGCCCCCTGCCTCGTGGGCCCACGGTGGCCCTCCTCCACTTATTACTGCACCCATCCTCTTCTTCTTCCTCCCACAAACATGAAAAACCAACTCAAGCACGAGTTCCAGCCCTCTTTGCTGCCATTTTTTATCTCCTTGCTCAAAGCACCTCTCACAAAACTGCTTGGGGAGATTGTTCCTTGGTATGTGACTCCTCCATTGGTCCAATTAGTTTTTGTTCTAGTGCTCTATTCATTGCAATTTTTTGCTGCTTAGGTGACCCTATTCTTGAGCTTGCATGTCAAATTTATATGGTCAAAAGTAGTTTTCATGCATGATATAGGCCCTAGGCACTTGTAGGAGTGGTTGCTATCAATATTATTGAGTTTGGTTTACTTTTATTTTGAAGTTACTAAAAAATTTCAGAATTTTTCAGAGGAAGAAATATGCTTAGGAAAATGTTCCAAGGTGGTTCTTCAAGGAAGCAAGGACCCAGGCTTGCAATGCGTGATGCTGACGAAGAGCCACCAAGAGATGCTCAAGTGCGTCCTTCTGAGTGGCATTCTAAAAATTTTATGGATCGAGTAGGAATTAAAGAAGAATTTAACGCATATTTGCGTAATGCCAGTCTTGAGGACTTGGAGGCAGACAAATGCCCCTAGTATCATGATCTCACAAGCTCTTTTGTGAGGAGGTTTGAGTATTCATCTTCGCGTAATTCTCCTTCAGTCATGTTTGATCTTTATGACAAATCTTATACCATGGACTTAGAGGATTTCACTTATGCTTGCAAACTTCCACAGTGGGGTAGTGTTAGAGATCCCCCTAAATCTGAATTTAGAAACTTTTTTGCTAGTATAACTGCAGGGGAATCTAGAGATATAACGCAAGCTACCATAGGGAGCATTCACTTTCCTAATATACATTATTTTGCTCTCTTCATAGGTAGGTGCATAAATGCTAAGGATGAAGCATGTCACATGTGTGTCCCTAACCTTAGCATTCTCAGGAGTGCTGTGTCAGGAGACCAATCTTATCATATGGGAGCCATTGTAGCTCGTAGGTTACATCATAATAGATATAATGGAGATTTCTTTGGAGGAATTTATGCAACCCGCTTAGCTAAATTTCTTGAGATAGACATTCGTGAAGGAGACATGGAGTTGCCTCCTGCTTATTTAGATTTTGATTCTATGGTTTCTAACCATTTTGTTGAGAGGAACGAATCACCTCTCCAGTACCGACTAATCTTTGACAGACACCATGCTGTCCGTATTACTCTCCCTGCTCCTGCTTTCTTTGATTATCAGGCAAGAGGAGGATATACTATTACCAGAGAGGAGGAAGATGAGTACGAGAGGAGAGAAGAGGCTGCTCGTCGCCACGCTACTGCTCAGCAGGCGATAGCTGCTGCATCACAGTACGACCCCAACAACTATTATTGTGGATATCAGCTAGGCCAGCCGTGGCCATAGACCAACTTAGGCCAAAAGCCTAAGCTTGGGGGAGTACATATTTCTCACCGACATTACATTTATGTTCACACACACTCATTGCTAGATGTCGGTGTTCATACTTTTTCATTGTATCATCCATGCTAGTTTATTTCATTTTATGCTTTCTTCTTGTGTGTTTAATAAACCTTAAGAAAAAAACCAAAAAAATTAGTTGTAGCTTTTAATTAATTTACTTTCCATGCTTGTAGTAGTAATAAAAAAGAAAACCGAAAAAGATTTCCCGTTCTTCTTTTGCTTCTTGGGAGCTTTCCTGTGTAAATAGTTTTATTTCTTTTCCTTCTTTAGGGGTCGATAGGAGAAGACCATGATTAAATTGTTGAAGTGGCTCTTATATGTTTTATTGTTGATTTAACCAAGAGCCCATATTGCTTTGTCTTCTCCTGTTTATTGAATGCTCGTAGATTCCAGCTTAGTCCAATGCACGTGCACTCTTATTATTATTCACATCGTTTGGTCGTGCAAGTGAAAGGCAATTATGATGATATATGATGGACTGACTGAGATGAGAAAAGCTAGTACGAACTCGACCTCTTTTGTTTTTGTAAATATGATGAGTTCATCGTTCTTGATTCAGCTTGTTATGAATAAACATGTTTGCAATGACAATTAGAGATCATAGTTGCTTGTGCCATGCTTGATTAGCTATGAGTTATAATGGTTTACCTTGCGTGCCAACATGCTATTAAAATGGTTATGATGTGGTATGATAGGGTGGTATCCTCCTCTGAATGATTTAAGTGAATTGACTTGGCACATGTTCACGCATGTAGTTGAAACAAATCAACATAGCCTTCACGATATTTATGTTCATGGTGGGTTATATCCTACTCATGCTTGCATGCAATGTTTATTAATTGTAATGCATGTACATGGTTGTTATCGCTCTCTAGTTGGTCGCTTCCCAGTCTTTTGCTAGCCTTCACCTGTTCTAAGCGGGAATACTGCTTGTGCATCCAATCCCTTAAACCCCAAAGTTATTCCAGATGAGTCCACTATACCTTCCTATATGCGGTATCTACCTGCCGTTCCAAGTAAATTTGTATGTGCCAAACTCTAAACCTTCAAATAATCATCCTGTTTTGTATGCTCGAATAGCTCATGTATCAACTAGGGCTGCCTGTATCTTCCATGCTAGGCGGGTTATTCTCAAGAGGAGTGGACTCCGCTCCTCACTCACGAGAAAATGGCTGGTCACTGGGATGCCCAGGCCCATGCTTTATGCAAACTAAATCAAAATAATTGCAAAACAAAACTCCCCCTGGGACCTGATGTATGTTGGAAGCACTCGTTGTTTCGAGCAAGCCATGGATTGATGTTTGTTCGTGGAGGGGGAGTATAAACTTTACCATTCTATTTGGGAACCGCCTATAATGTGTGTAGCATGGAAGATATCGCCATCTCTTTGTTTTTATGTTGAGAATGAAAGTATACCGCTCAAAATGTTATTCACTTCTATTTCAAAACCGAGCTCTAGCACCTCTACAAATCCCTGCTTCCCTCTGCGAAGGGCCTATGTATTAACTTTTATGTTGAGTCATCATCCTCTTATTAAAAGCACCAGTTGGAGAGAACCGCTGTCATTTGCATTCATTATTGTTAGTTTACATTGGGCGTGACTATGATTGGATCTCTTTTACCATGAATTACAATGTCTAGTCAGTCCTTAATCTTTAAAGGTGCTCTGCATTTATGTTTTGCGGTCTCAGAAAGGTCTAGCGAGATACCATCTTGCTATATCATATTATGATTGTTTTGAGAAAGTGTTGTCATCCAAGATTTATTATTATGGCTTGCTAGTTGATTATGCTATTGATATGGGTAATCATGAGATCTAAGAATTATTGCAAATATGGTTAGTTATAATCTTTGCTGAAAACTTTAATGCCAGCTTGACATATTTACAACAACAAGAGCAAACAGAGTTTGTAAAAGTTTTTCTTTCAGTTTGTCAACTGAATTGCTTGAGGACAAGCAAGGGTTTCAGCTTGGGGGAGTTGATACATCTCCTTCGTATCTACTTTTCCAAACACTTTTGCCCTTGTTTTGGACTCTAACTTGTATGATTTGAATGGAACTAACCCGGACTGACGCTGTTTTCAGCAGAATTGCCATGATGTTGTTTTATGTGCAGAAAACAAAAGCTCTCGGAATGACCTGAAACTCCACGGAGTATCTTACAATAAATAATAAAAAATCCTCTCCAAATATGAAGACCAGGGGGGCCACACCCTTGCCACGAGGGTGGGGAGCGCCCCCCCCCCCCTAGGGCGCGCCCCTATCTCGTGGGCCCCCTGGAGACCTCCCGACTCCAACTCCAACTCTATATAACTGCTTTCAGGGAGAAAAAAAATAGGAGAGAAGATTTCATCGCGTTTTATGATACGGAGCCGCCGCTAAACCCTAAAACCTCTTGGGAGGGCTGATCTGGAGTCCGATCGGGGCTCCGAGGAGGGGCATTTGTCGCTGTCGTCATCATCAACCATCCTCCATCACCAATTTCATGATGCTCACCGCCGTGCGTGAGTAATTCCATCATAGGCTTGCTGGACGGTGATGGATTGGATGAGATTTATCATGTAATCGAGTTAGTTTTGTTAGGGTTTGATCCCTAGTGTCCACTGTGTTCTGCGATTGATGTTGCTATGACTTTGCTATGCTTAATGCTTGTCACTAGGGCCCGAGTGCCATGATTTCAGATCTGAACCTATTATGTTTTCATCAATATATGAGAGTTCTTGATCCTAGCTTGCAAGTCTATAGTCACCTATTATGTGTTTTGATACGTTAACCCCGAAGCGAAAATAATCGGGATACTTATCGGTGATGACCGTAGTTTGAGGAGTTCATGTATTCACTATGTGCTAATGCTTTGTTCCGGTTCTCTATTAAAAGGAGGCCTTAATATTCCTTAGTTTTCATTAGGTCCCCGCTGCCACGGGAGGGTAAGACAAAAGATATCATGCAAGTTCTTTTCCATAAGCACGTATGACTATATTCGGAATACATGCCTACATTACATTGATGAATTGGAGCTAGTTCTGTGTCACCCTATGTTATGATTGTTACATGATGAACCACATCCGGCATAATTATCCATCACTGATCCGATGCCAACGAGCTTTCCATATACTGGTTTACACTTATTTACTTTCTGCTTGCTATTGTTACAATCACTACAATATACCAAAAATATTACTTTTCTTTGATTACTCTTTTGTTACCGTTACCATCACTATCATATTACTTTGCTACTAAACACTTTGCTGCAAATACTAAGCTTCCAGGTGTGGTTGATTTGACAACTCAGTTGCTAATACTTTAGAATATTCTTTGGATCCGCTTGTCTCGAATCAATAAATTTGGGTTAAATACTCTACCCTCGAAAGCTGTTGCGATCCCCTATACTTGTGGGTCATCACGCCGCCCAAGATGCAAGCGACTGCGTGCGGCTCCTAGAAGCCCCCAGCCCCCTCGTCCCGGTGGTGGTCATCGTTCCTCCTTGGCGGCGGCAACGGGGAAAGACCAGTGTTGCCCTAGGGGTGATCCTCGTGAGGCGGGTCCCTCCAGGCACCCTCGCGAGGTTGGTCCTGCCAGCGGTCCTCACGGGGCCGGTCACGCCACTCCTAGCGTGGGCCACGGTCGTCCCAGTGTCCGCCTCCGCGTCCGCCTCCGCGGCCGTAGCCCCGGTCATTGCGCTCGGGGCATCGGCCGAAGCGTCCTTCCCGAATGGCTCTAAGCTTTTGACAGTCGATGGTGTTGTGGGTGTTCAGGTTGTGGAAGGTGCAGAATGGGCTGCCATTCTTGGATGGCTCTGGCTGATCTCTGCCTCGCTTGGTGTCTGGCTCTGCTGCGAGCACTACTACCTCCTTGCGCTTCACGTTCTTGGCCTTGGCCTTCTTTTCCTCCACTCATGTAGCCGGCAGCTCAAGGAGAGAGAGGGGCCCCTCCTCAGCTCTTGCCACTACAAAAAAATACACTTCCGTGATGATACATGTTTGTCACAGTAGGTCGCATTTTCTGTCATGCATGTACATCCATGACAAATTTATGACAGAATCAAGATAGTCATACTTGTGCTGTCGTAGAAGTGTTTCATGACATTGCCAATATTATCATCACGGAAGTGTCCACTTCCATGACGATAAATCGCGCGTCACAGAAGTGCTTTCGTCAAGGGTGACCGACACGTGGCATCCACCGTAACGGAACGCCGTTAAGCTACCGGGTCGGATTTTGGATCCGATAACCCGTTAATAGCCACGACCAATGCCGATTTTCCACGTGTAAAATTCTCATTGGCTGACGGATCCACGCGTCAGCTCCGCGTTGGCACAGGTGTCACTCATCCAATGGTCGAGATGGGCCAATGATATGTTGACACGTGGACCGGACCAAAAGTGGCCCACAAAGATTAAATGGGCCGGCCCAACCGAAGGCCCATAAGATTTAGCGGACCATAATGGGTCGGCCCAGCTAAAGGCCCACAAGATTTAGCGGACCATAATGGGCCGGCCCAGCTAAAGGCCCACACGATTTTGCAGACCATAATGGGCCGGCCAAGCTAAAGGCCCACAAGATTTTGCGGACCACAATGGGCTGGCCCAGCTAAAGGCCCACAAGATTCTGCCGACCATAATGGGCCGACCCAGCTAAAGGCCCAATATTCTCTGTCAAATCGGCCAGTCAACGGCCTGTCCTAAACTTGTCATCAACGCGGCCCATGGTCAGTTCTGGCCTGTTAACAGTCCGCTAAGTAATTGGGCCGAATTACGGCCCGGTATATTTCCGGCCTGTTAAAGGTCCGGCTTCATTTGGGCCCATTTACAGGCCATCAAAACTTTAAGCCCATAAACGACCGTGAAGGATTTGGGTCATATCCGGCCATGTCTGACATTCGGCATGTTAGAGGCCCACTATAGCTTTGGGCCACTTTCGGCCTGTTGTCATTTTCGGCATGTTAACGTCGGACGTAAACCATGGGCCATATGCGGCCCAACGTCATATCGGGCCCATTAACGACCCATATAAAAATGACGATAATCTAGCCCGACCGAAGTTCTGGCCTGTTAAAGGCCCGTGTATTAGGTCGGCGCATTTACGACCCGTCCGAATTTCGGCCTGTTAAAGTCCAGTGGGTTATTTGGCACAATCATGGCCCAATCTCACTTTCGGTTATTTTATGGGCTCGAGATATTTACACCTATAAACGGCCTATTTTACTAAGGGCCCAAATTATGTTTAGGCCTGTTAAAGGCCCACTATGGGCATAGGCCTACCAGAAAAATATGAAAGCTTATGTTGATTTAGGCCTAGATATTTTTAGTGGGCTACATGCCAATTTCGGCCCGTAATCATTTTTAGCCCAATTGGAATGGGCCCGACGAATGTTGGCATGTTGGACTCCTACGAAGCTTTCGGCCGAATACATTTCTAAGATAAACCTACACTATACAAAAATAGCGTCGTAATTACTGCAGCCTGAGGCAGCATCATAAATGTTGTATCACAACAAAATAAATTCCAACCATATAACAAAGGCATGTTGGCATAAAGTTTACAGTCCTTCCAGATAAAAGCACCATCAGATGTATAGAAGCACAGATCATTTGACCTAAGTGCTAATGTTTCAGGCTATAGAATCTGATGGAGCAACACGATCTCCACCTTTTTTCGCCATTGCTCTTGAACAATGAAGCGAATGTCTGATAGTCTGGTTTCAAAACCATTCATATCTTGACGACATTTCTCAACCACTATTCTTGTTTCCGAAACAACGTCCATTAGGGATTGGACTTGTGTCTGGAGCACAGATATATCACTCTGTCTAGCAGGAAGATTTTGTTTAGTAGGCGATTTGGACGAGGTTACCTAGACAAACAACCCAGAATTACGCAGGAAGGTGCTTTTTGCACTGTTAGTGGAGAGATACTGACGCACTGCAGCAAGAGGTGACATTGTGCCTGTAGTAGCCTCGTCACCTTCAAGTGGTTGTGGCTATTCAATCATTTGTTCCATAGCTTCCTGAAAGTTTGAACTTGTAGATTAGTGTACCAGATAAGTTACTAATGAGAAAAAACAAACAAAGTAGGTTAAACGTTTATACATAACTTGTTTTGGTGAACTACTGTAATACATTAGCATGTATTGTAGTGCCAACTACATAATAAAATCACTTGCCGAACATATGTCCATGTAGCATGCCTACTGTATTGTCTATTTCCTCACATTCGTTGACATCTAAGGATAAAGAGACATGGTTTAAAGTAGGATGAACATAGTATGACATCATTCATATCATGGGCAAACAGATATAAAACAAACATGCTATTTTATCATTGTGTGCGCACGTGAACATAACAACTAGATTACAGATCAAGACCAAAAGAATATCCTTCATCTCTTTTAAACCATGTAAGGTGAAATGATACGTTAAGACAACTATGAATAAAAGTGAACAGAGTAACTGACATTGGCTGCAAACCAAGTAGTTAAATGAACACATCACAATAACAATCAGTTCAAGGCAGGAGGAGTAAGGACTTACAACAGCGGCTTGAACTGGTGAGCTCATGCCCTTCATCTTACTGGTGTGGCAATCCTTGAAGATTTGCACTGCATTCGGTTCAGGTTCTTTTTGGTCCGCACGGGATTTCCTCTGTATTTGGAACAAGTCAATATAGATACGATAATATGGCACAAAAAAAGAAGGAAGTAGCAGCTATTTACAAGAGCCTTGCAGTGTGCAATATAGCTACGAGATCCTGTGGTCTGTTGGAATTTCACTTTAGAACGGTTGGTTTTGTTCTTCAAACAGTTAGCCTAGAAGAAGATACACTTGTAAGGCACATACATAAATACAAGTTCAATATGTGGTCTGATCAAATACATATAGCCTACCTGATTCTTTGGATCAGACAGTGTTTAACGAGGGCTGTCCAGTCTTCATCTGTAATATATTCCAATGGAGATGTTTGGGAGATTTCATTGTTAGCCTTGCCTTCAAAGTGAGATTTTCTAAGGTGGTACCGACACTGTCGCAGAGCAGACTGAAAAACATGAGTGCATGCTTGTCTAGTTGCATCATCTTTCGGATCCAACTTGAACCTCATCTGTTGAAAAAAGAATTTGAGTCTTATTAGGAGGAAGCTAGAAAGTATGGGACAAAGCAAGACAATATTACTAATTGTGATGAATAACATTACTTACGGATAAATGGTCAAGGAAGGTGTTAAACTGGGTATTGTCTTTCTCATTCCTGTACTGGATCCATGTTGGGAGGATACGTGCATGACACCTAACGGCAACGGCTGCCTCTGATACTAACTTGGCTGACTCTGTAGCATCACGTGGCCTTTTTAAACCTGCCTCAAAATGAATCTACATTCTTCCTCCTTTAGATTTTGTTAATCTGTCAAGCATTATCCCTGATGTCTGTTTCCGCTTGCGCCGTGGTGCTAGTTCAACAACAAATATGGAAAGTGTTAGTGTACATCAAACTGTGAGAGTACATATAAAGGAGCATGCAACTGCAACTTGACTCGGTCAGGTACCATCTTGGTGTTGATGCTCATGAGGTTCATCTGATCTTGCCAAGTCCTGTTGTGTCAGCAGTGCTTCGGAAGTAGTGTTAGGTGTGAAGGCAGCTTGGGAGGTGGCCAGTTCCGGAGCAAACGAACGAGTAAATGGTTGATATGCTGGTACAGTTGAAGCGGATGTTGCAGCTGGTGGAGCAGGTGATACTGTGTTTGTAGATTTAGCCGATGGACTTGGACCTTCTACTGCACTATAAGTACCAGCAGAATCTCGACGGTAGAACCTTTTCCGTTTCACCCGACGAGTAACAGCACTCCCTACTATATTATTTTCCTTGCTCTTTTTTGACTTTTCCATTGAGGGAGTCCTGGATTAGGGGGTGTTCGGATAGCCGGACTATACCTTCAGTCGGACTCCTGAACTATGGAGATACAAGATTGAAGACTTCGTCCCGTGTCCGAAAGGGACTTTCCTTGGTGTGGAAGGCAAGCTTGGCGATACGGATATGCAGATCTCCTACCATTGTAACCAACTTTGTGTAACCCTAACCCTCTCCGGTGTCTATATAAACCGGAGGGTTTTAGTCCGTAGGACAACATACACAACAATCATACCATAGGTTAGCTTCTAGGGTTTAGCCTCTCCGATCTCGTGGTAGATCTACTCTTGTACTACCCATATCATCAATATTAATCAAGCAGGACGTAGGGTTTTACCTCCATCGAGAGGGCCCGAACCTAGGTAAAACTTCGTGTCCCTTGTCTCCTGTTACCATCCGGCCTAGACGCTCAGTTCGGGACCCCCTACCGGAGATCCGCCGGTTTTAACACCGACATTGGTGCTTTCATTGAGAGTTCCTCTGTGTCGTCGTCGTCAGGCTCGATGGCTCCTACGATCACCAATAACGATGCAGTCCAGGGTGAAACCTTCCTCCCCGGACAGATCTTCGTCTTCGGCGGCTTCGCACTGCGGGCCAATTCAGTTGGCCATCTGGAGCAGATCGAAAGCTATGCCCCTGGCCGTCAGGTCAGATTTGGAAGTTTAAACTACACAGCTGAGATCCGCGGGGACTTGATCTTCAATGGATTCGAGCCACTGCCGAGCGCGCCACACTGTCTCGACGAGCATGATCTAGCTCTGCCGCCGAACAGTGCCCTGGAGGCCGCACCCACATCGGATTCGACCCTTCATTCGGAGCCAGCTGCGCCGATCGAGGATGGGCGGTTGGATGCCGCCTCGGGGGCTGCGATCCCAACGGCGATTGAGCCAAACACCACCCCCGCACTCCGCGAGACTTGTGACTCCAAGGAGCCGGACTCCTTTCCGGACTCTGAACCCTCCGCGCCCCTGCCGATCGAATCCGATTGGGCGCCGATCATGGAGTTTACTGTCGCGGAAATCTTTCAGCACTCGCCTTTCGGCGATATTCTGAAGACACTGGAGTCTCTCTCTTTATCAGGAGAGCCCTGGTCGGACTACGGTCAGCAAGGTTGGGGTACGGACGATGAAGAAATTCAAAGCCCACCCACCACCCACTTTGTAGCCACTGTCGACGATTTAACCGACATGCTCGACTTCGACTCCGAAGACATCGACGGTATGGACGCCGATGAAGGAGACGATGAAGAACCAGCGCCTATCAGGCCCTGGAAAGCCACCTCGTCATATGACATATACATGGTGGACACCCCAAAAGAAGGAGATGGCGATGGAACGGCGGAGGATGACCCCTCCAAGAAACAGCCTAAGCGCCGGCGTCAGCGGCGCCGCTCAAAATCCTGCCAAAACAAATACGGAGATTCCAGCACGGGAGATAATAATACTCCGGAGAGTGCCGAAGAAAACCCCCTCTAGCAAGATGTAGCACAGGAGGATGGAGAAACCAGCCCTCATGAGAGAGCGGCAGACAGAGAGGTCGAGGACGATAATCATATGCCTCCCTTCGAGGACGAGGCAAGCCTCGACGACAACGGATTAGTCGTGCCAGAGGATCCCGTCGAGCAAGAGCATTTTCAACGCAGGCTTATGGCCACGGCAAGAAGCCTCAAGAAAAAACAGCAACAGCTTAGAGCTGATCAGGATTTGCTAGTCAATAGATGGACTGAAGTATTTGCGGTCGAAGAGCATAAACTCGAACGCCCCTCCAAGAGCTACCCAAAGCACAGGTTGCTACCCCGATTGGAGGAGGAAGCACTTGAACCTACATCAACTGCACTCGATACGGCCGATCGGCCACCTCGTGGCCGCGACAGAGAGGCCTCTCGACCCTCCACTCAAGCCGCACCCCGTACCAAGGCATGGGAAAATGTGCCGGACCTGCGAGATATGTTGGAGGACAAGGCAAGGCAAACAAGATCGATCTACGGATCGCGTGGGCGCCCCACGACTCGAGACGGTAACCGTCACGCCGGCCACAAATTCGGCAGGGCCGAACACAGTAGACAAAGCTCATTGGAGCTATGTCGTGATATAGCCCAGTACAGAGGCACCGCACACTCACTATGCTTCACAGACGAAATAATGGATCATCAAATCCCCGAGGGTTTCAAACCCGTAAACATCGAATCATATGATGGCACAACAGATCCTGCGGTATGGATCGAGGATTATCTCCTTCATATCCACATGGCCCGCGGCGATGATTTCCATGCCATCAAATACCTCCCACTCAAGCTTAAAGGACCAGCTCGGCATTGGCTTAACAGCTTGCCAATAGGATCAATCAGTTGTGGGAGGACCTGGAAGCCGCATTCCTCAACAATTTCCAGGGCACTTATGTGCGACCCCCAGACGTCGATGACCTAAGTCACGTAATTCAGCAGCCAGAGGAATCGGCCAGGCAATTTTGGACACGGTTCCTAACAAAGAAAAATCAAATAGTCGACTGTCCGGATGCTGAGGCCCTAGCAGCCTTCAAGCACAATATCCGCGACGAGTGGCTCACCCGGCACCTTGGACAGGAAAAGCCGAAGTCTATGGCAACACTCACAACACACATGACCCGCTTTTGCACGGGAGAAGACAGCTGGCTTGCTCGTAGCAACAATATGACCAAGAACCCTGGTAATTCGGATACCAGGGACAGTAGTGGCAGGTCGCGTCGCAACAAGCAGAAGCGCCGCATTAACGGCGACAATGCTGAGGATACGGCAGTTAATGCCGGATTCAGAGGCTCTAAATCCGGTCAGCGGAAAAAGCCATTCAAAAGGAATCCTAGGGGGCTGTCCAGTTTGGACCGAATACTCGACCGCTTGTGCCAGATACATGGCACCCCCGAAAAGCCAGCCAATCACACCAACAGGGATTGTTGGGTGTTCAAGTAGGCAGGCAAGTTAAATGCCGAAAATGAAGACAAGGGGCTGCATAGCGATGACGACGAAGAGCCCCGGCCGCCGAACAACAGTGGACAGAAGGGTTTTCCCCCACAAGTGCGGCTCGGTGAACATGATATATGCAACCCACGTCCCCAAAAGGGAGCGGAAGCACGCGTTAAGGGACGTATACACGGTAGAGCCAGTCGCCCCAAAGTTCAACCAATGGTTCTCCTGCCCGATCACCTTTCATCGAAGGGACCATCCCACTAGCATCCGTCATGGCGGATTCGTCGCATTGGTTCTAGACCCAATTATTGACGGATTTCATCTCACTAGAGTCCTTATGGACGGCAGCAGCTGCCTGAACCTGCTTTACCAGGATACAGTGCGGAAAATGGGTATAGATCCCTCGAGGATTAAGCCCATCAAAACGACCTTTAAAGGCATAATACCAGGTGTAGAGGCCAACTGTACAGGCTCAGTCACAGTTGAAGTGGTCTTCGGATCTCCGGATAATTTCCGAAGCGAGGAGTTAATCTTCGACATAGTCCCATTCCGCAGTGGCTATCACGCACTACTCTGGCGAACCGCATTCGCCAAGTTCAATGCGGTACCGCACTACGCATACCTTAAGCTCAAAATGCCAGGCCCTCGAGGAGTAATTACAGTCAATGGAAACACCGAACGCTCCCTCCGAATGGAGGAGCACACGGCGGCCCTTGCAGCAGAAGTACAAAGCAGCCTCTCCAGGCAGTTCTCCAGTCCAGCCATTAAATGACTGGACACCGTCAAGCGTGCCCGGAGTAACCTACAACAAGACCACCTAGCACGATCCGAGCAGGCCTAGCAATGCGGCCCCAACCCCAGCCCTTGCAAAAAGGCGACGCCAATGCTTTGCATACATAACTACGCTCTAGAAATACCATGGGTACAGGGGGAGGGGCACCATCACGGCACGCCCGAAACACGGCTTAAACTGCACCAGGGGCTGCCGATTTTTTAATTTTCTCTTACTTTCAGGACCCCATTCTTCGGAAGGCCTGTTCGGCAGTTCAATTGCCGCACAAACGATGCAAGAACCAGGGAAGCAGACAAGCCACGCCACATTACGGAACTCCCAGGTGGTCTCTATCACGAGCAGTATACCTGTTTCCCATACCATTCCGCAGCATGCCCCTGGAACAGACATGTTAAATAGTCCAACCTTTTGCTTATCGCATTATTTGTATCGTTCTGCTTTGATCGCAGCCCTTTTTAATAAACAATGCATAGCTTTTGTCTATTTTCGCATTACTCTTTTTTTATTTATATATGTTCCTTGACGACATGTTGCAGCCGTACACTTTGGTACGGCCAAAATACGCCAGGGGCTTTAGTACCCCTCAATATGGTGTGAGAAGTCCGAACACTTTAACAAGTGCGGCACCCCGAACTTATAGCATTATATGCATCGGCTCCGAATCATGTCTTGGGTCAATAGTTGGGTTTTCCCGGCTCCTATGTTTTGGTGCCTTACGTGCTGCTATATCGGCTAAGGTAGCACTAGGAGAACCACTGCGATTGTGCCCCAGTTGAGCTGGGTCGAGCACCTCAGTGGAGAAAGATAAAACTGACTATCATGATGAAGCGAGAGCCGGTCGCTGTTCGAGAGGTTTTTCGAGTCCCTAAAGACTTATGCCGCTTAGAGCGAGGAGTCGGCTTTGTCCGGCCAAGGCGTGGATAGCGCCCCGAACTCGGTCTTCCGAATACCAGGGGCTTCGCCGAAATTTAAAATTATAGAATTCTATGGCTAAGTGAGAGTGTTCACGCATTATAGTCCGATTGCCTTGTTCGTTGGGCTGAGCGCCTCCCTCGAAGGACCCAAACATGGGAAAAAGAGCGCTCAGGTTTATCCCCGAACACCCCAGCACTAGCGGCACGGGGGCAGAAGCCGACGACTCGCCATCTCTCAGAATTGATAAATAGCCGCACAGAAGGTAATATTTTAAATTCCAACAACATTGCTTAGCGCATATGAACAAGTTTTCAGCGCACAGGACAAAACGAGCGACTTTTACTCAAAAAATACATCCTTGGAACATTCATCCGCCACAAGGCAAGCACCCTTCAGAACATCCTTATAGTAACTAGTCGTCAACCCGTGCTACTGCACAGGCTAGTTATTGTTGAAAAATCACAATAATATACATAAAAAATTTAAGTAATTGTTTACTTTAAATCCCTTACAAATTAGAATTACGGAATTTTTAAAATTATTTTTACTACTTAATTTCATGGCATATAAAATATTATATTTCCATACGCCCTACACTTAAAACATAGTGGATAAGCAAATACTACCTTTGAATTTTTTGTATTGATCTTTGTGCCACACCAAAATTTGGTCACACCATTATATATATTTAACGTCTCCTAAATTTAACAATTGCTAAATGCCTATGAAGATGTCCTATATTTTTAACACTACTATACATATAGCATGTATGCTTTGGCTCTCTACCACTTATTATTGGCCGGTTACCTATGTTTCCACATGCATACATGTGGTTAAGTTACTTTTGAAAATATGCATGACCAACAACCATTTTCTCTCAGTAGTTAGTTACGCCGATCAATCTCAGCCCCATCCATGCGTGCTCTCGATGTGTGTGTGTGTATGTGTGTGTGTGTGTGTGTGTTTGTGTGTGTGTGTGTGTGTGTGTGTGTGTTTGTGTGTGTGTGTGTGTTACAAACGCGCATGTGTCTCTGAAATTATGAAATCAGTCGGTTCCTAATGCACTTGTGCGGTTTAATTATTTTGGATTATTTTGAGATTTTTGTTTCACTCGTGCGGTTTAGCAATTTTGGATTTTTAATATAATCTAGTATTTGTTTATTAAGTATATTTCTGGCATAGATTTAGAACTTCTTCTATATTAATATCTTTGTATTTTCAGAAAACACTATGTACATGTCATGTACAATTTTGGGAATATACTTAAGTGTGATTTTTGAATGAGCAAAATAGTTCACTTACCTAGATTTACGAAAAATACACTGAAGTAGTGTACATAGATTTATAGTGAAGAGAACATCGTCCATCTGTGATGTACGTTGTGTTCAAAAATAATAATTTGTGATGTACGTATATTCCTTTTTACTGGAATATTGTACATATATTTGTACCTAGCCATGTTACGCATTTGCATGTGTGTGTAGCTTCATCTCTATGTTTCCATTAAAAAAATCTGATTTTAATTTGCACGTTTCCTTTGTTTTAGGGAGCTACACGTTTCCTTCCTCCCTTTTTGATATCAAATAATTCCTTCCAAGCGTAGTACTAACAGATTCTTGGGCGTGGATTGGATCTGACATTTAAACGCACGTTTAAATCCAATCGTGATACATATGGACTCTTGGAGAGTTTCCTTTTCTTCTTTAATTCTAAGCGCAGTATATAAGGCTTCTATTTGATGGACAATCAGCCAGATCGTGGATTCATTTCCCTTTTATCATTGGACTGTTTTTTTACATTTTCTTGTTGGAGTTTTTAACATAGGCTTTCCTTTTTAATTTGTTTGAACTGATGGAGCCTTTCCTTTTTTTCTGACATGAGACTTTCCTTCTTTTTACGTGAGGCTTTCCTTCTTTTAATTTTTATGAACGCATGGAGCCTTTCCTTTTTTTTCTGACGTGAGACTTCCTTTCTTATAACGTGAGGCTTTCCTTGTTCTATTTTTTTTACATGAGGCTTTCCTTGTTTTATTTAACTAACGTTAGTCGTGTCAGATGTGTTATTTTATAACATGGGATCATCGGCATTACGTAAGTTTTCGTTTTATCCTGATCGTACATTTTTTTAATCTAACGGTTTAATTAATTTTGATGATGTGGATTAATGAGAGATCATGAATGGTGCCTCCAATTAGTAAATATAAGATTCTCGAGCTTGCGATGCTCTTTCCCCGGCGGTGGCCCGTCCTTCACAAGCTTCTCAGCATCCAGCTTGCCCCAGTGCACCTTAGCACGGGCAAGGGCCCTACGGGCACCTTCAATGCAGACGGAGTGCTTGATGACTTCGAACCTCGGACAGGCCCCCACCAGCCGCCGCACCAGCCCGAAATAGCTCCCAGGCAGAGCCTCTCCAGGCCACAGCCGAACTATGAGGCCCTTCATGGCCTGTTCGGCCGCCTTGTGGAGCTCGACCAGTTGCTTCAGCTGGTCGCTCAGGGGCACGGGGTGTCCGCCTCAACATACTGAGACTAGAACACCTTCTCTGTCGAGCTTCCCTCCTCGGCTCGATAGAATGCGGCGGCATCGGACACACTCCGGGGAAGATCTGCGAAAGCTCCTGGAGAGCTCCGGATTCGGGTAAGTAACAAATAACTCACGTTTATGTGTTTGCTTTGCATAAAGAATGCCTTACCCCCCGCTATCTTCTTCACCTCATCCAACTCCTGGAGGGTCTTCTGGGATTCAGCCTTGGCAGACTTGGCATTTTCAATAGCCGCCGCGAACTCGGACGCTCGCGTCTTTGAGTCAAGCTCCAAACTCTCATGTTTTTTCATGAGAACCTGGAGCTCTTTCTGCACCTTGCCAACCTGGGCCTCATACTTATCCCGCTCGGTGCGCTCCGTGGCCGCCCACTTCTCGGCCTCGAGCAGCGCTTGCTTAAGGGTCGCCACCTCAGACGTGGCCCCTACAATAGCCACGATAATCCTGTCATTTTTTGCAATTCCACCTTTGTATATATATTTAAACAAGGTATTTCATACCTTCATTGCCCTCGAGCTGCTTCTTGGCATGCCCGAGCCCTTGCTCGGACCGCTCGAGGTTCTGCTTTAGCGTGTCCACTTTCGCAGTCAGTGCGGCGGACGCAAGCAGAGAAGCCTGCATACGCATATTGACTCCTTTTTGTTAGACTCCTGCGAATTTCATTTGATCCTCTATTCGTCTTTTCTTCCCGAACGCCAAACAGAGCATCAGGGGCTACTGTCTATGTGGTAATATTATTTACACATTCTTTACTTACCTCAAAGCCTGTTAAAAGGTTAGTACAAGCTTCAGTCAGTCCGCTCTGGGCGGACTGAACCTTCTGGACCACCGCACTCATAATGGTGCGGTGCTCCTCGTCGATGGAGGCGCCTTGGAGCGCCTCCAACAGATTGTTCGGCACCTCCGGTTGGACGGCGGTCACCGGCACGGTGGGCTTGCTCCTCGGAAGGAGGTCCCCTGCCGGACTCTGGAACCTTTGAAGGTTCCGGAGCGGTGTCCGGCCTATAGCCGGACTTGGAGCCCTGGGGGGTTTCATCCCCTTTACTCCTGGGGTCCGGGAGGTCGCCTTGCGGCGCCTATGGGACCACCTCCTCCCGGCTTGGAACCTGTTGGGACAACACTTCGGTGTCGTCCGTAGGGCGGGGGGAGGAAGCCGTCGGAAGCGAGTTCACATCCGACGAGTCCAGTGAGCCGCTCGACAACGCGTCGAACCGGTCTTTAGGTGGGCTGCATAAACATATTCGACATAAGGGAAGGCTGTACAATAAACGAATACTATGAATTACTCTGGTATCCGGATACTTATGATTTTGCCAAGGGCTTGGCCCTGAGCGGCCACTCCTCTCCGCCATCGTCGGCGTTGATGGAGTAGTCCGGAGGAAGTGTTTTCCCCTTCTTGGACCCTTCGGCCTCCCCAGTTGGGGCGGCCTTCCTTTTCTTCCCTTCCCCCACTGGAGGGGGAGGGGTCTCTTCTTCCTCCTCCTCGTCTTCATGGGAGGAGTGCGTCTTGGAGTCGTCGGATGAGGGATCCGACACCTCCAGGCGTCGGGCACTCTTTCGAGTCCCCGTGGCCTTCTTCTTGGCCTTCCTCTCCGGCACCACATGGGGTGCCGGAACCAGCAGCTTCGCCAAACAAGCATACGCTGGGCCTTCGGGCAAAGGAGCCGGACAGTTGATCTGTCCGGACGTCTCCTGGCAATCCTGTCAAAGGTAAGGGAGCTTAGATCCCGCATGGAGTCAAACTACGAAAAACTGATACCCTGTAAAAGGAAAAAACAGCTTACCGCATGAGCGTGACGCTGTGTACTGAATCCGCGATCCTCGGTAGCGGATGCGGGGGCCTCGGCGCCCTTGAAAAGCACCTTCCAGGCATCTTCGTACGTCGTGTCGAAGAGCATGCTCAGAGTTCGGTGCCGCGCTGGGTCGAACTCCCACAGGTTGAAAGCCCGTTGTTGACACGGGAGGATCAGGCGGATGAGCATAACCTGGACTACGTTGACAAGTTTGAGCTTCTTGTCCACCAGGGTTTGGACACATGTTTGGAGTCCGGTCAGCTCTCCTTTTTTACCCCATGACAGGCCCGTCTCCTTCCAGGAGGTGAGCCGCGTAGGGGGTCCGGATCGAAACTCGGGGGCTGCGACCCATTCGGGGTCGCGCGGCTCGGTGATGTAAAACCACCCCGATTGCCACCCCTTCAGGGTCTCCACAAAGGAGCCCTCGAGCCATAAGACGTTAGGCATCTTGCCCACCATGGCGCCTCCGCACTCCGCCTGGTTGCCGTGCACCACCTTCGGCTTGACATTGAAAGTCTTGAGCCATAGGCCAAAATGGGGGCGGATGCGGACGAAAGCCTCGCACACGACGATAAACGCCGAGATGTTGAGGACAAAGTTCGGGGCCAGATCGTGGAAATCCAGGCCATAGTAGAACATGAGCCCCCGGACAAATGGGTGAAGAGGGAAGCCCAGTCCGCGGAGGAAATGGGGGAGGAACACCACCCTCTCATGGGGCCTAGGGGTGGGGATGAGCTACCCCTTTTCGGGAAGCCGGTACGCGATGTTGTTAGACAAGTATCCGGCCTTCCTCAGTTTTTTGATGTGTCCCTCCATGACGGAGGAGACCATCCACTTGCCTCCCGCTCCGGACATGGCTGGAGCAGGTTTAGGTGGGGAGTGTGGACTTGGGCGTTAGAGCTCGAGTGCGCAAGAATGGATAAGAAAGGGAGGAAGAAGGCATAGGTGAAAAGGTGGATCCTTATCCCCTTATATGGGTGGATGAAACTACGTATCCCCACCAGCCTGGTAAAACCCGCTTATCTCCAAGCGTCGTAATCAATGGTGCAGTTGGGTTACCCACACCTGTATTGATGAGAATCCCGGAATAAGGGGACACGATCTCTACTTTAACAAGACGTGCCAAGGAAACTGCCTCGCATGACGCACTGAGGTGGTATAATGAAACGACTCGGATAAAGGCTTGGCCATGGTGTATCACACTACGGAATACGTCAGCAGATTAGATTTGTGTAAATATTATTCTCTCTATGGCAATATGTGGAAACTTATTTTGCAGAGCCGGACACTATCTTTGTGTTCAAAATCATCTATGAAGTACTTGGAGGAGGAACCCTCCTTGCAATGCCGAAGACAATCTGCGCACCGGACTCGTCATCATTGAAGCCTGGTTCAGGGGCTACTGAGGGAGTCCTGGATTAGGGGGTGTTCGGATAGCCGGACTATACCTTCAGCCGGACTCCTGAACTATGGAGATACAAGATTGAAGACTTCATCCCGTGTCCGGAAGGGACTTTCCTTGGCGTGGAAGGCAAGCTTGGCGATACGGATATGCAGATCTCCTACCATTGTAACCGACTTTGTGTAACCCTAACCCTCTCCGGTGTCTATATAAACCGGAGGGTTTTAGTCCGTAGGACAACATACACAACAATCATACCATAGGTTAGCTTCTAGGGTTTAGCCTCTCCGATCTCGTGGTAGATCTACTCTTGTACTACCCATATCATCAATATTAATCAAGCAGGACGTAGGGTTTTACCTACATCAAGAGGGCCCGAACCTGGGTAAAACTTCGTGCCCTTGCCTCCTGTTACCATCCATCCTAGACGCATAGTTCGGGACCCCCTACCTGAGATCCGCCGGTTTTGACACCGACAGCCATGTCAAGCTATACCCACAACACAAAAGAATAAAATCACTCTTCAGAACTCATTGATGCAAGATACAGACAAGCAATACTTTGATGTAAGACAACCATATGCGGATGGAATATGTAAGAAAAACAGGACGGCGTGACATATTCACAGCTACGATGTGCAAACTAAGCAGAAAGATTTTCAAGAAAATAGAAGTAATGCAAGCTAGACACCATATGAAAGATGCAACCAATATTACTCTTCCAAGTTAAAAGTGTCTTGTCATAAGTGGCAATTCGAAAAATTAGAAGCAGTACAACGTAGAAATCAATGCAAGATGCAACCACTATCAAACTGCCATGTTAAAACCGTCCAATCATGAGTGACTGATGTGGGATACACAACAGCAGTACTTTGATGTAAGAATATGGTATGATAGATAGATGCAGTGTATTCTGGACACAGAAAGCCATGTCATATGCACATGTATAACGTATAAACTCAGCATGTGCAATTTAATCAAAATAGAAGAAATACAGGCTAGACAACATATGCAACATGAAACCAATTATCACACTGTCAACTTAGAGCAAGCACCTGCGATGATGGAGTATGGGAGATGAACTCATCATGTAGACTTGGGACATCAACTTCATTAGCAGTAGCAGTGGCAAATCTAGAGAGTCTCTATTTGCGTCGCTGCGGAGGACCACCAACATTCCCTAACTTACTCTTTTCCTTCCTCTTTTCTGATATTGCCTTATGAAGTGAAAACCACAAGAAGATGAATAAAATTAGCTCTGCATAACTGGTTGATGCATGATACATACGAACACTACTTTGATATAAGGAAAGCGCAGGATAGGAGGATGGAATATATACAAAAAGAGACAGCGTTTCATATTCACATGTATGATAGGAGGATGGAATATGTATAAAAAACAGTAAGCGAAAGGCACCATATGAACATGCAACCAATATCACTCTATCAGGTAAAAAGTGTCTCGTCATAAGTGCCATTTCAAGAAATTAGAAGCAGCACAAGCTAGAAGACAATGCAGGATGCAACCTACATCACAGTCCCAAGTTAAATGTGTCTTATGGGTAAGTGATCATTGCAGGTATAAGTTGTAAGCTACGCGGATGCAATTCAACATAATCAGAAGCAATACAAACTAGAGATCGTATGGAAAACGCAAACACGTATAACAGTTCCAAGTAAGAGCAAGCACCTGTGATGGTGGAGTAGGGGAGATGTGCTCATCATGTACACGTATGTTCTAGAAACAGGAATACGTGTCATATTCACAGGCATTATGTGTAAAGTACGCAGATGCAATTCAAGTTAGAAGCAATACAAGCTAGACATCATACGCAACATGCAACCACATATAATAGTGTCAAGTTAGAGCAAGCACCTGTGATGGTGGAGTAGCGGAGATGTGCTCATCATCTACACAACTACGTTGACTATCCAGCCTTGTGTTGTCTTGCAAATCTTATTGGGAGGATGGCGGAGTAGAATCTATAGAGACCCCCTGTTTGAGTTGCTCCGAAGGACCACCATCATCCACTGCCGGACTAATTTCCTTCAGCTATAATGATTTTGCATTGTGAAGTCAAACCGATAAGAAGAAGGAATAAAATTCGCTCTTCAGAACTCATTCATGCATGATACTGACGAACAGTACTAGGATGAAAGGCAAACACATGATGCGAGGATGGAATTTGTATGAAAAACAGGATGGTGTGACATATTCACACCTATGATGCGGTAACTAAGCAGAAGGCATTTCAACAAATTAGAAGCACTGCAAGCGAGACACCATATGAAAGATGCAACCAATATCACCCTGCCAAGTTCAAACTGTATGGCGTTTCAACAAATTAGAAGCAGTACATGCTAGAAATCATATGCAAGACACAACCAATATCACGGTGGCGACTTAAAGGTGCCTTATCATAAGATATAGTATGTACCAAAAATAGGAAAGCGTGTCATATTCACATGTATCATGTGTAAGCTAAGCAGATGCAGTTTACACTAATTAGGAGCAATATGAGCTAGACACCATATGCAACATGCAACCAGATATCACACTGCCAAGTTAGAACAAGCACCTTGGATGGTGGAGTAGGGGAGCGGAGACTTGGACCTTGTAATGCACTATCAGTACAAGGAGAATCGGTACAGATGCTCCGTTTACGTTGCTGCAAAGGAACACCATCATCGCCTTCCTTACTCTTTTCCTTCCTCTTTATTGATTTTGCCTTGTCAAGTCAAACCCACAAGAAAAAGGAATAAAATTTGCTCTTCAGAACTCATTGATGCATGATACTGACGAACACTACTTTCATGTAAGATGAACACTACATATCACACTGCCAAGTAAGAGCAAGCACCTGCGATGGTGGTGTGGGGGCATTGCGGTGATCAACTAGAGAGCTACGTTGACTATCTTCATTTAGCCTTGCTGTTTCTTGAGAATCATGTGGGGAGGATGACACTGCACTCTTTAAACGAGTATGGCGTCTCACAGAAACCCATCCGGGTGACTGTCTCATCATAAGTGATTGACGAGGGATACAAAATAGCATTAGTTTGATGTACGAACATGGTTAATAGACATATGTAGTATGTATCAAAAACAGGAAGGCATGTCATTATCAAAGGTATAATGTGTAAAGTAAGCAGATGCAATTTAACCAAATTGGAAGCAATACATGCTAGACACCATATGCAACATGCAACCACATTTGACAGCGCGAAGTTAAAGCAAGCACCTGGGATGGTTGTGTGTGGCAATTGAGATCATCAACTGTAGAGCTACATTTACTGTCTCCAACTGCTGACACTGCACCCGTTAGAGCGCTGGAACGCTTAGTGCTTATCTTCGAATTACACTGGAGCGACTTCTGTCTTTTCTTTTCTGCATTCATCAACAATGTGTCAGAGTCTGAAATACCCATGCATAAAAAACAATAGTGTGAGTATGGGTGAAGTGTGTGCACAATTAGTATAGTGTAAAGGTAGCCGATAGCAGGTCGGTGAGAAATAAATGACGGGAGACATATGATAGCTCTACAACATGCATGGCACACTAAATTACTACAGGATTCTATGAAAATAACAGTCGACTGAAAGCAAATAGGTCAGTCCATTTTTTCTGCACTGTCCGATGTACAAAGAACGGGCAAATCGCCTTCATCTACCTCCAGCGAGTCGGTGTTGATGATCTTCCTCGAAATGCCAGCGACCATCGGCCCAGTAATCCTCCCCTGCCTGCGCCCTCCCCTCGACATCACCGCACCGCCGTGCTTGGCACCCCCCCCCGGCCATCCATTCAAGCCCCGTCGACCTCCAGATCGGGCGCAAGCAGCTCCTGCGCCCCACACCCCTATGATAGACACCGATGCGCCGCTCCCCCAAGGAACAGGCGGACTAGGTGCTTCGCGCGCCTAAGCGAGTGCTGCTTCTTTTAATTGCGGTTCAACTGACCCTGAATTGAAATCCAGGCGGGCTATTGACCTCTAGAAAAGGTGAAATACTAAAAGGGAGGAAACCTTGTGCATTTAGTATCACAAAGAAGATGCAGTAAGAAGCGCTCAACTAGTTTCTTTCGTGGGATGAATACGGTGTGAGCGGAGACATTAGATTTGCACGAACAAGGGAAGAGGAGTACCTCTTTCTGCTGGCAGTGTTGTGTCCTCCTTCTATTTTTCCGATGATCTTCTTGTTGTTCGCCAGAAACCAGAAGTTGTGGAGGACGGTGCAGCCTTGGACGAACCCATGGCCAAGTTGTTGAGTGTGGTGCGGTGGCCGTCTATCTGCGGCGGGGAAGCAGATCCGAGGCGGCAAACAACGGCGTAGCGGGAACAGCTCCGGTGCGGTGGACGGTTGCGATAGTGGAGCCGCAGCAGTGAGGCGCAGGATGGCGTGGTCGGAGTGGTTCTGGTATGGCACACATCAGCGTCGGCGTCGTGGAGGCAGCTCTGCCTCGGCTTCAGCTGCTAAGTCCTTGAGGGCGTTGCGGTTGCGGTTGGGTTGGACGACGATGTCGGGGTACCGGCTCTGGCGTGATGGAGGAGGGCGGCGGTGGATTGGCCGCTATGGGGTGGAGGACGGAGGGGGCTGGGGTTTCGCGGCTGGTAGAGAGGGCGTTTTCGCACCCACGGAGTATGAATGGGGAAACGGAGGGAGGCGGGGAACTAAGGGGGAACAATGTTTCGGTTTGAGACACGCTTGTTTGAAATTTCGGGAAAGTTACAAACTTTCCCCCCATCTAAAATTTCGGACATATTGCGGGTTGGGGGTAGGACAGTCATGTCAGGTGTCCCAAATGTGGGCGGGATAGATTTCGGCCGAGCACATGGGTAGGCGCCCACAGCGTATGAATGCTTCTCTGCGGTCTTGGTGAAGTTACAAACCTACCCCGGTTTAGACCTTTGGACATTGGGCCGATATGCTACACGGGCCAAAGTTAGGACAGTAATTTCCTACCACCAAAACATTAGTCTCGCACGGTTTCGGGTGACCAGAGGCCTATTTGGCACTTCGTTCAATATTTGGGAGCAGAAGCATTAACGTTTTCGGTTCTCTTGAATTGAACTTTCAGGATTTGTCAAACTTCACAAATCTTTACTCTTGAAAATCCTAAAGCTACAATTATTTTGGAATGGAGGGGGTACATTTGAATATACATTATACACTAGTATATATTAAAAAATATGCAACTTACCTCAGTTCATGCATGTTCCAGATATAATCTCCTTGGTTGTAAAAAAGTAGTTAGATATGCGTATGAATATATATAGCATGTTCAAACTCACAACAAAGATTGATGCCCCTTTTACATCTGATTTACAAATGCCATTATCTCGGGTTCAAATAGATGAATGCACTTCCTATGAATTCGAATCTTCGAAACCCCCTTTATGTTGAATTCGACATGTGTTCTATTTCTTAGCTAGTAATTTGGAATGTATCCATGCAAGTGAAAAATGTATAAAGTGCTTCACACTAACAACATGGAGTGCACTAATTAATGTTTATATATGAATTGCAAAAGCATCCATTGCCTGTATTTCAAACCGCTCTCACTCTATGGATCGATAATATGAAATAAACACATGCACATGCTAGAATTCAATTGGAGTTGAAGAAAGAGCCTACTCCTGGTACTGTATATTAGTGATAGGGGTGTGTACAAAGTACACGTGAATACCAGGCATTGTGCATGTGTGTATACTATAGAAGAACTAGCCCCCAAGCTTGTATAACATGCTAAGGGCCTAGGGTTACAAATCATATATAGTCGGCTTATCACCAGTGGGGATAGAGTCCTCCGCGACTCTGGTAGCTTCGTGTTGTACGCCGAGTCCTCCACATGGGTCTTTGTATAACACGTCTCGGTCCAACCTATATGTGGCGCAGGATGGAACCGACCCATGAGTCTTCATGTTGACCCACCACAACTACAAATGATGTGCCCACCACACCACACACGCAATCGGCCACTAAGAAAATAAGCATATACAATAGTATAACGGTATCTAGCTCATGACACATCTCCATATTTTGTTGATGACACTAACGGACTTTGCATTTGATGTGTGCTCCGTATTTTGTTGACGACACTTACGGTCATTGTATCTGAAGCAAAAGCATGATATGGTCACTGGACTTCAGAATAAGCTCATCACGGTCACCACATACATTTTGCCGTGCTAACCAACATGTGGTTGGATGATTAGAGGACAGTGGTTTCTCGAGCCCACCAAGGTTAAAGTCCCGGTGCTCGCATTTATCTTGTGTTAATTTCAATATTTTCTGGCTACGTACGTTCAGCGGGAGGAGACGTTCCACTCGACTACGAGGCACCTATGGTGACTTTGTAAAATCTCAAGATCATATATGCTGGCCCACTCTCTCGAAGGTGCTCATAGGGGTAGGGTTCGCGTGTGTGCGCTTATAGCGGTGAGTGCTTGCGCGTATATATGAGCCCTTGCGTCTGTACCGTGTTAAACAAATACATATCATGATTATACGATCACTGGCTCACCTGTACAACTCCGTATTTTGTTGATGACACAATCAATTGACCAGTCAAACATTCCACGCGGCGCAACTAGTGTTGCACCATCGGGGCGCGTAACCGTGGGGCCCACCTGTTAGCCCGTATATGAAAGAAAGAAATGGTAGTTTGAGTCTGTACTGTGTTAATAAAATAGGAGTACATTTTAGGGTGATCATACGGTCACTGGCTCACCATATAGCTCCGTAATTTGTTGATAACACGATCAATTGACCAGTCAAACGGTCCACATTTAGCAGCGCACATTACCATAGGGCCCACCCGTCAGTGCATATATGAAGGACAGAAATGGTAATAAATTAGTGGTTGGTGGGTATTCGAAGTCGTGAGACCTCTTGTTGGCAGTCACCGGCGGTTAGGGGGTCATTGGGCGGTGGGGTGGGGATCCCTGGAGAAAAAGCTCGGCCGGGGGGGGGGCTAGAGGGATGGCCGGTGCGGTGGCGGACCGGCGGTGGGGAGTGGTTTCGGGGAGGGCGGGCCGGCCGCGAGCGGCGGGGGCTGGCGGTTCGGCCGGTGGTGGCTGGCAGCTCAGGGGGTGGAGTTCGATGATAAACTGGAGGCCCTTGATTTCGTATCCAATGGCTGGAAAATCTAATGACCAGAGATGAAAAAGTCAGTCGACTGACGTGTAGCCTCACCCTGCACGTATACATGCACGCACGCAAGACACGCATGCATGTAGGCATGCAACACTGACACGTACACACGCACGCATGCTGGCGTGCAACACTGGCACGTACACATGCACTCACAAACACATGCACGTACGCACCCATGCATGCAACACTGAAACGTACCCTTGCACGCATGCAACATTCGCACGCCTGCATGCACACAGCACACGACGCAAGACACACGTTCAACCTATACGTGCATGCACCCATTGTTAAGGACATGGATTGTTACGGGTATTAATCAATCTTATCTGTGATAAGCAGAACATTGATGTTTGCAGCGGTCTTTATGAATCACAACGTATCGAATGGGCTATCAACATAGTAGGCTTATCTACATGAAAAAGATGACGTCACACTCAATGAACAATCATCGATTTATGAAATGCCCGCTTCTGACCGCCCTGGCCCACCAAAGGTTCCTCTACTATGCACTGCCTGCGTTGGGTCACTGACATGCATGCCATGAACCCAAAGAGCCCACATGTTAGTGGAAGAATGGCGCGGTGTCCTAGGTCAGAGTCAAGGGCGCCACTCGTGGCACGCCCGGCTGAACACGCCTCCGTGCCGCATTCAAACGCCTCCATGAAACCCGCCCGTGTGGAAGCAGAGAAACCCACTCTGGACACACGTCCGTTCATGATCGGGCCAGCGTTAAACGCAACGCCGGCCGAGCTCCTCCCGTCCGCCATCTATTTAATCTCCTATTTAAACGAGGCCAAACGTCGGCCAAGAATCACACACCTCCGCCGCTCCCCTATCTCCTCCACCATTTTGTCCACTCTTATAATGGCTTACGGAGAGTAGTTATTCCGCATCCAAGCCGGTTGGGTAGCCCTCCGGATACGAGCTATGCAGCTCGCTGATCCACCTCCCTCCCCTCGCCCGACGGAGCCAGTTGCCGCCCCTAGCCGGCGCGCGGTTCAGCAACTCGCCGCTCCAGGCCAGCTCGACGAGGAGCGGCGCACGGGCGTCGTTGCTGTCGTCCACGCCGCCGCCTCGTACCGCGTCTCCCGTTTCTATGGCCGAGACTCCCATGCCGGTGGCCATGCCATGCAAGCAGCGACAGAAGCCGGGTGCGCGGAGAGCGACGAGTCGGTGGCCAACGCCTCCGCGTCTGCCGCCATCATCAAGGAGAAGTAGAACACGGGAGGCCGCCTCTGCTTGGGTCCCATGAAGGCCATCGCGGAGGCGACGCTGGCGTACACAGCAGGTGTCTTGCCGGATCCTTTTTTGCGAGGACCTTCGTCGACCCCGCATGGGCTCCACAGAAGAGGGGAATGTTAGGATGAACTCGAGCCGGTGCCGGCCATGGCGAAGTAGTGGTCGGTGATGAACTTGAACCGGTGCCGGCCACCATCATCTTCGGCACCAGCCAATGATATCAGTTGGGCAGTGGGGAAGGGAGCCATCCTTTGCGCTGAAGCATATACCTCCGGGGCTCTCGGCAGTCCGGTGATCGTGCTGCCAGACACGAGAAACACAAATCGATCGACGGGCGACCATTTAGGCCAGGTATAATATACATGTGCTATCCAGAACTAGCACCGCGTAGTTCATTTGAATGTAATGAAATCCATCATGTTTGTATGAAAATCCGGTATTTTATATGATTTCCGTCGTTGTTTATATGAAATATCAGTTTGTCTACGTGTTTGCGTGAATTTCGTCTGGTTGGTTGAGTTGCTGTCATAATGTGTGCGGCTACGGTTGGATGGCGTAATTTGCGGGTCGCCGGTCGATCTACGGGCGGCTCGGGCGGCATTGTGGGACAAAAAAACACAGCTCGTGCGAGCTCGTCTCCAACGTGCGCGCTGGAGGATGCATGACAGCATGAGCACCCGAGCCATTCCTCGTTCATCGATGGCAAAGGGTGGACAAAAGCGTCGCCAATATTTTTGCTACCCCGGGCAAGATCCAAATAGCCCCTCCCAATAGATTCAAATCCCTCGTTCTCCGTGGAATTTTGCCATGTGTTGTTTTCATGGACTAGCAAGATGCCTGTGCATTGCCCGGAACATCAAGATGCATTTTTTTACAAACTCTCGCATGCATGCAAGGGATAATTAATGTCCTGCTTTGCTAGTACCACGAGGCAAACACCATTAATATTGCATCGATTAGTGTTAGTGGCCATGTATATCTGCAAATTGTAATTTTGATAGTGGCCCCTTGTATATAAAAATGGAGGGAGAAAGATGAGAGATAAGGTGAGGAGGAGTGGGGCGTGGTGGTGGCTGGTTGTCGGACTGGGCGGAGGCATGGGGATGGACAGCGCATTATGTCTAGGTTTGTATCTCTCTCACACACACCCACGTAGGTGGGGGACGTGCACGAAGAGAAGAGGTGCACGCACGATGCACGTACTCCCGTATCTTTCCCAACCACACCCGCGCGGGTACACGGTGGAGCTCATTTATGTACGAAAAAGGCAGCCCACGTGGTAATTTGGCACGTGTACTGGTTGTCCACTTGGTGGAGGGAGGATCGTCTACTACGGGTGAACAAACAAATTGTGACTTGACGCGTTATTTTAAATTAAAAAAAGAGGCAAACCATGTGGGGCCTACCTTAGAGGCAAGGCTCTATACACTGGAGTACTTTTGATGTGTCCCGTCAAATCGCAGAACGAGGAGAAGCTTGCTTAGTACGCCATCTCCCCCGCCCACGGGCGCGGTGGCTCACAGGATGAGGTGAAGCTTGCTTACTACGCCTTACGCCCGCTTCCTCGCCCATGCGCGCGGTGGCTCGTAGCACGAGGAGAAAATTTTACTACTCCCTTCGTTTACTCCTCGTCCCTACTACGTACTTTGGTTAGTACTCCCTCCATTTACTTATACAAGGCCACTATAAAAAAATACATTTTGCATCTATACAAGGCCACAAATAGTAATCGAGACAAAAGTTACTACTCCCTCCTTTCCAGTTTATGGCTCAATTTCAAAATCTCTCCAACCAAGGTAGACAGTGAGTGGTCGAATTAATTTCGTAGTTTGCACAAGTAATTAGTACGCTCGTTTTTCTCAAGAAGTTGTGTTTACCGAGGCATTAATTAGAATGAATGCATGAATGACCACTAAATTTCCATGAACTTGTACATGCATTGGTTAGTTTCCTCTTGACACTGCTTGCGTCGGGTGATCTAACGCACCTCGAAATCCAACATGTAATGGTACTACTACTAGTATAGTAGAATTGAGACTTATCAAATGGAAAAACGAATGTTTTTTAGATGAGCCCTATAAACCCTAGTGGGTACGTACTCCGTAAAAACAGATTTTTCCAAAACTAAGTCGCTCCCTTTCATGAATTCTGTAGTATACTCCTCCGTCGACGCTCCCTTTCATGAATTATGTACTTCCTGTCGCCGACATGTGGAACATATAGCAACCGGGTCGACGTGTCAAGCACCAAATAACAGTGCAAAACAGCAGGGGGGACGCACCCCACTCGTACCGGCCCAGTAGTAGTAATGAGCAATGAGACGTCAAATCACAATGCCACACTTTCCCAGACGGACGAAGCAACCATTATTTCACACTTCGGTTCGCCATCATCTCAAACCACGTACTAGTATTGCTTCTGCCTCAAGAGGGACACGCGCATCGCCTTGGTACATCATGACACGTGGGACCGCATGACAGGCCATGCTCCCCCACCGATCGCTTGGTAAAATTACCTCATTTTTACTATACTTCCTCCATATCGGTTTACTAAATGGCATGCACGTCATTCTAGGTTGAGAATTTAACTGGCTATGTATGTGATGAATAGTACTCTAGCCTTTTAAAAAATGTATACTTTTGTACAGTAGTACTATTGATGGATTGCGCCATGGAGTAAAAATTGAAATTAAAAAAAGGTGGTACATATAGAGAGCGCTCGTCGCCAAATTATGCATATAGTACTATTAAAAAAGCTAGTACGTGCTTAATTGGGGTGCTAAATTCTATTAAAGTAATACTAGTAATATGTACATACTAAAGAGTTAAAGTAACAAGAAGAAACATAACATAGTTCTGCTAGGGGCTCAGCACAACACACCCCTCAAATTAAACTAAGCACACCTGAAATTAAACTATGCAACTAATCCGGTAGACACTGCATTAGAAGTTTAGAACCACCATGAGCAACGACACTGCCACCTTACTCGGATTCCTCGTCCACGTCCTTGACTTCATCCTTGTCCCTATTCCTCTTGGCCGATACTTCTTTGCTTGAACCGCACACTTGGTTGTTGCTCTTCATCCAACCCTTGTAGATATTGAAACAAAGGTAGCCATCCATTGCAGCGTAGTGGATGTGGTCTATATCTAGTACATTCCGCTGCCATGCATGACGATGAAATGTGTATGGAGGTTTCTCCAGTTTACCATACGAAGGATGAACCATGGCTCCTGCCAGGGTCAGCATTGAAGGCTGATGAGAGGGCACCAGCCGATTCTTCTGGAGGTTGAAGGGGTTGCCTACAACGAGGCCTATCCGACCCAGGACTTCTTCATCATTCGTAAAGTCTATAGTAACAAATTTCACTGTTTTGTCCTTGAGGAAGTTCTTAAAATCCTGGCACTCAACGTCGGCATGGCATATGTGGTAGACCAAGCAAACGTTATGTATGCAAACCTGGATCATGGTGGGCTTCTTCCTCTCTTCGTACTTTAGATCCTTCTCTCGTCCCAGGACTGTGGTGTACTCAACATCTAGCCCAGCGACCCACTCATCATCTGAGTTTTCAAACATGCGTCTGAAGCGAGAAAGGCATCCTTTCACCGTCGCGGAAGAACGGGTGTAGATGACGTCGAACTCATCGTCGGTGATGGTTCTAACCTTGTACTCACCGCCGATTGTGGAGATTTGGGACGCCATGGATTTGGGAGGAGGGTTAGGATTAGTGGAACTGCCGTAATGTGAATGGACGGGACGACTAGGAGCGAACTGCTGTAGTATTGAAGGATGTGCGGGGACGAGTAGGAGCGAACTGCCAGCGTGCGAACGGCAGGATAGTGGCTTTCCATTCTCCCATGATACGGGCTTCCGAGAGCCCTTGGATCTGAGATCGAACGGTTGCATGGCGTGATTCTAGACCTATGGGTGAATATCCTATCCTGGAGGGTTATTCTGCAAATTTTCAGCAACTTAGCATGCGACCATTTGATCTCAGATCCAAGGGCTGCCAGCAGCCCGTATCATGGTCGCGCCTACCATGACCGTCGCGTCGCTCGCGCGGTCGCGCCCTTGGAGATTTAACATGGTCCGTTAGGATATCTGATGTTGGCATGTCATACATACTCATCACTTAGTCACTCATACTACAACAAGGTTGGCTATAAGTGTATTTTTTACTCCTCTCTATCTCTTTCTTCGTACTCAAGGAAGAAACGGTGCTAAGCGTGTGTATTTATTGCATTTGCCAAGGAGTGACCTCTTCCAATGAAATGGTGTTGCTAAGTTTGCTTCATTTAATTAGCTATAGACTCAAAATTGTCTTTTCACCTAGGTACACGCGCTTAGCACCGTTTCTTCATTGGGTCACCAAACTAGTCTCTCTCTTCTTGATTAACTTGCCACATCAGACTTTATGCCTATCTGGCAAGCTTAAGCACCTGTAGGAGCAAGTAAAAGTAAGTACAATAGTGCGCTTTACATGGCATTTTTGCATATGTGGAGGAAAGAGAGGCAAGGAAAAAGTGGATAAGTGGGCTCTCATGCAAGAGCCAGCCTCTACTACATGGTGGAGCATTGGGAGAGGCACCTGTATGGAGGTGGTCAGGAATCTGGGAGACTCACGCCGGTCGTAGCGCCGCAGTTAAAATGATAATGGCAAGTCAAATCACGGGGCCCCACCTGTCCAGCAGTAACTCGCTGTCAAATCACACAGCCCTACGTTTGCAGCAGCCTACTCCCTCGTCTTCTCGCGTCTCTATCGAACCGACTAGGCGGAACTGCCCCGCCGCCTACCGCGCAGGAAAAGCCCCGCCCTCGACTTTTAAATACAACTACATCCGCTTAAGAATCCAACGATATACTTTTTGTGACATAGTAACTCATATTTAGTTAGTCAAATGGATGACCTAGAACTACGTGCAGGCCCTATAAACCGAGATGCCTAAAAATAAAAAAACCGAGATGGAGAGGGTAGTTCGGCACGTATCTTTTTAGATCAATATAGTCGGGATTCACCAAGGAGCAAAACCAAGTGGTAGGCTGCTCCTGTCGTGTTGGCGTAGCAACTCAAGCAGGGTCAGTCCGCACACGAAATGGTGACACGCTTAGCAGGACTCCTTTGGCCGACATGTGGCTCATCCACCGTCTTGTTCCACGTGCGATGCACCAAATTACAGTTCGGAGCAGCGGTTGGATTTGGAGGCACCCCGGTCGTAGCGTCGCAGTAGTAGAAAATGAGCGACGAGGGGTCAAATCACAAAGCCCCACCTTTCCCGCATTAAGCTGGACGGACGAAGCAACCATCATTTCACTCTAGGGTGCAAGAGCTTAAAGAAAAGAGAAAACAATGATGCATGCAGTAGCTACCTAGGGCACCCTAGGGTAGGGTCTCCACTACAGATCCTTTTTTCGAAAGCGCCTCCACTACAAATCGGCTTCTCCCTCGTCCTCTTGAAGAAAACCGATGATGAGTGCGGCGGTAGGGTTTGTACGAGTACTACGGCGTGCGGGGCCACGTCGTAGTAAACGGGTTCGAGCCGACGCCTTAAATATGTGTGGGCCGCTTGGTTTTACGGGAAAGAGACAACATTTTGGGTTTGGGGACCAGTGGAGATATAGTACGTACAAAAAATTGTGGACGTAGGTTCGACCAAAAGGCAATGATGCATGGGCCCTGCAATTTGGTATACCCAGGGCCGCGTGAAATTTGCTACTCTACTCAAAACTAGTAAGGTACACATGTATTGAACGGCATGAGATTTCGAAACCAAATTATGAATAAATACACACTATAGCATGTAAATCTTCGAGTCATATATGCATGATGTAGATGTTCGTTTAGTTCTTATAGTTCATCTCATTCAAAATCAATAAGTTTTATAAAAATGTTAAGATTCATGGGGTTGTGCATTGTACTCCCTCCGTTCCAAAATAGATGACCCAACTTTGCACTAACTTTGTACAAAGTTAGTGCAAAGTTGGGTCATCTATTTTGGAATGGAGTGAGTAAATCATAAAGTAAAAAACAAATAATGGCAATTCATTTAGAAAAAAATAATCAATTATGATGCAGAAGATTCTAGAACAAAGGAGAAGTGCTTGTGTTTTGAGGTTTGTGCATTATGCTTAAGTTCAACCATGGAGTCTTCTAAATTGTACATGTGGCAGATCTGGTGGAATGTTGATGATATCCAACGGCCAGTAGTGCTCGGAATTGCCTATCTCTGCATTGTCGGGTTAGCTTCATCCAGCGACCATCTTTCAAAGTTATTGGCACACTATATAGTTCTTGTGCCATAGTTGCATGTTTTGGAAAAAAGCTACTAGTGGGTTGTACTATCTATTTAGGAATAGAAGATGTATACATGGAAGTTGTAGGGAAAGAGATGACATGGAGCATCTCAATTCCTATGAGTACGGATTGGAAAAGAGATGTCATTTGGTTCACATCATAGGAACTTTTCTATTGAATCTAGAGATGACATGTTTCTCAATTCCTATGAGGAGGGATTAGAAAAGATATGTAATTTGGTTCATATCATAGGAACTTTTCTATTCAATATACACTAATGTTTATTTTCCTTTGAAATTAAGGGAGTATAGGAATCCATTCATATGAACCAAGTGGCTCTCAAGCTATAGAAATGATATCATGTTTATTTCCTTTGAAATGTGGAGTATATGAATCTATTCCTATGAACCAATTGGCTCTAAAGGAAAAAATCCTATGAAAATCATATCATATAGAGTTCCTATGATATTCCTCAACACTAAAGGATGCTTGAAATTGCTGTGGGTGATACGATGGTCTTTCTTTGTAGACTCCTCACCCAACTTTATAGTTACCTCTCGAAGATGAATAAAATGATATATACATGGTATTCTACATGTGCAATTTGGTACACGAAAACTCGGTAAAAGTTTGCGAGGTTCGAATTTTCAATAAAGCTAGATGCACTGCATTTCGGAACGGAGGGAGCATACGGCAGTTGCTAACACTCACGTGGAAGATTTTTGTGTAGGAGGAGTGGTTGTTTTGTTAAATGACATGGCAAAACTGACACTGTCGGATGCCGATCTAACGGTCCTTACGGCGTTCGTCAGGAAAAGGCTTGTGTCGAACATTGTCGGATAATGATTTACGGACACATGCATTGCATTGATACGTGCCCCCCTCTCTCTCATCCACACGCACCCTCACGAGTCACGACTCTCCCGATTCCTCTCGCAGACTCGCACGTCACACCCACCGTCTATCTGCAGGTAGACGTCACGCACATATGTGCTCTTCACACTCTACCCTCAGAACTTCTAAAAAACAAAAGACGGCGCGCACATTTTATGTTAGCTCACACGTCACACACTTGTACTATTACTCTTGCGGCGAATGTTCTTTGGGCATAGTATATTGTACTCTCACAAAGAGAAGCGGTGCACGCATGCACTAGTTCTCTCACACCCACTCGCGAGTACACGTAGGAGCGCATTTTTTTGAAGCTGGTACAACAAAATCACTCCACTATATATAAAAGCAGGAGCGTTAGCGCTTGCCTTACTAGGGTTCCTCTCATTCACTCTCTCATGCCCTCCAGATCTAAGCAACACATAGGTGGCCACAATCTCTCTCAGCTCACGGCTGGTCACTAATCCGGCCGGACAACCTCGACCGGGGCAGGGGTGTAGGTGCATCGTTGACGTTGTCGTCGGCGGCGAGGGAGGAGACCAACGGCTGCCCGTGCGTCCCGATCGGCGGACGTGCCGTTCTCTCCGAGAGAGCGCCGTCTCGGGAGGGCCTCCGACCCCTTCTTTCTCCCTGCGGTATTGTGGCCAAGATGCAGCCTCCCGACGCCGTCTTTGCGACATGCCGACGACCCTCAGGTATATATTCCTTCGAAACCTGCCTTGCTCTACTGCCCCAGCTCCCTTCGTCTGGATCCTTTTCTACTTCCGTCCGCTGTTCCAAAGCCACCTAGACTTCTACTAAGGCACGTGCTTTGCACGTATGTTCTGTATGATAGATACTCATATACCTTCTTTTTAGAGAGAGAAATGGGTACTCGTATCTTGAGTAGATATCATAGTGTGTTTGTTTGCATGACCTAAGGACTATTCTGAAATAAGAAGAAAATCACTTGCACAAATCAAACTGAGTTCCAAGTAAGAATTTGATTACAAGATAAAAGTTGTAGTTTTATTATATGTTGTTTCTTGGGTTCCACTGATGTATAGTTCCAGAGTTGTTTGACGGTTTACATGCATGTTTATGGACTATTTTGTGCAACTAAATAAGTCATTTAGGTCTGACAGACACTCATATCCTGTATTAGCTTTAGGTATAGCTTATGTATGACTGAAATAAAATATTACACTTTTTCTGCGAATAATAAAAATATTACATTTCTCGATGAAGCAGAATAAAACTTTAGCTAGCATCGGCCATGCAATGTTATGTTATGTGAACAGTGTAAACTTTGCAGTATAGCGGCATCTAAAAAATCCATTTTTACAGTAATATAAAAAATAAGTTAGT
Organism: Triticum dicoccoides; assembly: GCF_002162155.2. NCBI lineage: Eukaryota > Viridiplantae > Streptophyta > Magnoliopsida > Poales > Poaceae > Triticum > Triticum dicoccoides. The sequence goes on along the minus strand of NC_041390.1, from coordinate 358,026,787 downwards.
AGTAGAGTGTTTATTTCCCAGGTATTAAACCTTCGACTCCCATTTCTCAAGAAACTTTCACTTGTGTGGGTTCGTATATCGGAGGCCTCATTGCACAGCATCATCCACTCCAGTTGCCCTACGCTGGAGTGCTTGGTGCTTGTTTTCACAGTTAGAATCGATTGTCTCCAAATAAAGTCACCTAACCTTGTAAGAATTGGAATTTCTTTTGACGGAAGGCAGCTCATCATCCAAGATGCCCCTTCACTTCAAAGGTTGATCCTTGATTCTAGTTATTCACCGTTGCAAATAACCGTCCTCTCTGCGCCTAAACTGGAGACCTTGGGTATAATACATGATCTCTGTGCTCATTTCAATATGGTGTTTGGCTCCATAGTTCTTCAGGTACTTTATATTATCATCTACACTTGTAACCATAAGCTGCATTTTAAATTTCTGCGCATAATTTATATATCATCTTGGAGTGCACATTTTGTACTAATATTATGTTCTATGCTCAATGAAGAGTTTCTCCATGGATGGCCTATCAATGGTGTTGGATTCTGTCAAGATCTTATATATCCAAATGAATAGTTTTGATCTGAACAAGATTATTGGCTTGCTGCAATGCTTTCCATGTCTGGAGAAGTTGTATATAAAGGTGATAATTTCACGCACATTGGAACCCCGCATATAGTGTACTAGAATTAACCGTTTAGCTGTTGCTCTTTCGACACTCTTCTTTTAGACCTTAACTGTTTTCAATCTTCATGTCTATTTAGGCAACAGGACGGGGTAAGAAAGTTATAACCAATCGGTGGATTCGTAAGCACCGGGATTTTCTCACTTCTCATGAGATTCGATTGAAGACAATAATGCTAGAACGATATGTAGCCACGTGCAAACACAAGATTTGTCACATTCTTCCTGGTGAATGCGAGGTTACTATTGTCCATCAGGCTTAAGTTTATCAGCAGCATGGTTTTGACGGATGGGTATATCGAAGAGCAAAAAAGGAGTTTCAGGTGGGCAAAAGAGCTTCTGAACGTGCCGGGCTTCTATTTACAACATATTGTGGTCATAATCCAGTAAATTTTACGACCCAGGATGTTCATTCTATGGACCTGACCGATCCATTTGACTGTGACTGCCGAAAATAGTGCTGGAGTTAGATGTTGTTGCCCTTTTCAATCTGGTTTTTTTTGTAAACCTGATGAACAATTAACCCTCATGCTTCTGTACAGTTTGTAAGCTGGAGTTAGATGTTCCTGCCCTTTTCAACTCGGCTGTGACTGTCATATTTTCTTTGAAACAAGGCAAATGGCTTGCCATTCGTTTAATTTAGAGTGAAATATTGTAACAAATCCAAACCAAGGGAAATAACAACACTCTCGCCGGCTGCTTGAGCTCACTGTGCATTACAAAAGCCAAGTGATTAGCCCCCACCAGCACCCACAAACTTATTTCGAACTAGCACATCAAATGGGCTGTAAATTTTCATAGGAAAGGCTGCATGACCGTGACAGATTTGGATTCTGACATTTGGGACCCGCGAGGAAATAGCCTATCCAAGGTGGTGTCGACTTACTAGCCAGTCAACAAACGATTCTGCCTACCAGCCGTTGGATTGACATCCAACATCTGTCGTGTATCTTCTATCTCTTGTCTTCTTCTTCTTCCAATTGCCCAAACCAACCCACCCTGTTGGCTCCGCCTGCTCCTGCCTCCCATGGCTGGATGCGCCTCCGCCGCCCTACCGTACGTACCCTACACGTCCTGTTATTCTCCGGCGACGTCAGCCCCAACACGCACCCGCGCCCGAACCGGTCAACCCTCGTACTCCCCTCCGCCTGCGACTGGACTGGCGCATCTTCAACGGCTCCTATTCGTTCCGTCCGAGGCCTCGCCATCGTCCTCCGCCTTGCGGCCTTGGTTCGCTCGTCGTGCACAGTGCGCCGCCCTCTTGCGTTGTCAACGTCGTCAACAATCAAGAGGAACAAGGAGATGACTGTATGTGGAGAGGATGATAGTAGGGACCCACCAGCGTCATGGCAGTACGCAAGCAAGTGCCTCTATAGTACAAGCCCAAAAATATGGTTCCTCCTAATGGTTGGACATCTGGGGCTCACGCCATTGTCAACGTAGTCAATAAACGAGAGAATTACACTACAAGCGGCTAACACCAGGGACCCAGCAAGTCGCGCAGTTTTTTTAGGAACAAGTAGTTGTTATATATACTAGTTTTAGCGATGGGTCAGGGTAACAACGGGGCTGTGCGGGGGCTGTGGCCCGTCTAGCTAGGGTTTTATTTATGTTTACCACATCATGAGCCCAGTTGTGTTTTTTTCTTGCTGAAAATGGCTAGCCCAGTTCTATTTTCTAAAAGAAATACCCAAACAAGGCCTACTTGCTTTATCGGCCCTGCTGGGCTGCAAATCCTTCAAGACGAGGAGAGTTTCATTCGGTTTGCCCAGAAATGGGTTGTACATTTTTAAAACACATCAAACCGGGAATTAGTTTCAATTTTTTTCATTACAAGATCTTAAATTCCATTGATTTTTATGCGTGGACAATTATTTGGATTTTATATTTATATAAATTATTTTTTAAAATAGTTTGAATGTGAATCGATATTTCTGGATTAAAAAAAGTTGACCGCACCAAAATATGCAAAATTTCGTATACTTTTTAACCGTGGCCACAGTATGGGGTGTGATGCTAACAAAAAGAAGATGGGCTCCAAAAAATTCTTAAGAATTAGCAAATGGGCTGTACATTATTAGAAATAATGGAAGATGGGATGTATGCTGCTTTCAACAGATTTGAGGCTGACTTGTGCGCCTACTACAGGTTGACGCGTATGCTTTCATAAAAAAAAGGTTGACGCACACGCAACGCCCTGTCAACTTAGTCAACACACAAGAGCAATAACTGTTGGATGTCCATCAAACGGCTGTCGTGCTTCTTCAATCTCTGCTCTTCATGCTCAAGCCGCTCAAACAAGCGCCGGCGGGACTGCCCGCTCCCTCCTCCCGCGGCCGGCTATGCTGCCGCGCAGGCCTCACAACCCCATCGTACTCCCATCGCTGGCCTAGCCATCCCTCTACTCACCCACACATGTTGTTATTCTCTGGCGACAGCAGACGAACCAGTAAACCCTCGTACTCCTCTGCGTGGGAAACAACTGTCGAGTATTCCCTGGCTCCGTGTCGTTCCCTTCCTAGGCCTCGCCGTCGTTGACCGCCCTGGTGCTCTTGGAGCGGCCTGGTCAACATGGTCAATGAATGACATCCATCGGAAGTGGATTGTACATGGAGCGGCTGACAGTTGGGTCCACGGCCGCATGCAAGGAAATGCCTCCTTATTATGCGCAAAATAATGATTCCTCCATGTGACAGCTAGGACCCACGGGAAGGGCCTATGTATTTCGCGGAAAAAGCGTTCCCCCCGCTGACAGGTCGGACCCACCAGCTATATCTTCGCACGCAAGGAAGTGCCTCCTTATTACACCCAAAAAAATGAATACCCCCTGCTAACTGGGACCCACCATATTGTTGGGCTGACTTGTGGGCCTACTAAGTTGACAGGGACGGAGAGCTTTGTCAACTTAGTCAATACTCCAGTGACCGTATGATGTCCATCCAACGGCCATAGTGCTTCTTCAACCTCTGGTCTTCTTGCTCCAGCCACCCAAAGCAGCACCAGTCGTGCCGCCTGCTCCTGCCTCCCGTGGCCGGCTGTGCTACCATGGAGGCCTCACCGCCCCCATACTACTCCCACCACTGGCCAGGCCATCCCTCCACTCACCCACACCCCCTGTTATTCTGTGGCGACGGCAGCCTCACACCGCAGCCGAACCAGTGAACGATCGTACTCCTCTCCGCATGGGCATCCACTGCCGCATCTTGAACGGCTCCGCGTCGTCCCCTTCCTAGGCCTTGCCGTCGTCCACCACCGTGGTGCTCTCGGCGCGGCGTGGTCAATGTGGTCAACGACCGACTTCCATCGGAAGAGTACTGTACGTGGAGAGGCTGACAGCTGGGTCCACAGCAGCCGCAAGGAAGTGCCTCCTTATTACGCGGAAAATAATTATTCCTCCACCTGACAGTGAGGACCCACCAAACGGGCCACCAGTATTTTGCGAAAAAAATCATTTCACCCTGACTGCTGGGACCCACCGGACGGGGCACCGTATTTCGCGAAAAAAACATTCCCCCCGCTGTCAGCTCGGACCCATCGGAAGTGCCTCCTTATTACGCACAAAAAAATGAATACTCCCCCGGCTAGCTGGGATCCACCTTGCTGAGAGGCTGACTTGTGGGCCTACTAAGTTGATGGGGACGAAGGGCTTTGTCAACTTAGTCAATATGAACGATTCTAGCTCCAGTGACCGTACGATGTCCATCCAACGGCCGTAGTGCTTCTTCAACCTCTGGTCTTCTTGCTCCAGCCGCCCAAAGCAGCGCCGGTCGTGCCGCATGCTCCTACCTCCCGTGGCCGGCTGTGCTGCCGCAGAGGCCTCACCACCCCCTACTATTCCCACCGCTGGCCAGGCCCTGCGGCGACGGCAGCCTCACACCGCAGCCGAACCAGTGAACCCTCGTAGTCCTCTCTGCGCGGGCTTCCAGTGCCGCGTCGTCCCCTTCCTAGGCCTCGCCGTCGTCCACCGCCGTGGTGCTCTCCGCGTGGCATGGTCAACGTGGTCAAGGAATGACTTCCATCGGAAGAGTACTGTACGTGGAGAGGCTGACAGCTGGGTCCACGGCCACAGCCCAGTTTTTTTGTGATTTGCCAAGTAAGTCACTTTGTCAGGCCTGTTGGGCTGCAAATCTTTCAAGATGAGGAGAGCTTTCATTCGACTGGCCGAGAAAATGGCCCATTAGTAATGAGAAATGGGTTGTACATTTTTAAAACACATCAAACCGGCAATTAGTTTCAAATATCTTTTTTTCATTTCAAGATTTTAAATTACATTAATTTTTATGCATGGAGAATTTGTTGGATTTTATATTAATATACATTTATTTCTAAAATCAGTTTGAATGTGAGTCGAAATTTCGGGATTAAAAACGGTTTGGACCGCACCGAAATATGCAAAATTTCGTATAATTTTTTAACCGTTGCCACAATATGGGCTGTAATGCTAACAAAAAGAATATGGGCTCCAAAAAAACCTTAAGAATTAGCAAATAGGTTGTAAATTATTAGAAATAATGGTAGATGGGTTGTATGTTGTTTTCCACATATTTGAGGCTTTCCTAAAAAAAGGTTGACGCACAAGTACTGACTGTTGGATGTCCATCCAACGGCCGTCGGGCTTTTTCAATCTCTGCTCTTCCTGCTACAGCCGCTCAAACAAGCACCGGCGGGACTGCCTGCTCCCTCCTCCTCGCGGCCGGCTATGCTGCCGCGCAGGCCTCACTGCCCGACCGTACTCCCATCGCTGGCCTAGCCATCCATCTACTCACCCACACCTGCTGTTATTCTCCAGCGACGGCAGACGAACCAGTAAACCCTCGTACAGTCGTACTCCCCTCCGCGTGGGAAGCAACTGCCGAGTCTTCCCTGCCTCCGTGTCGTTCCCTTCCTAGGCCTCGCCGTCGCCCACTGCCCTGGTGCTCTCGGTGCGGCCTGGTCAACATGGTCAACGACCGACATGCATCTGAAGTGGACTGTACATGGAGAGGCCGACAGCTGGGTCCATGGCCGCACGCAAGGAAATGCCTCCTTATTACGCACAGAATAATGATTCCTCCACCTGACATCAGGGACCCATCGAAAGGGCCTCTGTATTTCGCGAAAAAAACATTACCACCGGTGACAGCTCAGACCCACCAGCTATATCTTCGCACGCAAGGAAGTGCCTCCTTATTACGCACAAAAAAATGAATACTCCCCCTGTTAGCTGGGACCCAGTATAGTGGCAGGCTGACTTGTGGGCCTACTAAGTTAGCGGGGACGGAGGGCTTTGTCAAGTTAGTCAATATATGCATGATTCTAGCTCCAGTGACCGTACGATGTCCATCAAACGGCCGTAGTGCTTCTTCAACATATGGTCTTCTTGGTCCAGCCGGTCGTGCCGCCTGCTCCTGCCTCCCGTGGCCGGCTGTGCTGCCGCGGAGGCCTCACCGCCCCCATACTACTCCCACCGCTGGTCAGGCCATCCCTCCACTCACCCACACCCCCTGTTATTCTATGGCGATGTCAGCCTCACACTGCAGCCGAACCAGTGAACCCTCGTACTCCTCTCCGTGCGGGCTTCCGTTGCTGCGTCTTCCCCGGCTCTGCGTCGTCCCCTTCCTAGGCCTCGCCATCGTCCAGACCACCGCCCTGGTGCTCTCGGCGCGGCGTATTCAACGTGGTCAATGACCGACTTCCATCGAAAGAGTACTGTACGTGGAGAGGCTGATAGCTGGGTCCAGGCGGCCGCAAGGAAGTGCCTCCTTATTACGCGCAAAATAATTATTCCTCCACCTTACAGCAGGGACCCATCGGACGGGCCACCTTATTTCGCGAAAAAAACGTTTCCCCCTGACTGCTCGGACCCACCGGACGGGCCAGCGTATTTCGCGAAAAAATGTTCCCCCCGCTGTCAGCTCGGACCCACCGGAAGTGCCTCCTTATTACGCATAAAAATGAATACTCCCCCTGCTAGCTGGGACCCACCATGGTGGGAGGCTGACTTGAGGGCCAACTATGTTGACTGGGACGGGGGCCTTTGTCAACTTTAGTCAATATGAACGATTCTAGCTCCAGTGACCGTACGATGTCCATCCAACAGCCGTAGTGCTTCTTCAACCTCTGGTCTTCTTGCTCCAGCCGCCCAAAGCAGCGCCGGTCGTGCCGCATGCTCCTTCCTCCCGTGGCCGGCTGTGCTGCCGCAGAGGCCTCACCGCCCCCTACTATTCCCACCGCTGGCCAGGCCCTGTGGCGACGGCAGCCTCACACCGCAGCCGAACCAGCGAACCCTCGTACTCCTCTCCGTGTGGGCTTCCACTACCGCGTCTTCCCCGGCTCCCCGTCGTCCCCCTCATAGGCCTCGCCGTCATCCACCGCCCTGGTGCTCTCGGCGTGGCGTGGTCAACATGGTCAAGGAACGACTTCCATCAGACGTGGACTGTACGTGGAGAGGCTGATAGCTGGGTCCACGGCCGCAGCAAGGAAGTGCCTCCTTATTACGTGCAAAATAATTATTGCTCCACCTGACAGCGGGGACACACCGGACGGGCCACTGTATTTCGCAAAAAAAACATTTCCCCCCTGACTGCTGGGACCCACCAGCTACACCTTCGCACGCAAGGAAGTGCGTCCGAGCAAAACAAAAACAAAATGATTTGCCCCCCTGACTGCTGGGACCCACCAGCTACATCTTCAGATGCAAGGAAGTGCCTGACAGTCGGGACCCACCTGGTCGAAGCATACGTAGCGTTGTCATTCTGGTCACGAGCGTGTACGTACATATATACTGGTCGATGTAGAGGCGCGCACGTGTCGTAGTAGAGGCGCGCACGTAGCATGTACACGTACGTACAACGGTCAGGGTGCAAGAAAGAAAATATGGCCACGTATGTGTACATACGGGCGGGGTCTCGAACGCCTACTCGCGCATACGTACGGCGAGGGCTCGTGTACATGGCTGGGTCAGAATGGAGAAACAGCATCGTCGTCGTATTCATGGGGAGGCAACAGAATGCGTCATGTTCATGGGGAGGCAATGGAATGCGTCGTGTTCATGGGGAGGCAACGGAATGCGTCATGTTCATGGGGAGGCAACGGAATGCGCCATGTTCATTGGGAGGGCTTGGACGGAACAGGCCATGGAAACGAGGCCTGGCGTACCGCAGAACGGAGGAAATGGCCTTGTGTTCGGTCGGCCACATTCGAAACAGGATCCTGTTCATCGGGAGGGTGTGGCGTACCGCAAAACGGAGGAAACGGACCTCCTACGGCCGAAATGGGGGTCCTGTTGATAGGGAGGGGTGTGGCGTACCACAAAACGGAGGAAACGGACCTCCTACGGTCTAAATGGGGGTCCTGTTCATCGGGAGGGGTGTGGCGTACCGCAAAACGGAGGAAACGAACTTGTGTTGGAGCGCTACGGTCGAAACAGGGGTCCTATTCATCGGGAGGGGTGTGGCATACCGCAAAATGGGACTCCACGGGATACTGTTCATCTCCACCGTCAAGCTCCTCCAACCTCCACGGGCTCCTGTTCATCCAGCCTCCACGGGCTCCTGTTCATCCAGCCTCCACCGCTCACTACTCCACCGGCTACTGTTCAACCACCCCTCCACCGTCTATTGTTCATCCAACCCTCCACACCACGGGGTCCTGTTCAACCACCCCTCCACGGGCACCCCTCCATCATCTACTGTTCATCCAGCCCTCCACACCACGGGGTCCTGTTCAACCACCCCTCCACGGGAACCCCTCCACCGTCTACTGTTCATCTAGCCCTCCACCACACCATGGGGTCCTA
>NC_041390.1:358007044-358018191 GCF_002162155.2 Triticum dicoccoides | reverse complement strand
AGTTAGCAGCAGTAGCGAAGGAATCGCTCGATCGGGTTCAGTTAACATCCATTGATCGATCGCTCGGGTTCAGTAACGCGTAGCCTGCAGTGCAATCGCTCGGGTTCAGTTAGAGCCCAACGCCTCGCTCGGGTTCAGTTAGAGCCAACGCCTCGCACACACGCGCGTATGTGTACGAGAGAAACGCGCATCGCTCGGCCCCCGACCTCCCACCGTAACCGAGAACTCCCCAAAATTTTCCTCCCCCTCGCTTCTACCATGGTTTTTTCCGTCATGTATGGCCCAAAGAATGTCATGCAGCTGCGTCTCCGGCCCGCCCAGGACGAAAAGCCCATTTTCTGTCATGATTTTTTGTCATAGAAGTAGGATCCCACCACATCTATGATGATACCGGGTTTTGTCACAATTATCGTCATAGAAGTGTCATATGTATGACAGAAAAAAAAATTCGTTCGGCCCAAAATGTCATGGATGTATCTTTTTTTTGTAGTGTGCACACCTGGTCGCCAGGTTGAACAGCTCCTGAGATGTGCAAAGCTCCTCATGGATTGCCAGCTCTTCCATCATCTTGACATCGCGGACGCCGTCAGAAAACATGGAGATGATGGCCTTGTCCGAGACCTTGGGAATCTTGAGGCGGGTGTTGTTGAAGCGCTGGATGTACTTCTGGAGGGTCTCTCCTGGCTGTTGCTTGATGTGGCTTAGGTCGCTCGCGACCAGTGGGCGGTCACGAGTACCCTGGAAGTTGGCGACGAAGCAGTCGCGCATCTCGTCCTAGGAGGAGATTGAGCCATGTTGTACGTTCGGGAGCTAGGAACGGGCCCCATCCTTGAGAGCCATGGGAAACCAGTTCGCCATAACTTTTTCGTCACCGTTGGCCGCTTCGATGCTCAACTCATAGAGCTGCAGGAACTCCACGGGGTCGGTGGTGCCGTCGTACCGAGGAGGCAGATCTGGCTTGAACTTGCCTGGCCAGGCAATGCTGTGCAGCTTAGGGGTGAAGGCGCGGCAGCCTGCCGTGGTTGCTAGGGCCCGCTTCGAGGGTGGAGCTTGGTCTTGGCGAGGTTCGCGCTGCGCCACTGCAGACAGCGCGTGGTCTTGACTAGGTGGCGCGGGGACCGCTGATGCAGCTTCTCGCGGCCGCGGGATTTCTTGGTAGCTCCTTTCTTCACGTGCGGGCGGCGGGCGCGGCGGATCACGTCGCAGAGGCGCGCTCTTGGCACCAAGGCACCATCTTGGGGTCGAGGTGGTGGAGGCGCGCCACGAGCCCCGTTGCCCGTGGCCTGCTGAGGGGGAGGCACAGAGTGGGACGGCGCCAGAGAGCCCCCAGCGGCGCGGGCAAGCTCGGCGACGCGGTCGAGCCACTCCTCATAGACGTTGTCGATGGGCGGTAACGCAGGAGCTCGTTCATCGCGATGAGCGCGGCCCACGCCTCCAGGGGAGCGCGGTGCGCATGGGACGAAGAGCCAGCAGGAGTGAGTGATGGAGAACGGTGCGGCCGTCCTGGCGCACCGAAGGATGTTGCGAGGATGCCTGCTGCTCGTTTCCCACCGGGCCGGTGGCAGCGTTGGCGGCAGGGGATGGAGAACGACGAGGTGGACCGCCGACGGGAGCCGTCTGAGCGACATGGGCGGTGAGGGCGGCCTGATGCTCAGCTCGAGCGCGGCGAACGTCCGACATGGAGACGACGGATCGACGGAGCGATGAGCTAATGGAAGGGAAGCTACGGCGCAGCCCTACCTGGCATGCCAAATGTTAGGGTATGGGGTCCCGGCAAACCCTTAAGGTTCGAACACTGGGGTGCGCGCGAAGTCTTTCCCTCCAACCGATCTACGCTCTAGCTTGCTAGGATCTCGCGGACGAACTCGACGAACTCACAACACAGAAGGACACAGGGTTTATACTGGTTTGGGGCACCATTGTGGTGTAATACCCTACTCTAGTGTGGTGGTGGTGGATTGCCTCTTAGGCTGATGATGAATAATATAAGGGCAGAACGGCCTCTTGAGGTTGAGGTGTTCTTGTGCGTATGAACTTGTGTGTCTCCCCCCTTCTCTCTACTCTGATTCCCCTCCTAATGTGGTGGCTAGTCCTATTTATAGAGGCTCTGGTCCTCTTCCCAAATATCGAGCGGGAACGGAGCCAACAATGGCGGGCTAATTTGAAGGGGGACAGCTAGTACAAGCTATCCTGACAAAAGTAGTCTTCGCCTGCACAAAGTTCTGGTGGTGACGCTGTTCTGGGCTCCACGATGACCTCCGTATTGCAGTCCTTGGTCTTGGTCTTGTTGCACCGAAATGGCAACCTTTGCTTGATGCCTTAGTACTCCGCGACTGCGCTTGCCCCCTTTGCACCAAAGAGGAAACAAGGATGTTGTGCGCGTTGGCGCCCACCTGGTGTCGATCGTCACGGTTCACGTCACGAGATCCTCATGAGGTTCGCCTCGCCTTGATATCTCCACTCCTCATGAGCCTGCCTGGCTAGGCCACTCCAGAGGAGGTCTTGCGTCGTCCGCCTCGCGAGGCTTGGCCCCTCGCGAGCGTCTTGGGCGCTTCGTTGGTGAGGATGGGACGTGCGGCCTGCTGGCTTAGCCACGCGGCGGGCCGCGGGCAGGCAAGTCTGGGGACCCCCATTCCCAGAACACCGACAAAGTCCTCAGTGAAGCCATCTTCACGAAGATCGTCTTCAGGACAGAGTAGTGTGAGACTCTTCCAGGACCGCCGATAGGCTTCATGGGAAAAAAATGAGTTCTTGGTGGCCAAATTTCGAATGCGGTTGAAATCCACCAAGATACTCTGCATCTGACGCTTTAGCCGGTCATGATGCTTATCATATTTCTGATGCAAGGCCACAAGAAGCTCTCGGTCATTGAGTACACGAGAATGCTTTCAAGGCCTCTGTGCAATCGTACTTGTTGTGGCTTCGGTGTTGGCGCGATGTGGCACTCTCATACTCCCAGCTAGAGGATAAGTAGGGGTTGCAGCATTGGGAACAAGAATTCCCTCCATTGGTTGTAAGAAGCTTTGGTGTTCAGCATTTTGAAAATGTAGAGGCTCCTTGGCAGGCTCGGTGTAGATGGCGTCAATGGACAGATCAACCTTAGGCAGGAAAACAAGATGGTTGTGTGTTGAGGGCTGATAGTCAACAGAAGAATGGAGCTTGATTAGGTGCATCACCCATGGAGCATAGAACTTTAGGCCAAACAGATCAATCCCAGAAGCAGCTAGTTGTCTGATGAAGAAATCCTGGGTATTGAATATGATGTCGTTGATGATATAGAATACTAAAGTCTTCATGGCTCCATCAAGTTTGGCTTCAGAAGAATGTCCCTTGATTGTCCATAGAGTACGCCTTAGAAAGTGGTATACTGTGCGTGTCAAGTACTCGAGGTCCTGGATGAAGAATTCCTTTGAGTATTCACCATCTTGAGGTAATGGCTTCATCATGTTGAGCATCTGACTCATATTGGGTTCGGGCCTCTGAAAGATACTCTACAGTTCATCTTGATGACACTGACAACCGGACTCATATAACTCGTCTGGAGTGGGCAGGGAAGTAAGCTCGATAATATCTTGAGCTTTGGCTTCGTGATGTACATCACCTGACATCCACTCAAGGATCCATGCCTTCGGATCCCTGTTGTAGCCACGAATATGAAGAGCAGCATAGAACTACAGTAGAAGCTCTCCATTCCAGTGCTCTTTGTCTGTTACAAATGGTAGAATACCAACATCCCTGAAGCAGTCAAGCGCTTCTTCAAGACCTGGCAGCCCAGCAATAGCTTCACTATACAGACGCTTGTGGGTAAAGATTCGCTCTTGATTGTACAGAATGCAAGAGTCATAGCTTCGCTATTGATGGCTCCAAAAATGACTAGATGAGATCTTTGGCTTTGTGTAGGGATTTTTGGCACTGTCAAAGAAGGTGTTGTGGGCTCTGAAGCTGTGCATGTTGAAAGAACCCGTTGTAGTTGCAGCACCTAGAAGCCTTGGCAGTCGTGGCTTGGGCTTCTAAACTTGAGGCCTCTGCTCCACATGATAGTCATATTGTGGGCCTGGAGCAGTAGGAGGAACCATAATAGGCCATTTTATAGTGACCAGTTGTCCATGATCAAAGGCCTGTTCAATGGTGTGAGGCCTTGGAGGTGGAACAGTGGCTTCAGCATCCACATTGGCTTCAGCATCCACATTGGCTTCAGGCTCCACATTGTCTTCAGCCATGACTGAGTCATTGGCTTTAGTGGCATTGTTTGTGGCAGACTCAGTGTTTGTAACCTCCGTTTGTTCAATAACAGGAGGGTCGGGCACAAGCACATTCTCCTCGAGAACGACTTGATTAGTAGTAGGGGGTGGGGCAACTCTTTCTGCATCTCTTGCTTCTTCACAATCTTCATTGGTTGATGCAGCCGGAATATCTTTAGTGAATTTAGCTTCAGACTCAGAGACATTCGCAGAAGGGGTGGCTTCAGGGAACACTTGACCAGCAACTGAGCTTTGGTGCACTTCCCCTTCCGGAATGCTCCACATGGTGACCTGTGGCCTGGGGCCTTTGCGAAGCCTGTGAAATGCGAGCAACGCCTTTGGTGAGGGAGTGGTCTGCACCATATAGTTGTCATCGTCAAGCACCGGAGTGGTGACTTGAGGTGGTGGAGTTATAGGTGTCTCACCATGGACGGGTGTGTCTTGCTGAGGGCGCTCAGCCCATGAGTCATCATGAGCAATTGGTGTAAAATGACGACCAATGCTGATAAGTTCACTGTTCGTAAGAATAGGCGATGATACCGTCTGGGGCTGGAGCTGAGGAAGGACTACATCATCATCAACATTGTCTTCACGACCAATTTCTTCAGCTGCGTTGGGGTCGGCAGCTGGAACTTCTTCACTTGCATGAGCCTCTGTGGAAGCAGGCTCATGGATCACAAGACGACACTCTTGGTTGGTTGAGGTAGGAGGAGCAACAAAAATGGGTTCAACATTGAGGGGCTTAGTGGCCGCATCACACTCTTTCCTTGAAAACTTCATCTTCAATTTCTTCTTGGATGGGGCTTCATAAGAAGTGTTCTTGTGCTTGCGTTTCCTGGCTTCGGCTTCAACTGCCCTTGTTTTCTTCACATTTGAAGATGCTGAGGGGACCTTAGTCTTTGAGCCTGTCATACTGGCAGGGAAGACAATGTGAGGTTCATCCTGCCTTGGTGCTTCAGTTTGGGCCGCAGCAGGCTTCTTCTTTTGCTTGCCAGCCATCCTGGGGTCGATGCCAGGGTGTCCAAGAGCTTTGCGCTTTTCAGCTTCATTGTGTGCTTGAACACACTTCTGTGCGTAGTACTTCATGCGCTCACGAGAGCCTTTGGCTTCTTCCCTCTTCTTGTGAAACTCGTCCTTGAGGTCATGCAGCATCTTCTTGAAGATCTGCACATCAGCCGCACTGAGCTTGGCCATATTCTTCTTGAAATGAGCCTTCTCATAATCAATCTTGTTCTTGAGTTCAACAATTTTCTGAGCCAATGCCAACTCATTAGCAATGGCTCTATGAAATGTGACGCTTATGTCCATAGGCAGCTGAAGATCATCAATATTGATGCTTTGATCATCGAACCACTCATCTATGAAGTTGTTCAGAATGTCAACATTAAAGAGGGGCAGATCGTTGAAGATCTCCGCCTCTTGCTTACTCTTGATCAGGTGCTCAAGTGCGTCATCACCAAGATCTTCATCACTGGATAGATCAATGGTGTCTTCCTCCTTGGGCAGAACGGTAGCAGGAGTCAGTTCATGCCCAGAACTCTTCTTGGGATTCATGGTTTTCTTGGACTTCTCAGCCTTCTTGGAGACATGAGAAAAATCTTCAGACTGCACACTCAATCCAGGAGGTGCAGTGGTCAACAGCTTCACAGTCGAAGCTTTTGGTGACGCAGAGGGCTTCGAAGCTTTTGAGTTCTTTTTCTTTTGCTTCGGTGGAGCAGGCGCATCTTCGGAGTCTGTGCCATCAGTTGATTGTTCCATAGTGGCCCTCTGAGCAGCAATGTGAGAGAGAAGCCCATAGAAGCTGTTGAATGGGCCGATGACATTGGGATTGGCATCGCGAGTGCCATCCTACCTAGGAGCAGATGGACCAGGATTGAAGTTGAGTCCTAGTTCCTTCTTGTTCTTTGTAGTTAACTCCTTGGCAAAGTGATAGTTGCACTTAAAGAGATTGTCTTCACGACACCATAATAATGATGATGGGTCGGCATTCTTAGGCTTCGGTCCACGGACCATGCATGGATAGAGGCCTTCAGAAATGGCTTCAGGCTTTGACTTAGGCTGCAGATTCATGTACAGAATATCTCCCCATGGGCGCTTGATGGCATTCTTCTCTGCATATTCAGGGGTTACGAAGTTATACTTGAACCACTGTTCAGCCCAATATCTTCGAATCCATTGGATTCGGGTCTTGCGCTGGCCGTAGCTTTCCTCAGGATCTGACTTGTACAATTCATACAGGTCCGGAGGCAGATATAGAGCTATGTTGCCTTTGCGCTGCCTGCCATCTTTCCTTGCTGATTTCTCTATTGCCATTATATTCAAACTGATTGGCTTCAGAATAGTGAAAGGCTTCCTCTACTGGTCAGAGAAGAACTGGCTTCAGGGGAGTGAATATGATGCTGTAATAACTCTACAAATGAATGCACACTATGAGAACCAAGGAATTCTCCCATGGACATGTACCAGTGATAGCATTAAAGGTGCGAGGGAAGGGGAAGAGGTCATATGCATTCTCAGAAGATTTTGAAGATAAATCAATTTGTAGACATTGACCTCATAGTGCGAAGATATTCACTTATTTGAAGAGAGTTGGTTCTAGATTTGTACGAATCCATGAATAAGTACAAGTGAGGAATCTAACTAGTTATGAAGCATAAGTGAATACCCTTAGCATAGTATGAGATGCAGATAAAGACAGATCCAGATTTGGAAGTGTAGAAACCACTTTTGGTTGAAGTGGATGGATTTTACGTATCAAAACACTATAAAAAGATAGGTTTATTTACCGCTGGCGAACTACTAGATGAGGCAGAGTTTTGAAGCCGAGCAGTTCAATCTCCCGCGCCCTAACTTGGCGGCGGAAGACACCTACGACGGTGGCGGAGAGGACGAGGTCCACGGCCGGCGTGAGTACGGCGTTGAAGAAGTTGCGGCAGCTAAGCGCTTCGTCTCCGGCGTCAATGCAAGCTAGTGGAGGCGCTAGGGTTTGAGCGAGGTGGCCAAGTGGAAGAAGAGATAATGACCGCGCGTGGAGTGTATTTATAAGGAAAGGGACAACACAGTGTAATTACACAGGCGCCCCTGCCAGTTCACATCTGAAGGACACGTGGCTTGCATGCAACTTATTGGAAGTTGTTGCATGTTCCCATGCACGCCTGGATTGTCAGGTGGTCATTCCGCCTTCTCGGGTATTCCGGCAGAAGGGATATATCATTAAAACAGATTTTAAATGTGTGTCTCTATGTCTTCAACTGACAAGGATTCAGTGAAGATATTCGACAGGTTTCAACAGAACACATAAGACTTGGATAGATAGAATTTGAGGTAGAGGCACATACGGGGGATAGGATCCGATCACATTCACTTAGATAAAAAACTTCAAGTGTGAAGACATATCTATAAATGAATGTTGTAGAGGACAGAACACGCACATATATATAGGGTGGGTCTATTATGATAACACCCCTTAAGAGTCTTATTCTAATAACACCAGCCTTATTCTGCACATCCCCCACCAGATCGCCGCCACCCCTCCCCTCTCGACCTTCTACCGCGGCAGCAGCCTGGGAGCGCCTCCGCCCCTCCCCTCCCGGCCTTCTTCCGCGGCAACGGCCTGGAAGCGCCATCGCCCCTCCCCTCCCGGCCTTCTTCCGCGGCAGCAGCCTGGAAGCCATGCCGCCCCTCCCCTCCCGGCTTTCTCCCATGGCGGTGGCCTGGGAGCGCCATCGCCCCTCCCCTCCCTGCCTTATTCCGCGGCAGCGGACGGCAGCGACACCGTCCCTCCCCTCCAGGCCTTCTTCCGCGGCAGCAGCCAAGAAGTGCCGCCGCCCATCGCCGCTCGGTTTTCTTCCGCGGAAGCAACCGAGCAACGCCTCCCCCACCAGCATATCGGCCTTCTTCCATGGCAGCAGGTCGGTAGTGCCGCCGTCGAACTCCTCCGGGCCTGCAATTAGTTGTACTTCATCAGATGTGGATAGGTGCTGCCTCGACATCAAACCAATTCGAGCAAGGAGGACTATGTGCAAGGTTCCTTCATCCACGGCAGCTTCTTGGATTAAGTCTGCAATGACCTTCAGAGCAAATCCTCCATCTCCGTTCACCTTGAGCAACGTCCAGACCGCTCATGAACTTCTGAAGGGCAAGTGGACTGCACAGGCGAACGCGAAAGTTGTGCAGACGGACGAGAAGAGAACTTCCTCCTACAAACGCAAGAAATCACTGCAACACGAGGTAAGCAGTACACTTCCTCAACCATATCAGTTTTGTTATTCCAAACAAAGCAGTACATGTAGTCCAGTACGCCTACAAATACGATGCAGTGCGGTTGCTTCAGTTTGTTGTGGGGGAAAATGCAGTGAACTTGCTTGGTTATGCAGTACGCTTGTGTAGGTTCATTATGGACAACGATGCAGTGCGATTACTTCAATTCACATTGTAGGGTGATGCAGTCAGCATGCATTAGTTTCGCTGTACCGTTTGTAACACATTGCAGTTCGCATGATTCAATTCATTTTTCCTAACAATGCAGCTCGGTCATTTTGTGTGCAGGAAATGACGTTCAGCAGATACAAAATGCCGCGCATAATTAACAACCTAGGGAACAACAACTTTTAGAAGAGTAAAGCTTCTTCTGAAAGAGATACTGGTTGGGTTACCCCTGAGATTCCTCGAGGATTCTTCACGACAACAAACAGGGTGCACTACTCTCCGGAAGAGGATTTTTTTCTAGGGAGAAGAGGTAGTTGAGGATAACAACGATGTCACCTTCATCTGGGAGGGCACTCACTGACAGGAGGATGAAGATGACGACGATGAAGATGACCCAATAACAGTTCTCAACCCAGAGTATAAGCACGAGTTCACTATGTTTGGACAGCATGTCCGAACAGACAAGGATGATGCAGTTGAACACGATGTTGCAGCAGATGATGATGATGTTCCACCACTCCAAAATTTTCAAACCAATCCACTGAGACATCGTCACAACACTAGATTACCACCACGTCCACATGTTGCACCCCAAAACAGAGCTCCAAGAAGAGCTATTGCATCAACTTCGACAAAGCAACCACCAACGGTGCCTCGGTCAAAAGTCAATAGTATGTACAAATCCTCCTCACTGTTGCCGCCGCGAGATCCTCAACTACACAGATCTGCTATAACCCCGCCATGTCCAATACAACCCGGTGAGCTGCAAACACCATCGGGTGAACGACTCTACACACATGTAAGTTTATGTTTTGAAAAATAATAATAATAGTTGCAGTCCATTCAGATAACATTGCAGTGCACACTGATATTTCTTGTGAGGTTTGACCTAGCATCTAATACAGTGGATTCTTCTGAAAACTTAGGAACATTGCAATGCTTTTTTTAAACTCGTATGCACTCCTCGTATTTAAAGACAGAACAGAGCAAATTATCTTATAGAGCATTGTGCTTAATGTAGGATAAAAACATGTCGCTAAACCTCATACCTGCCGTTGGAATGAAGTTCACCACATACAACAAGGCATGGGACTTGTACAACAATTATGCTATCAGAAGTAAAGACAACAACATAGTTTGGGTTCGAAGTTCAGCTATCAAAAGTGTATACAAGGGCAGTGTTTGCAGATTTCAAAGAAACACTCTAACATAGCACTGCATTCAGAGTAGAACGGTGCCCTGAGAACCCGACAAAGTATCTCGTACACCACTACAACATATCGGATGCATTTGACTGGGCAAGGCATAATTTCCAAGTGGTCACCGATGAACAGAAAGGTGTCTACGAATGTGAATTCAAACTCTGGACACACACGGGTGAGACTCCTATCAAAGAAGTTCACTTCCTTAAAATGAACAAATAACAAAAAAAATTGTGTTTATTAATTTCAAGCAGTTCACTTACAAAACAAAGAAATCATGTGTTGTCTGCAGGGCTCTTTTGCGTCCATGTGTTATGCATGCTTTCTCATTTGAGAGTACTCAAGATTCCTGAGGTGTACACCATGAAAAGATACACCCGTAACGCAAGATCAAATGCAACGTTTGACAGAAGAGACTATGAACAAAGAGCACCAGATGGAACATCGCTTTTTTGCCATAGAAAATTGCTGATAGAAACAGCAATGGACCTTGCAAACAGAGCGACAAGGTCCGATGCTGGGTGCCCCAGAGCGTTGTCTGGTATGAGGGCACTGATTGAGGAAGTAGATGTGCTCAACGAAGAAGAAGAAGAAGAAGAAGCAAAACTAAAGCAACTAGAGAAATCCCAGCATGACAATAATGCCGAGCAAGTAGAAAATACCGAACACGGCGAAACTGGTGCTATCAAAAAAGAAACAATTCTTCCACCTCCTGTTTCAAACACAAGAGGAAGGAAGAAAGGGGGCGACGCAACCTAGAAAAAGGTTGCATGCAAGGAGAAAAATGATGACAAAAACAGTAAGCCACAGCCTGAGCTGGACAGTGATGGTCACCCACTGGGAATAAGAAGGTGCAAGACATGTAATGAAATCAGAGGCCAAAATTCCAGGACATGTACAAAAAGACATGAACAAGAAAAACAAGGACATGGCGACGCACAACCAAACAGAAATTCCACTCACAACACTAAGAAATGGACGAAACCGAGACGTTGTAGCATCTGCAAAAAGAGTAAGAGACACAATTCAAGAACCTGCCTGTCGTGGGAACGATTCCGACAATAAGAGAGGGGTAGGATAAAGGAGCATGATCTATCGAGATGCATATGGGTGACACGATAGTTTTAGCGAGTTCGGGCCTCTCACGGTGGAGATAACAACCCTACATCTCGTGCTCCGGAGAGGCCTTTTTTTATCTTAGTATGTATCTGGAGACTACAATGAGAGGAGAACTGATCCCCGTAGTCCTGAGACTAATGGTGAAAAATAGATAGAT
>NC_041390.1:358002381-358006844 GCF_002162155.2 Triticum dicoccoides | reverse complement strand
ACAAAGTGGGGCATGAATGCCATAATACCAGCCCACTACCAAGCCCTCACTATGAGAATGATGCCGACTGCTTTGTTGCCTACTGGTCTTCATATATCCGAGTGAGTCGTACGGTCGTGTGGTGAACTGTCATCTGAGTAGATGGTATATATGCTGCTTGGTCGAGTGGATGGTATGCTGCTTGGTCGAGTGGATAGTATGCCTGTATGAAATTTATCTGGACCCACATGTTGTGTGGACCCCATGCTTTATGATATTTCGACCCTTCGTGGGCCTACCTATTATGTGTATCTCCAACATTAGCCCCCGAATCGATTGTGATTTTGCAGAACGAGTTTGTGAAAGACACAATTTGGTCCGAGTGATTACGGCAATACTCGGTACTTGTCATCGTGCTTTCAGACAACCAAGGTTTGAACAAAATCTCAATGGATTCTGACACTACGCTTCCCGACTGATCTGGGGGTAAGTGCCCGCGAGGAGCAACTTGGTGACATTTGTTCATCTCGCGAAAGAGGTTAACTCGTGATCGAAGTATGGGTGTGTCATTAAATTCGGGCAACAAGATTGACGCATGGACTGTTCTCTCAGAGAGATGCCATTCTTTATCCTGGGGGAACGTCAATATGAGTCAGTTCTGGATCCAAACTTGTGACACTTTGAGTCCTAGAAGAAGGCTCAAAACAGGTCCAATGGAGGAGCGTTAAACTCACCTTATAGGATTTTTTGGGAGTGATTTGGAGCTGGTCCTGCATCGAGTAACTGATTACTCGGAATTTCTTCACGCCTGGGACATGTATTTTTTTGTTGTTTGGCCGGCACTCGGACTGGGCGGACCGTTCCGAGTGGATACCATTCCAGTGGGGGCACGCTGAGTGCACCCACTGGGGGTAGTCCTCAAGACTGCCGTCGACTACGGGCAGTCGGCGGGAGTCTTAGAGCATGTCCTTTTTTGTTGTTGTTCATCACTCGGACTGGTCAGGCCGTACTGAGTGGAGATTACTCCAGTGGGGGCACGCTGAGTGCACCCACTAGGTGTAGTCCCCAAGACCGCCGTCGACTGTGGGCAGTCGGCGGGGGTCTAAGAGAACTAAAAATCTTCTTAGCAGGTACTGATCGAACTTGTTCTTCTCTGACTCGGAGGTCGGGTAATTCTGGAGCTGGTTTTACATCGAGCAAAATGTTTCCTTCTGAGTTCTCTTCCAGTGGGGGCACGCTGAGTGCACCCACTGGGTGTAGTCCCCGAGCCTCTGTCGGACTAGATGAGTCTGGCAGAGGGTTTAAGTCTCCCGATAAACCTCCATGCAGTCGACACGGTAAATATCTTTGTTTGAAATTGAGTCAATCAGATGCATCTTTAGGCGCTTGACATGGTAAGCTCAGCCTGGAGCTGAGTCAGTCGGACTGATCTTCGTGCACTCGGCATGGAAAAAATTCGGCCTGGAACTCGGTCAAGCAGCTGAATCTTCATGCTCTCAGCATGGTGAATGAATTCAGCTTTGAAACTGGCGACTGTAGAAAAAATTTGGACACTCCAGCGAGTAATCGTTCCAGTAGTACTTCTTATATTGACCGTTGGATTTTGCATGAAAGGGGTATTTGTCCGAGTGGACGTGCTTCCCAACTGATCGGGGTATGTTGACTACAAGGAAAAACTTGGTGGCACTCGTATGTCTCCCGGAGGAGATAAACTAGTGGTCTCACATGGATGTGCCATGAAACCCGAGTGGCGAGGCTAGTGTGTGGGTTGAGTCTCTGGAGAGATGCCACTCATTATCCCGGGGGAACACCAACACATGCCATCTCTGAGTCCAAGTTTGTGAAACTGACGCCTTGGAGCCAAGGATAAGGGCCAAGTGTATCCGTAAAGGAGAGTTGTTTTCACCCTTTTGCAGTCCTGAAGCTGACTTCAAGAAATGATTTGGGCGATCGTCCAAGTGGACGATACTACCCTTATAGATTTTCGGCGGAACGAGCATGTATGGTCAGAAAGATATACCTGATGCGATCAATGGGTTGATCGAATGGGCATAACCTCTGAGGGCAGCGTGGCCAACGGCTGTGCGTATCCCCCGAGTGATGCTCGAAAGAGGTAAGCTTTGCTACAGAGTGTGATATGAGGATGAGTAACTTAGTCGTTCCTGTGCTGGGGTGTAGAGGTAAAGACATGTCCAAATGATGGTGACGCGCGAGGTGGCCGAGGGGCGATGATGTGTACAACCGAGTGACGACGCGCGGGGTGGTCGAGTCATGATGTGCGAGGTGGCCGAGTGAAGGACTACATATCCAGCCAAGTGGCTGAAATGGTCTTCGAAGGAATTAGCCAGATGCTTTCGAAGCTAATGTAGCGATGAGGTTGATGTAGTGTGGTTGCGACGCAACAAGACCGGCGTGACAACTGAGTTTGAGTAGGAATGAAGATGGCGCACACAGCGTCTGGGTGATTATAAAGCTTGTCAAAGTGGCGGATCGAATGCACTTGTTGAAGTAAAGGATCTAACTGGTGATGAAGCACTCGACCACTCAGGAGAGTGTCATTCCAAATGAGTTGTAGCCCCCGAGTGTGGCGTAGCTCCCGAGCGTACTACAGGCTTCGACAACGGACATGTCGGAATACGGGAAATATAGTTTTGAATGGATAATTTGTAATTCATCGAGTCAGACTCGGGTAAAGATGAGGAGAAGCTTCTGAGTGATGCTCGAAAGAGGCAAACTCGCAAAGGAGTGAAGTGTGAAGTTTAATTGTAAAAGGAACTTATCTGTCTCATGCCTGGGGGGGTCTATATCATTGATACGATGAAGAGGATTCCATAGAGGGGTTGGCTGGATGTGTTTGAAGTCAACAGAGCGACAAGGCCGGTGTTGTGGTGCGCTAGGACTGGTACGGTGACCGAGTCCGAGCAGCGATGAAGTTGGCGCATAGGGCTGTCGAGTGATTGCGTAACTTGTGTAAAAATGGCACAAGCCAATGAAATAATTTCTCGAGGAAATTTGATGTGTGCTGAAATGATTTGTGTGAATAACACCCATAGACACCCGCTGGGAGTGCAAGGGGCTTGCTGGTTAGCCATCAAGAGTCTGAAAGAGCGAAGGATCCGTTCGAACTTGTCGAAGCGATGGATCTGACTGAACTCATTAGAATACTGGCTCAAATAAAATGGAAGTGTAGTGTTTCAACTGAGTTGCAGCCCCGGAAGACCGATGCAAACTCGAAATGAAGAATGACACATGGTGTTCGTGAATTATGTATGCGAAAAAATGGAAGCTGGACTCGTGAGTCACATAACCAGTACTAAGCAAGTATGTGAAAATAAGCAGTCGAGCATAGAGGTACACTCGGTGGCGTGGCCTCTGAGTGAACGTGATGTGTGAATTACAGGACACTCGGGAAGACGGAAATAACTGGATGTAAAATGACTTAGCTGACTGAAGGCGCGTGAGTGGCCGAGTGGTGACGAGGCGATGGTGACAGTCGACCTTCGTCTCAGTGTCCTTGTGGATAGGGATGGAGCGCACATTATACTTGTGATGCAGCTCCTTGAGTTAGAGGTTTGCTCTTGTCTCAGTCGGATTTTGGCTACTTAGGCGAGTCCTTGGACTGCAGCTAAGCCTCCGAGTGGGAGGCTTGCTCTCCACTCGGTAGGATTTCAAACACTTAGGCGAGCACTGGACTGCAGCTAAGCCCCCGAGTGGGAGGTTTGCTCTCCACTCAGTAGTATTTTTTTCAAACTTAGGCGAGTACTGCACTTCAGCTAAGCCCCCGAGTGGGAGGTTTGCTCTCCACTCGGTAGGATTTTTTTCAAACTTAGGCGAGTACTGGACTGCAGCTAAGCCCCCGAGTGGGAGGTTTGCTCTCCACTCGGTACGATTTTTTCAAACTTAGGCGAGTACTGGACTGCAGCTAAGCCCCCGAGTGGGAGGTTTGCTCTCCACTCGGTAGGATTTTTTCAAACTTAGGCGAGTACTGGACTGCAGCTAAGCCCCCGAGTGAGAGGCTGACTCATCACTCAGTAGGATTTTTCGAACTTACGCGAAACAGATTCGCAGCTAAGCCCCCGAGTGAGAGGCTGACTCATCACTCGGTAGGATTTTTCGAACTTAGGCGAAACAGATTTGCAGCTAAGCCCCCGAGTGAGAGGCAGACTCATCACTCGGTAGGATTTCTTGAACTTAGGCGAAACAGATTCGCAGCTAAGTCACCCACTTGGGGATTTTGGTTACAAGTATAAGCAACAACAATTATTTCAGAAAAAATTGTTAAAATCTATGTGGTGATGAGGTGACCAACCGATGGCGACGCACGGGGCGGCCGAGTGGTGATGAGGTGACCAACCGACGGCGACGCGGGGGGCAGCCGAGTGGTGATGAGGTGACCAACCAATGGCGACGCGCAGGGCGGCCGAGTGGTGATGCGGTGACCAACCGAGTGGTGACACGCAGGGCGGCCGAGTGGTTATGAGGTG
>NC_041390.1:357990066-358001010 GCF_002162155.2 Triticum dicoccoides | reverse complement strand
GTGGAGTGACGATGCGCCGGGGCGTCCGAGTGATGTAGACGCGTCCCGCGGAGTGACGAGGTGCAGGGCGTCCGAGTGAAGTAGACGCGTCCCGCGGAGTGACGATGCATCGGGGCGTCCGAATGATGTAGACGTGTGGCGCGGAGTGACGATGCGTCGGGGCATCCGAGTGATGTAGACGCGTCCCGCGGAGTGACGAGGTGCAGGGCGTCCGAGTGAAGTAGACGCGTCCCGCGGAGTGGTGGCGCGCGGAGCGGCGAAGTGGATGAAGATGCGGTTGGTTCTGTAGATTCACGGTCGTAGTTGCTATCAATGATGTTCTGGATGTTAACCGGTCGAGTGAACCCATGGGCTTAACGGCAAACGAGGGCCATTCGAGTGGAGGCCTCATCTGAGTGTTCCTGCCCATCCAAGTGAACCACAGCTACTCAGCTAGGTTGCGATCTGGACGGTGTGGAGCTGGTTCGGCAGGCCGACTCGGAGTGTTGGGCTCGGAGGCGTTGGCGAGGTTCGGCGTGGAAGTGCCCATGAGCAAACGAGCGATGCTTCCTCCGCTGGAGGCGGGCGGCTGCTAGCGGCCATGGACACCATGCAGCGGAGGCAGCCAGGCGCGACGGCGCCAGAGCTGGGCGCCGGAGGGCAGACGATGAGGTCGACTTGGTACAAAGTCCAGACAGTCATGGAGCAATAAATCCTTCATAATTACGCATTGAAGGAGTTGCCCATGTCCAAGACGTGTACGCAGAATCTGCATGCAAGAGAGCACTAAATAAGCGAGAGTTAGAGCCATTCATGCATGTAATGAACGTTTCCCAGGGCCATTTATCTCCTGCATGCAGGACTTAAATGGGATGGAATTAAGATTAGAAGGAGAGTAGAGGGGCGCAGAGCTCCCTGGTCAGCAACGGCAGCGGCGGCGGCGGCTTTGATTCGGATCCAGCGCAAGGTGAGGCGGCCCGCGACAAGTCCGAGTGCGGACCACGTTCTTCTGCGAGGCTGCGCGCGGGCGGAGCTTGAGGAGGCGGCTAGTCGATCCGGTGGCTCCCATCTTGTTGTGGCCAAGGACGTAGACAGCCTCGCCCACGACGCCGCGTCAGGTTCATGCATCGACCGCGGAGGTCGCCGCGCCGCGGTTGACGAGGGACGCCGCTGCAGCGTGCCATGTCGGGCCGTCGCAGAGAGGCCGATGCAGCACGAGGCCTACGCGCACGTCGCAACGGCCACGGCCGAGCGCCCGCGTTGCCAGATGGACTGCCGAGCACTTGCGATCACTGCACTCGGATGACGGGTGAGTTGAGGTCGACTGAGAAGAGGAAGCAGGAGGCGCAGTCCAACAAGCTGGCGGCCGTGTGTGAGGGCGATGGCTACGACCCATAGCGCAGCACGTCAATGCCCTTTTCTCTTCCTCGTCTCTTGTCTGATCTATCCATCGGAAGTTTTTGTTGTTTATCCCGATGGGCGCCTGCTAGTACAGGGAGGAAAACAACGGATTTGTTTAGAGCTACGATGATTGTTAGATCATAAGAAGATAGCATAGAAAGAAATCTCTTGATCGATCCGTCTGCGAACAGTCATGTACGCCTGCAGCATCAAGTGAAGATGTATCTTATCCTCTCCTTTTGAGATGCTTTAGTTACCATCTGCATCATGGCTCGATAGATGCCATGCCCCACGGTGGGTGCCAACTGTCGTGGGAACGATTCCGACAATAAGAGAGGGGTAGGATAAAGGAGCATGATCTATCGAGATGCATATGGGTGACACGATAGTTTTAGCGAGTTCGGGCCTCTCACGGTGGAGATAACAACCCTACGTCTCGTGCTCCGGAGAGGCTTTTCTTTATCTTAGTATGTATCCGGAGATTACAATGAGAGGAGAACTGATCCCCATAGTCCTGAGACTAATGGTGAAAAAGAGATAGATGGAAGAAGAGCCCCCTCGTCTAGTGGTGGGGGTGGCTTATATAGAGTGCGCCACCCCCCCACCTCCTATGTTACAAAGTGGGGCATGAATGCCATAATACCAGCCCACTACCAAGCCCTCACTATGAGAATGATGCCGACTGCTTTGCTGCCTACTGGTCTTCGTATATCCGAGTGAGTCGTACCGTCGAGTGGTGAACTGTCATCTGAGTAGATGGTATATATGCTGCTTGGTCGAGTGGATGGTATGCTGCTTGGTCGAGTGGATAGTATGCATGTATGAAATTTATCTGGACCCACATGTTGTGTGGACCCCATGCTTTATGATATTTGGACCCTTCATGGGCCTACCTAATATGTGTATGCCCAACACTGCCCCAAAAGAATAAGATCCGAAAACGAGGAAGATGAGGAAGATGAAATCAAAGAAGAAGATGGCGACACAACTGAAGAAGAAATGTCTTATGAAGAAGCATACGAAGAAGAGGAGGAAGAAGAGAGTGAAGAGGATGAAGAACATGAAGAAACTGAAGAAGCAGTGGCTTATGAAGAAACAGATGATGAAGATGAGGAAGAGCAAGAAGAGGAGGAAGAAGAGAGTGAAGATGACGACGAACATGAAGAAACAATGCCAACAAGACCACCACAAAGGAATGCTGCTGTATAGAAACAACCGAGAACAACACCACTTTCAAAAAACAAGGTAGGAGCACGAAAGGATGCAGTTCACAGCACTCAAAAACAAAAGCAGCCATCAACCAGCACGCGGGGAGCAAAGAAGGATGCAGTTCACATCACTAGAAAACGAAAGCGACCATCAACAAGCACGCGGGGAGCAACGAATGTTGCAGTTCAGAACACTCAAAAACAAAAGCCACCATCAACTAGCATGCGAGGGACTACAAACACAACGGTGCAGAGACAAGAACCAGCAACACCGCCACAGAAAACAAAAGAAAGTGCGACATTAGACACGCTCCAGTCACCGCGGAGAAGCAGCAGGTTAACGACCAAATACATGAACTTCAATAAATTAATCATATGCATAGCAGTTTGCTTATCTGTATGACTTATGTATCAGTTTAAATTTCGTGTAAACACAAATTTCCCACTGACTATGAGTTATTCAACTAAACCATCTAAAGGCAAATGGTGTATATAGTATACCATATATATATAGCAGTCTAGAGTAAAACTTTGACACATATTAATCTAAAAGCGATGTAAAAATGCAGTTAGCTCACTGGGAGCATGAAGTTCGGAATTATAATTGAAGCGGTTCAGATCACAAAAGTGCTTATTACAAAACACATCAAAAAGATGAAGCGTTCGACACGCAAAAGTACTTATTAAAAATCTACCTCATAACCTTAACCAATCACGTCAAACATGATTCTAACAGTACGATCCTCGAGTTCAAAGAAGTTGAGGACAACAACTTGCTCAGACTTCAGGCCACTATCAATGACAAATTCCTTCCACCCTTTCTGCAGACACATCCGCCCGTCAACGCCTACACGGTACTTGGCTGGTTTAAGGTGTCCATTACCAAGAACAACTTGGAGAATTCCCTTCTTCTTGAGCCGGAGATACCTAACAGCTCGTTGGGGAATTTTCTGCAAAAAAATAGTACAGATTAAACGCAATCTAATGTGCAGCTCGGAACTTGCAAACAAGAAGTACTCTTGCAAATATTATGAAGTTCTTGAGACTACCTGCATGTAGTACAAAACCTACAAGCGGGGAAAATTGTGGAAACTATTACTTCTCATCTATTATCTAAGCAGTTCACATATTGTAACCATGCAAAATAAAACACGAGCTCCATGCACACAAGCAAAGAAATAAAAACAAGATATAAGTACAAAGTGCAGTACACTTCAATAAAACAAAATAAGTACATTCCTAAAAAACTAGAAGTTCAGACTAGTATGGAATTATAGAAAAAAACACAAAGAAAAAATCAGATCAAGCGAAAATTACCATCTTGTAGTGAGTCTCAACATTTGTTGGCCTAAGCTGATGGACAAAAGGACTTGTGCGGCCAAGGCCACGGCGAAGCAGGGCGGAATAGAACGCAAAAACGTTGATGTGCCCATATCCAATCCTTCTGTGAATATTGTGCCATATGCAAGCTGCTCACGTCGCCCAGCTCGGCACAATACCTTCCCCCATGATGAGCACGACGGGCCTGCGAGCAAGCTAAGCAATCGCAATGCGTCGGCACACCACAACCATGCCCGCAGCAGGAGAGATTCGCGCAGGGGCCTGGAGCCATCGCAACAAAAACCTAGAAAAGGTAAAAAATAAAGAGAGGCTAGAGAAAGGAGAGGAGTTGCAGCTAGAGGAGAAATGAACTGCAAAGGAAGGGTAGAAGTTGGCCTACATTTATAGGAGAGGAATGCAAAAAGGTCAAAACTGAAAATTAAAGAGGAGTTAATGAAAATTATGTTACCAAGAATGAAGGACAATCAATAAAGGTTTATGTTACCAAAACAAAAAAGTCTTACCAGGAAATTCTACAATGACTTTGACTGCACAAATTCATGACGAATTTGTACACCTGAAGCACAGGACCATGACGAATGCAGTGCATAAAGGCAACAAAGTAGTGCACTCCCCTACCAATGCAGTGCACAAAAATGTAGCGCAAAACATGTGTTGTACGGAATGCGTGCACATGCAGTCCAGAAAACTGATCAATGCGGTGCACGGATGATTTGCTAAGCAGTGCACGCCCCTACATTGAAAAAAATACTTAAGATAGAAAATACAAAGAAAAAAATTTGACCACCACAGGTGCATCCGGCCCTAGCCAGTCTCGTAGTAGGTCTGCGCCCATCGTAGGCGAGCCGTTCTGATCCACAATGCATGGGACCGGGCGCACATGGGCACACAGGTCAAAGAGCATAGAGCTTCGAGCGCCGGATATAAGCGCCCAAATAAGTAACCAGAGGAGTTCAACATGGCCGCCTCGCCAACTCTTATAAACAGGTCGGGCGCGCCTTCTGCGGGCGAGGTGGGACTAAATATTAGGCCGCACACAACGCACCGGGAACCAGCCGTGCTCACAGGCCGACTTGGGCCCAATGCGTCTTCACTCCACGAACACAGGTCCAACAAGGCCCACTAAGAAAAAACAATAACTTCAAAAAAATGGGGGGCAACCCCCCCCCCCTTACCCCTCCCATACAGGGACTGCAGTAAGTAGAAGCAAAAAAATTGATGCAGTACGGAGCACTAGAAAGAGGCAGTGCATTTAGCTACACGAAGCAGTACGGTTTAGCAAATCCAGTTCCGGATTACCTACATGAATAAATACACGGTATAGAACACAGCGAAAAACTCATAAAATTGCGGAATACATTGTACTTTATTCAAGGGCTCGAGCAAGGACACGCAAAAAATACTGTGAAGTAAGCACCTGTACACAACATGCAGTTCTCCATTGCACACGATGCAGTGCAGAACTCTAACGAATGCAGTTTTGTTATCATGCAGGATACATATAAAACATCACAAAATGCTTGTTCGCACAAAAAGTGGTGGTTAAACAAAATCTACTGATCAAAAATAAAAAAACCACGTTAAAAAACACCAGTTCGCATACAATCACCCAATCAGAGCGGTTCCATCGCCACGAGGCCACAATCACAGACACAACACCAACCCACAATCTGCACAAACCGCATCGTCAGCGAGATCGTGCAGTTCATCTGATGCGACCATCCCACCCCGCGGCCTCCCCTTAAATTCAGACCCCTGCCATAGGCCTTCTCATCCACAACAACACAAGTATCCATTGCGCTGCCACCAAATCACTCCATCACATCCATCTCCACGCAAAACACCAAGCCCCTACTACCGGCCATGGCGTTCGCTGACGAGTACAAGGACGTGGAGGCCCATAGAAACACCAAGTTGCACGTCATCCACACCAACGACAAGAAGCAGGTGGCTATCACCCTCGCGCAGTACGAGCGCCACCTCAGCCTCCAGCACCACAAGATCATCGGCATTGATCTCGAGTACAATAACGAGCCTAAAGCGACGCAGAAACCCGCCCTCTGCCAACTCTCCATCGGAAAGAAACACCCGGTGCTGCTCTTCCAACTGAGTGCCGCTGAAAGGTGCACCGTCTTCCACAACTTCCTCGCTGACCCCAGGTACACCTTTGCAGGCTTCTCCATCGACGGCAACAAAAAAGGCTAGAGCGCATCAATCTGGAGGTCGCCAACTTCGTCGACATCCAGAAGGAGTGGAGGGTGCCCGAGGCAACCAAGGAGTTGGACTCCCTTGGAGACGTCTCTGGCATGCTCATTGACGACTACTACAACAACATGAAGAAGAAGATCACCGACGGCGAGCACAAGCACTGGGCCACCCTGCCTCTATCCATGAGGCACATCAAGTACGCGGCAAAGGACGCCAACGCAGTGTACGAGATATGGAACCGCATCACCCTCACCCAGGACGGGCTTCGCCGTGCAAAGCTGGAGAAGGAGGAGCCCCCCAAGAAGCGCGGCAGGAGCAGCTGGGGATGGGGAGACGCTGACTGGTGAAGAAGAAGATGGTGCCGGCCAAAGAGCAACCAATGCCAGCGTCGTTTTAGAATTATTATCAAATTTGCTTTATGTTGTTTGCTTATGTATCGTTAGTTTGCTTGTGATCATTTGCTTTTGCTGAACTTAGTTTGCTTGCCATGCAGAATCGCTTGTAATGATGTGAACTTTGATTATGTTAGATTGCTTTCTATTGAAATTAGTTTGCTCATGATGAACTTGTCGTACAGAATGCCTATGATAATTTTTTTCTATTGTTTTCTTATGAATCATTAGATTCGAGCAGTGTGCAAAACAAAAAATAAGATGCAGTGTGCAAATAGGACGCATGAAGTGCAAGTTGTGTACCAATGAAGTACATACTCTGTCGAATTAAGTTTACACATACGCAACGAAGCAGTGAACGCCCCTAAATTTGATAAAAAAGAATACATAAGAGCAAAAGGACAAAAATAAAAAATGCGACTGTATATGTAGTGCGGAAATATATGAACGTGCAGTACACAAACATAATCAATGCAGTACGGGTTATGTTTACTAAGCAGTGCACTCCCTACATTGGAAAAAAGATTACATAAGAGCAAAAACATGAAAACAAAACATGAGAACAGTACATCTACTACAGAATGCATGCGCATGCAGTACAGAACACTGATCAATGCAGTGCACAGATGGTTCACAAAGTAGTGCACGCCCGTACATTGAAAAAAGATGTAGTGCGGAAATATATGAACATGTAGTACAGGGATATAATCAATGCAGTACAGGTATGTTTACTAAGCAGTGCACTCTACATTGGAAAAAAGATTACGTAAGAGCAAAAACATGAAAACAAAAAATGAGAAATGTGCATGTAGTACGGGCTGCGTGCACGTGCAGTACAGAACTCTGATCAGTGCAGTGCACAGATGGTTTACAAAGCAGTGCACACCCAACCCCCCCCCCCTACATTGAAAAAAACAATAGAAAAAAAATTGACCACCCAGGTGTAGCCGGCCCTAGCCAGTCTCATAGTAGGTCTGTGCCCACAGCAGGCGAGTCGTTCTGAGCCACAATGCGTGGGGCCGGGCACATGGGCTCATAGGTCAGAGAGCATAGAGTAGCGAGCACCGTGTATAAGCGCCCAAATAAGTAACCAGAGGAGTTCTATATGGCTGCCTCGCCAGCGCTTATAAATAGGTCGGGCGCGCCTTCCGCGGGCGAGGTGGGACTAAACATTAGGCCGCACACAACGCACCGAGAACCAGCCGTGCTCATAGGCCGACTTGGGCCCAAATGCGTCTTCACTCCCCGAACACAGCCCAACAAGGCCCACTAAGAAAAAACAATAACTTCAAAAAATAAAACATCAAAGAAAAAATAGAAAACATTTTTTAAGTGAATAACAACAACAAAAGAAAAATGTGCGTGGGCACTGCCAGAAACTACAGTTTGTTATTAATAAATAAAACGTAGAAAGCCTGAAGTAAAAGTACAAATGCAGTCCGCGACGCCAAACAATGCAGTTATCCACGTGAAAGCAGGAAGTATTTTTTCTGAAATGCAGTTCTCCTTCTACTGCATTGTAGTCTTGCTAAAATGAAGAATGCAGCCATGTTAGTTAAGCAAAGCAGTCCGCTATCAAATAAAGAACTACATGAAAGAACTCCATCAAGAAACACAATCCTAATCTGATATAATTCAGTGCATGAAGAATAAATTTCACTTCCATGCAGTACACTACATGGACGTATGCAGTTATGTTCTGATATAAAAGAAGTGCACTTAATAGGAAAATTCACCGAAAACACAATCATCACATTTTCTGACAGTTGCATGCATACCTGAACAAGTCACGAAAAAAGAGGACACCACGTTTCGGATTTCCAACGCACTAACAGAGCCTCCTCATAGCAGAACCTCTCTGTAGTTGCCACGTAACTAAAAACAGAGCCCCACCATGCTACCACCCTGCTCCACCTCTCCCACGTCCTGTCAAGGAGAGCACAGGAGAGCAGAGGAGAAAACACAACTACTTCGTACCCCAAAAAACCCATTGCACCTTCTTCTCCAAACTTCCTTTCACCAACATCTTCTCTCCAGAACAAACATAAGAGAGCAGAGGAGAGTCATGGCAGATGCACCTCTTTACAAGCAGCGCTGCAGGTACACCAGGGAGCTCCACGACGTCGACCTCCACGGCAACCACAAGCTCCACGCCATTTGCACAAGCAAGGGTGAAGACGTGGACAAGATGATGTCCACGCTCAGGAGGAAGCTCGGCGGAATGCCCGTCAAACTAGTCGGCGTTGATGTCGAATACACGCACTACGTGAAGCCACAGCAGGCAGCAGTGCTCCAGCTATGCGTAGAAAAAGAATGCCTTGTCTACCACATCTCTGCAGCTAAAGACAGGTCAGAATATACCTATCAATCTGTACTATCGATTGTCAATATTGATTTTAAATTTTCTTCACTGCAATCGCCACTATTTAAACTTTGGTTTTCATTTTTGAAAAGCATGGCATGTGAATTCATTGACAGTTTTCATCTGGCTCCATGTATGTCACTCATGTGCTTGATTCTTGAATTATATGATCTAGCAATACACGCGGTTTTATTTTGTTTTACCAAATACAAACTATTTGACTGAACAATAGAAAACTGCAACATTACTATACAAAACATGTATGAAATTCAGTTCAAGAATACAATCATGCACAAAACATGCATTGTTTATGCAATATATTATCAGATTTACTAGTTATGATGAACAAAGTATTAGCAACTACTCAATGTAATAGATTCGGATATTCATATTGCAGTTCAGTTTCAGACAGAACAAAAAACATTGGTACTCCTAAGAAAATAAACTATATTCACTCTATACAAACATCTTGCAGGCCAATGGAACTAGAGAAATTCCTCATGAATGGTGAGTACACCTTCGTCGGATTCGCCATTGAAGGAGACAAAAGCAAGTTGAAGCTATCTGGTTTGGAGATCAACTCTGACAACTACATTGATATTCAGGTGGAATGGAGAGACCCATACAATAAAAAGAAGTTTGACTCTTTGGTTGATGTTGCCGGCAGGATGATAGACATTCACTACAATGACATGAAGAAAAAAATTAACCACAAGGAGGACCATACTCTGTGGGGATTCTGCCCACTGCCAAAAAAGCCTATCAAGTATGCAGCAATAGATGCATTCGCAACATATGAGTCATGGAGAATCATCTACGATGTCATCATGGGATTGGACAGGGCAAAAAGAGACAAATAAGCAAAGCAGAAGAAGAACAAGGTTGTAATCCAATACATCAACTAGAAATAATTCAGGGCTATGTTTTAGTTTCACTTTACTTTAGTCGTTGTGTTGTTCTTTGTTTCATGTATGCAAGCTTTTGATTATGTCCATTGATTCATATCGAACATTTCTTTTGTAAAAACAATGTCATTTTAGAATTATCATTAAATTTTATTTCTGTTGTTTGCTTATGTGTCACAGTTTGCTTCTGATCAATTGCTTTCGCTGAAATTAATTTGTGTTAGAACAAGTATTCAGAAAACTTTGAAAAAATTAATGTGTGATACCAAAACGTGAATACAGTTCACATAAGAAAAATAACGCAGTTCATAGAGTGTATACATGAAGTGCAGTACATGCACAAATGCAGAACAAAGGGGCTGCAGCAACTTTCGTTCAGTGCAGTACTCAACGTTGGTGCAAGCAGTAAAAATGACATCATTTGTACTACCACGAAATATATATACTCCAA
Source organism: Triticum dicoccoides (assembly GCF_002162155.2). Classification (NCBI taxonomy): domain Eukaryota; kingdom Viridiplantae; phylum Streptophyta; class Magnoliopsida; order Poales; family Poaceae; genus Triticum; species Triticum dicoccoides. Next base: position 357,990,763 of record NC_041390.1, on the reverse strand, counting down.
AAGAAAAAATGCTTCAGATAAGGAAAAAAATTAACCACCCAGCTACAACAAGGCCCCAGCCAGTCCTGTAATAGGTCTCTAAAAATGCGTGCAGTTCTCCAAAGTCTTACAAGGAAGTTCAATATACGTGTGCATGAAGTGCGGTACATGCTCAAAATGAACCACAAGAGAAGCACTTTCGTGCAGTGCACAACACAGAATTAGTGCACCTAATGCAGTACTTAAATGTAAGTCATGCAGTCCGTAGCGTTGGCATAACCAGTCACAATTTTGGCACAAAGAAGGATGCACGCAGTGCAAAATGTGTACACGTGCAGCACAGGACTATGACGAATGCAGTGCATATAGAAGCAACAAAGCAGTGCACACTCATACACTAGAAAAAATGATACGTAAGAGGGAAAAACAATAAAGAAATATGATACCCATGCAGTGCACAAAAATGTAGCACAAACATGTGTAGTACGCAACCCCAGAGCCACACCCCTAAGATAGACAGGGAGGCGACGGGGTGTGACTGACTCGCCTGCGCATGCGGCGCCACGGCACACCGCGTTGCCGCCTGCTCCGGCTCGTTCCAGGCTCGGCCTCGCGAGGGGTGGGGAGGGGGGTCACGACCCCCCCCCCCACCCCCTTGCTCGGCCTCGCGCTAACGCACGCAGTGCGCTTAGTTGACAGGCGCAGTGCGGACATTTTG
>NC_041390.1:357966200-357989625 GCF_002162155.2 Triticum dicoccoides | reverse complement strand
GCGGGGCCAACCCCCCCCCCCATACCTTACAATACAAACAATAAAAAATAACCAACTGAAGGACGCATCTTTAGGCAAAAGCAGTGCACTTGGTTAGGCAAAAAGCAGTGCAGTATCATAAAGCAATGCAGTTCCAGGATACACACATGAATGCAGGGTCTGCGGCAAAAAAGTGTAGCAAAAAAAAGAACAGGTACAGCATAAACTTGTAGACAAATGCAGTCCTTTTTGTTGGACGAAGAAGTTCGGCATCACATGCAATGCAGTTTATGCGACACATAAGATACATATAAGCGTGACAAAAATACCAGTTCACAGAGAATGTGTAAGTTCAACAAAAATAAAAATATACACATATATATACTGTATGAATTATTTATATAAAATACACATACAGATACATATTCATACATAAAAACACTGCTCCAAAAAAGCAGAGAAAAATCACAACAACAGAAAAACAAAAGTCTTTTCATACATTATATACCTTAGACACCACACAGTACACAACATGAACCCCTAGTTCTTGTCCATACATAGGGTTTTTACCAAGTAGATTGTTACTGCGTCTGCGATTGCGACAGGGAAGTAAGCCCGAGGTCCGCAATCAGTTCTCGTAGCCCAAGCGGCATGTCTTCATAACATAACATGTTCGAAGGATTGAACAGCAGCTGGAACATGTACTCCGCATTTCAATCTTCAACAGCAGGCTAAAAAAAATTAAAAAAATGCAGACAGTGATTAAAATAAAAGGTTGTCATAAAGAACAAAAGGTGAAAAAGAACAATAATAAAAAAAGTAACAAGAAAAAGAAGAAAACAGAGAAGGTGTTACATCGGTTTTGATAATTTTCTCAACTAAATGTTGGTCGTCATACAACTGCGTCACCCTCAGAACATCGATTCTGCACTCGTTTACTCCCTGCGCTGGCACGACTGGGGTAAGAGGGCTTCTCTGCCAATTTAACCCAGTCAGGGTGGTTCTTAGATTTATACACTTTTTCACCATAAATCGCCTTCAGCAACTGAGTCATCCTCCTCATCTGGCTAAAAAAGGAAGCACAATGTAAAAATAACACACACCACAAATCAAATTACTATTCAGACGAACCGAAAAATACAAAATTGTTCTCAACATCTAGACAGTCCCTCTTTTAAATGCACATGACGTCATTTCCTTTTATCTCCTTTTTTACAAGGATTATGGGGGCCTGAGGAAAATGCAGTTCTGTCACGCACATGTTGCAGTGCAGTACATAAACAAGTGTGGTTCTATGTGTACTAACATTGCGTGCGCAGTTTATAAAAAAAATGCAGTAGGAGAAACACAAAAAAGCTCTGCGCTTGGCAAGAAAAAATGACATACCACTTCAGTGCAATCTGAGTGGTAATCAATCCTGCGCCACTTTGCCGTGACATCAGGATGGCCAGTGTACTTCCTAGTGTCATGGATATCAAACGTCTGGCGATGCTGGTTCATCGTGTATAAGGAATAATGATCATCCTTGGAGTGCGGCATCATAATATGTTCACATCATAAAAACAAAAAATGAAATGAAAAGTGATTTCGACACATAGCACTAGGACCATTGTTACAAAAATAACTATAAAAAGAAATGCAACAAACCAGAAAAATAAATGACAGGAAACAATGAACTTACCATTTTGCATCCAACAGGTTTAAGTCGTCACTCACAAAAACCTTGAACTGGTTAAATGCATCTTGTAAAACAAATGTGCTATGCACAACTGGCAACACAGGGTTTCCTTCATCATCTCTCATCGCAAAGGTTTCCATCTGAAGAACATACTGCAAAGAAAAAAGAACAAAAAAAGGAAATGAAAAAAGGAATAAACAGTGCATTCAGGCATGGACATAAAAAACTAATACAATAGAAAAAAATGACAGGACACTTTTACCGTGATAAATAAGGGTGAAAGTAGCACACGTTCACCAGAATGATAAACTAAACCCATTTCAGGGTCTTGCTTCCAGTACTTAATGACAAAATCCATGAGATATGAATCCATTAAAGCTCCTTTGCCAAATGTATTATATATATAGTCAACATTGTCAGTATCAAGATCACCAAAAGGACTATGCACCATAAAGAATGCATTCCTGCAGTAAACATACAGATATGGGATCAATAAAAATAAAATTAAAAACAAAACACACAAAAAGGATTAAGCACACACACATAAAACTTACTCGTGGTATTTGGTTACAAAATCTTTGCTCTGAACAAGATCCTTTATTTTCCTCACCTCATCAATATATTTGAACCTCACAGGCTTCAATTTCTCTATGGAGCATCTCAACTTAAAAGCCCTCTCAACTGCCCTCTTGTTCGAAAATATTTCAACGTCATCTTCAGGAGGGCGATTAATTGTTGCACTCCTAGCCCTAGTGGCGCGAGGACACAGCGTAACAAAAGCATCATCATCAACATCAAATACATCGCGTGGAGAGCTAGGTCGAGAAACACTTCCACCATCAGGTCCAGATGCCATAACTGTGTTCAAACCATCTGTAGCCAAAGAACCAGAATTATCTGGAGAGATTTCAATGACACAATCCTCCATAACCACCTCAGAACCCTGGGACTCAAACAGTGACATACAGCCATCATGAAGCCCCCCATCAAAACCTAAAACCGTGTAGAGAAAACATGGAAACACTCAGCACAAAATACAAAACCTAAAAACATGTAATATAGCTCATTAAAATAATAAAAATGCAGTTCACTAAAGAATAGAATGCAGCATGATTGTCTACAACAATGCAGCCCACTTGTATACAACATTGCAGCCCACTTATGAAGAACAATGTAGCTCACTTGCCCAAAAAATAAAATGCATCTCACTAACACAACAAAAAAAATATACACATCAATTATAAATCACGAACTTAACTAAACAAACTAGTAAAAAAGCCCGTAAGAGCCGGAAGCAAGCAATACACAAAAAATAAAGGAAGGATAAAGCAGTTCACTAAAACAACCTTTATCTACAAAAATTAAAAGTGATGTTAAATCAAGGGAACACTTTCTTGATGTTAGCCAACTATAGAGGATGGTCTTTCTGATGTAGCCAATGTGCTCCACCCCAAACTGAGCAACTCGAACACCATCCCAAGTCTGCAAGAGTTGAAACATATAGAATCCACAATCATGCCAGCAATAAAAGAATAAAAAACATCAGTTTCACAAAATGAAATAAAAAACTTGAGCAGTATGGAGAAGAGGGGATGTATGGAACACACCCATTTGGCTGCATTGGGACAATGACATGTTTCAACACAAATCCATCAAGTGTAGGAGGATTTAGTGGCTCATCAAAACTTGAGCTTCCTTTTTTCCATGCACGCTTGATATTTTTAACCATCCTCCTAAAAACCCTGATCGCATCAGCGCTGCCAGGTTTATTGAGCGAGTCAAGAAATTCAAACCGCCTTTCTTTCACATTTAACGCAACTACACAATAATGACCAACGCCATCCCTCATATCTGGCGGATCAAAAGTTGCAAAAAGGACCTGTTCAAAGCACGAAAAAATAAACAAAAGTATTATAAGAAGAAGAAGAAACAGAACACTATAAAAACAAACACGCAAAAATATAGTATTCGACAAATAAAAACGTTACTCACCATATCCTTTTTATCAACACGCTCCTCGGCTTTTGAAGAGAACATCATTTTAACACTCCTGCCTACAGTACCACCATTCCAAATATTTGTCTGCCAATACAAAACCAAAAATCAAATAGTGCTCAAGAAAACATGTCCTCGCACGAAATCAGAAAATAAAAACAAAAAATAAAACATAAATTTCTGCATTCTTACACAAATATGGTACGGGACAACCATTGTCGGAGATCCCTTAAACTTGTCTACCAGCAAAGAAACCCCAAGATCTACAAGTCTTGTAGTGAGCATCCCTTTATCCCAAAAGGATTGACCAACTTCACCAATGGTAATATCACCCAACTCAGTTTTAAAAGCAATCATGTCCCTGAATTTTTCATGACAAACTGAAACATAAGATACTAAAAAATAACAACAAAGAAAAAGGGCTAAAAACCAAAATTAGAAAATACATATGAACAAAACAATTTCTCAGAAAATCATACTTCTTCTTCTTGTCCTTCCGAACCCTCGTAACAGAAGCGTACAACTCATTGTATCTTTTCAGAGTGTTGGATCAATGCTTGACGGTGTCACAACAGGAAGTTCGTCATCTGTAATAAAAACGATGAAGTTCACTTATCCAAATAATGAAGTTCAAATATGAATCCAAGGAAATTCTGCTAGCTATTTTGAAAATCATAAACAAAAGATCAAGTTTCACTTATCATTAAACATCTAATATAGATACCATAGTAATTAAACAAAAATGAAATGAGAAAAACATCAACTGTATTGTTCAAAACAAAACTCTTGCCTTTAGTGTCAGAGTCTTCATGTTGTTGTTCTTCAGAGCTGACCAATACATTTTCTTGGATAGGTTGCGACGAATCCAACACAACATCACTGGACTGCCCTTCTGCAACAACATAAGCATTATCTAGATTTACAATAGTCTGGTCAACTGCAACGTCCTTAGATACTTCAGCTACATGAGGCTCCACTCTCGATACTTCAGGAACACCGTTGGCCGACAGGCAAACACGGGAAGCAACAACACTAACAGCAGGGATGACATTCTCCAGCGGCTTTTCAATGCCAAAATCAGAATCCTCATGCCGGCTGGGGGAAACAGCATCATGGGATTGTTGAGATACATAAGGGTCTGCAAGGTCGACGGCAACCGATGCAGAAGCACCAACACTGCCACCACCATCAACAGCACAACCGCCCTGAATCAGATCAACGTGAACTTCCACGTTTTCTTCTCCAGATTGTGGAAAGATTAAAAAACACACAATAATACAAAACTGAGCGTGGGGATAATTAACACAACAAACAACTGCAACCCACGTGTATCAAAACAACTACAACTTCAACACACATATACGTAGAAAAGAACTGCAGTTCACTTTGTCGAACGTTGCAGTTCAGTTATGTTAAATACTGAAGCTCACTTATGTAAAACATTATGGACCACGCATGCAAAATTGAATGCAGTTAACTTCTGTCAAAGACTAAAGCTCACACATGTAAAACTATTGCAGCTAACATATGTAAATGAAAATGCATATGACTGAGCATAACACCGCACATCAAGTTTATAACAACAACAAAAAAATTAGATTACAACACACTAACAGAAGAAGTAATACAACTATAACTTATCAGCTACAACATCCGGAGGGGACGATGCATCACCCAAGACCTCATCCTTCCCAGAGCCATCGTAGGACTCTTTGTGCACATCACAAGCAGCAACACCAGTCTACGGGCATAGAACAAACCAAAAACGAAAATAAGATGGTTACGAAAAAAAAAGAAAAAAATCAACTATGCACAAGCAGTACAAACTTTACAACCGTGCAAAAATACAATAAAGATGGAAAGCAACAAATGCAAGTTTAAGAAGAGGGACATGTGGCAGAACAGACATGGCAGAAGTACTTGTACCTGACCAATTCCATCGTCCCTGGTTCCATGGACACCAGAAGATTCCACTCCAGCCTATCACAAAAAACAAAAAAAGTGAGGAGCAGTCCACATAATACACAAAAGAGGTTCAAAGCAACAAAAAACCTAGAACATACATTATCAGCGCCAACCCCGGCGTCCTGACGGTTTATTTCATCCAAAATATTCCCAGCATCCTTCTCATACCGACCGCATTTTTCCTCCTGTGTATGTCTCAATTGAGCATAGAAGACCGAACATTCGTCACTGCAATCTTCAGGCTTTCAATCACGCCACAATCAAAATTGTGAGCAGCAACAATATCTTCATCTCGTGGGCCATGGCCAACAAGGAAAAAACCAGGAACTGTCCTCAACCTGTCACCAGAGGTTGGCAAATCTTCAGTCAACTTCAAGACCATCACAAGAAGCTCATCAATCTCCTCGTGTTTTTTGCCGCCAACAAATGTCTGTTTAGAAGAGCTTCTATTATCAAACATCTGTCAAGCCATGAAACCACGAGTACGCGGCACCTCATCATCACGGGCAGGAAGCTGGCTAGATATAGGCTCATAAAACCTAGCATGAGTGCTAGGTCCCGCATCTGAGCTGCCGCATACAACTGCAACAGGACGGTTGTACACAATATCATCTGACGCCTTCCACTGCAAAAAAAGACAAGAGGCAAAGACAAGTACACATGTGAGTACTAGAAAAGTTCAGATTTATAATGGCTGCACCTTTTTAAAAAAACTGATATTAAAAACTCGGATGCACTAACCGGCAGCTTCCCAAATTTGTAAGTTTCCAAGTAAAGCTTTCCTTCACAAGCACATCCTCATTGTATAACTTCATCAGGTCTTTGGTCGTCAGGTATGACGCACATGGCGTCAACGTGTGCATGACTGAAAATTTGCGAAGCTTCAAGCAGTCAAGATACATAATCAGGGGGACAATGGCACAACCCTCTGCACAATTCTGCTTGCTGCCTTCTGTTTGCCACCTCACCACAGCTGCCTGCAACTCATCAACAACAAGCTGGCAAAAGTCCATCTGAGCCATAGCTGCATAATCCATGTTCTCTACCATTGCATCAACTCTACCCAAACGAACTGCTGGCCCAGGACACAGCAAATTATGGTCAGGAAGAACACCTTCACAGCAAGGTCAACAGTCACATGATCATCTTCCTCCACCAACGCCTTCAACTTATCAAGCAAGTCCTTGACACCTATACTTTTTGAATGGTCAAAGCCAAGCTCATCCTTGAGGGCACTCAACGAGTCATCATGGCCGTCGGCAGCAGGCATGGGTGCAGTATGACGTCCCATGGGTAAATCAAAAATGTGATGAACTGCATCACGATTTATTCGAAGAACCCTGCCATTCCCAAAGTCCATTATCATGGTGTCAGGGTCAATCACTCCCATCAGATAGCACATAAGAATGCACGACACTTTTTCTTTACTGTCAGTTCAAAGACAACACCAAATCCAGCATCCCGAACACGACTATAGTGTGCCTCTTTCAGCAAGGAAGCAGCCTTGCAAACAGTGGGAAGCGACAAACGTACAGTTTTGTTAAATCGAGAATCATCTCCCTCAGCATCATCTTCAGCTACATTGCTCTTACTAGACTTCTTCCTCTGTGTAAAGGGAAATGCAATCCACATTAGAAAACTAGCCATAAAAACGAGACAGAGAAAACACAGATAGAATAACAATGAAGAAAACAAATGCAGTCCACTTCAACAAACCTTTGGAACAACATCCACCTCCTCGTCAGAGTCACCACAAAAATCTTCATTGACATCGTCACGGGCACGCTTGGGTAGACTCTTAGATGAACCACAGTCTTTGCGTCTACCACTATGAACATCCCTCACAAAATCAGCAAGCACAAAGTCGTCATCATCAGAGTTGGGACCTTCAGTGACATGTAGTCACTTGCACTGAGGATCATCCTTTCCACCAGCTTCAGTAGTTCTCTTGCCAAGATTCTTGTTCATGCCAGCAACACGTGGACTCCGCCGAGGTGTACCACCTTCCTCAGCAACAGTACTCAGCTTCTTCTTCTGCAAAGAAGGCTTCTTCACCTTGGCAAATTTAGCACCCTTGGCACCATCTGCAGCTCTCCTCTGATTCTCCTTCTCCGCAAACTCTTTTGAGTCACTTTCAAACCTCAACTTCTTCTTGCTTTGCTTCAACTCATATTCATGAAGCTGTTCCGAGACAATCCAATCCTGTGTAACTTCCTTTGTACCATCAACAGACTGCGACTGTGTCTCAGACAAAATGGGACGTCTCTGGTCAAAGCTCACACCAACATTACCCTCTGAAAAATAATGGTTAATCAATTGAGTAACCTCCTCAAACCCAAGCGCCCCGGCATGGAAAACAGACACTGCGTCAAAATGAAGTTTGACTATGGTCGTTAAAAAGTGCACAAAAAGAACAAATGCAGTACACTTGGACATATGAAATGCAGTGCTCCAACCATAAGCTAAAAATAAAAATTAATGCATTACACAAAAAACTTGAATAAAACAACAATGTAGTTCACACATACATATAGTGGAGTTCACATATAGAAAATAAATTGCAGTGCTGCATACACTAACTTCATGTTTCTTCCCAACAAATTGGCGTACTAGATACAACAAGGCAACACCAATTGGTACAACATCAAAGTAACCAGCATACACAAAATAAACAAATCAATCACATACCAGAAGGAGGGGCCATACTTATGGGAGAAGTTTCAATCGGCGAATTCAATTGATGTCCTCCCTCCACACCATGATCCTTACCACCAGGACAACAAGACCCAATTAGCGTATCATTATGAGAACCACAATCACCTACTTGATTCAAAAAGAACCAGAAACAGAAATTACAAAACATCATGTGACAAAATAATGCAAACGAATGCTGACAACTAACAGAGCATAAACCAATATGCAGGATGATTTAGGAAACTAGATAAACATCAAACAAAATAAACAAAAAGCCTAAAATAAGCACTCCACATACCCTGAATTCCTCCTCCCACTCTGCTCGGCGAAGACATGGCGTTTGCCTGCAGCACAACGATGAAGTGACAGATTTAAGCAACAAAATTGGTGAAAATCTCACGAAACCCTAGATCCACCTTGCTACACAAGAGTATCGACTCCAAAATCGAGATAAAATCGGCTGCCTACGGAAAAATTACACAAGCAAAAATAGCAACAGCAACTACAAGAATATCAAAACAAGACGAGCGGATGATCAAGACCGAGAACAAGCGAAACGTACCACAAAAAAAGGTGTGGCATAGGCGGCGGCGACGACGGGGAGGGGGGAGGGTGCGGCAACGGCAGTGGACAGGAAAGGGTTGCGGGAGCATAGCGGCAAGGGCTCGCGGAGCGGGCGACGCGGAATGCAGGAATAAGAACCTCTTGAGGGCGGCGGTTCCTCGGGCGACGGCGGTTGCTGTGGGTGATGGTGGTTTTGCTCAAGGGAGGAATAGCAAGAGAGGAGAGGGGATTGTTCTCGGTCTCTCTCCCTGTCAGTGGAGCGGTGGGATCGCCTGGAACGGACATGTAGGAGACCCGCGTGTGGCAAAAGGCAACATAAAATGGGCCGGCCCAAAAACGGCCCGGCTAAAATAAGAAAGACCACATCAAAACGCACATGATGCAGTTCTCTATGAAGAACAATGAAGTTCCGTCTGTAAAACAAAAATAAAATAAACGCAATTCGTAAAAAAAGGTAAAATCAAAAAAACATGCATGTTAAGAATTCACATCCGAAAAGAAAAAGTCTACATTCAAATAAGTGCCACACAAAAAAATGCGGGGGCCAACCCCCCCCCCCTACCCCTCCCGTACAGGGACTGCAGTAAGTACAGGCAAAAAATTGATGCAGTACGCAGCACTGGAAAGATGCGGTGCATTTAGCTACACGAAGTAGTACGCTTTAGCAAATCCAGTTCTGGATTACCTACATGAATAAATACACGATATAGAACATAGCGAAAAACTCGTAAAATTGCGGAATACATTGTACTTTATTCAGGGGCTCCAGCAAGGACACGCAAAAAATACTGTGAAGTAAGCACCTGTACACAACATGCAGTTCTCCATTGCACACGATGCAGTGCGGAACTCTAACCAATGCAGTTTCGTTATCACGCAGGATACATATAAACGTCACAAAATGCCCGTTCGCATAGAAAGTGGTGGTTAAAAAATCTACTGATCAAAAATAAAAAACCACGTTAAAAAACACCATGTTCGCATACAACCACCCAATCGGAGCGGTTCCATCGCCACAAGCCCATGATCACAGACGCAACACCAACCCACGATCTGCACAAACCGCATCGTCAGCGAGATCCTGCAGTTCATCCGATGCGGCCATCCCACCCCGCGCCCTCCCCTTAAATCCAGACCCCTGCCATAGGCCTTCTCATCCACAACAACACAAGTATCCATTGTGCTGCCAGCAAATCGCTCTATCACATCCATCTCCATGCAAAACACCAAGCCCTACTACCGGCCATGGCGTTCGCCGACGAGTACCAGGGCGTGGAGGCCCACGGCAACACCAAGTTGCACGTCATCGACACCAACGATAACAAGCAGGTGGCGACCACCCTCGCGCAGTACGACCGCCACCTCAGCCTCGAGCGCCACAAGATCGTCAGCATTGATCTCGAGTACAACAACAAGCCTGAAGCAACGCAGAAACCCGCCCTCTGCCAACTCTCCATCGGCAAGAAACACACAGTGATGCTCTTCCAACTGAGCGCCGCTGAAAGGTGCACCATCTTAGACAACTTCCTTGCCGACCCCAGCTACACCTTTGCAGGCTTCTCCATCGACGGTGACAAAAAAAGGCTAGAGCGCGTCAATCTGGAGGTCGCCAACTTCGTCGACATCCAGAAAGAGTGGAGGGTGCCCGAGGCAACCAAGGAGTTGGACTCCCTTGGAGACGTCTCCGGCATGCTCATCGACGACTACTACAACAACATGAAGAAGAAGATCACCGACGACAAGCACAAGCGCTGGGCCACCCTGCCTCTGTCCATGAGGCAGATCGAGTACGCGGCAAAGGACACCTACGCAGCGTACAAGATATGGAACCGCATCACCCTCACCCAGGACGGGCTTCGCCGTGCAAAGCTGGAGAAGGAGGTGCCCCCAAGAAGCGCGCCAGGAGCAGCTGGGGATGGGGAGACGCTGACTGGTGAAGAAGAAGATGGTGCCGGCCAAAGAGCAACCAATGCCAGCGTTGTTTTAGAATTATCATCAAATTTGCTTTATGTTGTTTGATTATGTATCGTTAGTTTGCTTGTGATCATTTGCTTTTGCTGAACTTAGTTTGTTTGCCATGCAGAATCATTTGTAATGATGTGAACTTTGATTATGTTAGATTGCTCTCTACTGAAATTAGTTTGCTCATGATGAACTTGTCGTACAGAATGCCTGTGATAATTTGTTTTGTATTGTTTGCTGTAAGTGCATCTAGTGCCCCTTAGTGATTTTGGTGTATTGAAGACTTATAGGTTAAGGGACTAATGCGTTTGTGAGTGTACACAGGTATATAAGTCTATGAGGAGTTTGATATTTATAGAGAAAGTCGACCTCTAAAAATGAAGTTCTTCGACTGAAGACTTTGGATCTCTGAAGACTTTCTGAAGACTTTGAAAGTGAAGAAATTGGTGTGACCTTGAAGACTTGGTATTCATTCGAGGAACAGGAAGCGTGAATACTTTTGTTTTCGTAGTTTCATTTTCTCTTTCTTGAGTCATAGGAAACACCGTACTGTTAAAGGGGTTTGAGGAAATACTAAGGAAAAATTTCCATGTGATGCTTAACTCAAAATCCTACACCTACCAATCCCTTCGAGTGAAGCCATTGGAAATCTCATACAGTTCAGTCATATTCTTCAGTGACAGAGATGAAGTTCTTCTGGTCACTGAGGAATTTGTTCTGACTGAGGAGTTAGGAATTCAGCAGTGCGGATTGCCTACACAGTGGGGAACATGATAGCCCTGAGGATTTTGCTACTCAAAATTTCGACCATTGTTGTGTTATGCGCCAGCTGTCCCAAAATATCTATCCATCTAACGGTCATATCATTGAAGTGCATTTATGTATTATCATGTCGGGCTGCTCCCTAGGCTATAAATAGCCGCCCCCTACAACCACTAGCTGGTTAGCTGCTTCGAGAGAAACTGACACCTGTCATTTGAGAACAACCCATCCTCCGAGGACTTTGAGCGAAAATCATCAAGTGAGGAAAAACCCAAACCCAAACACCTACAAACACCAAGTGATTGAGCATCACTGAAGAGATTGATCCTGCATGGATCCGAAGCTTGTTACCTTTGAAGACTGTGCTTCTTCCAGACAGTTAGGCGTCATGGTCTAGAACATCCAATAGGAATTGTGGATCGCCGAGTGACCGAGTTTGTGAAGGTTCGGAAGTCACCTGAAGACTTACCATGAGTGATTGGGTGAGGTCTGTGTGACCTTAGCTCAAGGAGAATACGGTGAGGACTTGGTGTCCTGAGCTGCGTGTTCAGGACTGGGTGTCCGGGACTATGTGTCCTCGAGTTTAAATACTCAGCCGCTCCAACCAGACATACAACTGAGACAGCAGTTGGAACTGGTCTACCAAATCATTGTCTTCACCAAGCTTACTAGTTCTATTTCCTCAACTCTTTCATTTCCTCATAACTGTGTTGTGTGCTTGTTCATATCTGTGTTCGAAGACTTTGACTGAAGACTTTCTCAATTTCCTCAGTTCATTTTCTTCAGTCTGTTTGTCTTCATCCTGTGTTATCCTGTGATTACGCTTTCAGTACTCTGTGCTTGTCTTCATTTCATCATCATGACCATGCTTTTCTTCAGTTATGTTTACTTCTGAATACTTATTCTGCTGGTAGTAGTTCTTCATTAAGGAATTTCCTCACCGGCAAATTCCTCAGTGAAGAATTCATAAAAATCGCCTATTCACCCCCCTCTAGTCGATATAACGCACTTTCAATTGGTATCGGAGCAAGGTACTCCCTTGTTCTGTGTGATTTTGGTTTAACCGCCTGGATTTTTAGTTATGTCGATCGCAGGTATGATCAAGGTCTCTGCTGGGTGTTCTACCTTCGATGGGACGGACTACCCCTACTGGAAGAATAAGATGCGAATGCATCTTGAGGCAATTGATAACAATCTTTGGTATGTTGTGGAAAATGGTGTTCCCTCCGTCACACCTTCTCTGAATGCTGCTGATGTGAAGAGATTCAAGCAACTCGACTCTCAAGCGAAGAATATCATATGTGGCCATCTGAGCAAAGGACAGTATGGAAGAGTGAGTGCTTTGGAGACAGCGAAGCTTATCTGGGACAGGTTGTCCAAAGTGAATGAAGGAGTCTCAACACAGCGTGACTCTCGAGTTGATGTTCTTTGCAATCTCTTCAACCGCTTCAAAAGACTCGACAATGAAAATGTACAACAAACCTTCGATCGCCTCACTGACATCTCAAATGAGCTTCAAGCACTTGGTGCCACTGACATCACCGACCATGAGGTGGTGAAGAAATTGCTGAGATCGCTTGATTCCTCATTTGACACTCTGGCATTGATGATACAAGAATGTGCTGATTACAAGTCACTTGATCCTGCTGATATTCTCGAGAGGCTAAATACTCATGAGTTCCAACTTGCTGAAAAAAGAGATCTCTATGGTTCGAGCTATGGCAGATCACGTGCACTGAAGGCCAAGGCAGTATCTGAGTCCGAAGATGAAGACTCTGGTAGTAGCCTTCGTGATCCTGAAGAACTAAGCCATGATCTGGCTCTGCTCGTGAAGAAGTTGCAAAAGTTCTCAAGACGTGGTCACCTTGGAAGACCCTCAAGGAGCAATGATTCCTCATCCAGTGACTACAAGAGGAGGCTCTGTCACAAGTGCAAGAAACCTGGATATTACATTCAAGATTGTCCTCAGTGGGAAAAGGAATCAAAGAAGAACAAATACAAGGATTACAGTTCTGATGATGCGAAGAAAAAGAAGAAATCCACAAAATCTTCATCATCCAAATCCTCAAAGCCTTCATATCACAAGAAGATCAGCTCCAAGAAGGCTAGGGCATTCATTGGAAAGGAAATGGACTCTGAGGCTGAATCTGAAGAGAATGAGGAAGAGGAGTCATCTGAGGAGTCGGAGTCCGGAGTGGCGAGCCTAGATCTCACTACTGCATTCGTCAGCAAGTCTATCTTCAACACTAAAGAAAATGACCTCACCAACAAGGCTGATGAAGGCGATGATGACTACGCTCCCACCTATTTCTTCATGGCAAAGGGTGCCAAGGTACTCAAATATACCTCCTCTGAATCTAGTGAGCATGAATCTGATGAAAACCTTAAGCCCAGCTATTCTAAACTTGCTAAGATTGCTGTAAAACAACAAAGGGCCCTTGAAAAGTTTCAAAACATGCTATAAAAAAGTGATGATATGTTGGGTGAAGAAATGGATCGCACTAAAGCCTTGAATGAAAATCTTCAGAGATTTTAGACTAGGTTTGACAATCTTCAAGGTCATCATAACACTCTCTTATCTGATCATGAGAAGCTTTCTTATGAATTTCTTCAAAGAAAGCAAGACCTTGAAAAGCTAAGAGTGAGTTATGAAGATCTTCAGAAGGAGCACGATTCATTACTTGCTCAACAAATCAGCGCTTCTCAGGAAGAATTTGTTCCTCCTTGTTTGAAATGCATTGAACGTGAATCTGCTAATTCTTCACCTGAATGTTCAAATGCTGCAAATGTTTCAAATTCTTCACATGCCTCTGCTATCACTAATTCCTCATCTGAGGACATTGCTAGTATCACTGACGATGCAGGGTTGAAAGAATTGTACATGACAGGCATGTACAAAAGCCTCAAAGGGCATCAGACTCTTTGTGATGTGCTTAAAAAGCAGATCCTCAATAGGAACCCTAGGAAGGAGGGTATTGCCTTTGAGAGGAAACTTAATGCTGATGGTACATATTGGAAGCCTGAGCAGTACCCTAAAACTACATGGGTTGCTGCAAAGGGACCTCCAGTTGATCCATCTAACTTATCTGGATTTGCATGTGAATCTCCTCGTTCTGATGATGAGTCATTTGACTCCAACTATAAACTGTTCAAAAATCAGAATGGTGAAGTATTTGCTAGATATGTTGGCACTAACTGCAGGAATGGTTCCCCTATGAAGAAAATCTGGGTTCCCAAAAGATGCCTTGAAAATCTTCAGGTGAATGTCATCATGACGCCACCTGTGAAGAATAGGAACCCCAGATCAAATTCTTCATATGGATCCAAGTCCTCATACGGACCAAACTCCTCACATTGATCATATTCCTCAAAAGGATCAAAGTCCTCATATGAACATCATCGTGCTAACCCGTCTGTTTCACATGGAAGATCTAAGGATTATGGATATGTGCATTATTCTTCAAATCATTATGTCCATAAGTCCTCGAAGAATTTCTCTGCTTACTCTTATGCTTACTCTAACCCCTCTTATGTGAAACGAAATGGACTGGCTTCTATGTCATCCTTCTCATATGGAGCTCGCAGAATGATGAACTCTTTGCCGTGCCTTCAGACGTGGGTGGTTAAGAAAAAGAACTAATCTCTTCTGCAGGGTCAGGTCTCCAGACATACGAAATCGTCTGAAGAATTTGCTGGAGACCTAAGCATGCCTGAAAGGACGCAGGCTAATCATGAAGAAATGAACTTTCATTTCTCATGTCTTCATACTGCTTTATATGTTCTGTTGCTTGATGAAATTGATCTGATGAATGGATGTCATATTCTTCACTGATGAAGTATATGAGTTTATAAGTTGCACTAATTCATCTGCAGGATGATCAACCCAAAACCACTGAGTGGGTCCTTGATAACCCACAAGTATAGGGGATCGCAACAGTTTTCGATAAGTAACAGTGTCGAACCCAACGAGGAGCTAAAGGTAGAACAAATATTCCCTGAAGTTATATCGACCATCGATACAACTCTACGCACGCTTGACGTTCGCTTTACCTAGAACAAGTATGAAACTAGAAGTACTTTGTAGGTGTTGTTGGATAGGTTTGCAAGATAATAAAGATTACCTAAATGAAAAGTAGGGGCTGTTTAGATAAAAGAAGCAATAAAGTAAATATAGCGAGTGTGGAGAAGTAGTGGTAGGAGTTGCGAAATTGCCCCTAAGCAACTGACTACTTTACTAGACCGATAGCAAGTATTATGTGGCAGAGGCCAATGCTAGCATGTCATCCCTGACTTGGAATTCTATGAACTTATGGTTGGAACTATTAGCAAGCATCCGCAACTACTAATGTTCATTAAGGTAAAACCAACCATAGCATTAAGATATATTGGTCCCCCTTCAACCCCGTATGCATCAATTTCTATGCTAGGTTGAAGCTTCTGTCACTCTTGCCCTCCAATACATAGTCCTATCAACATACAACTAACCCTACGGTGTGATCCACGCGCGCAATCATATGATGGGCACCAAAGGACAGCAACATAACCACAAGCAAATTAAATAAATCATAGCAATTCATCAACCACCGATAGGGCAACGAAAATCTACTCAGACATCATAGGATGGCAACACATCATTGGATAATAATATGAAGCATAAAGCACCATGTTCAAGTAGAGGGTACAGTGGGTTGCGGGAGAGTGGACCGCTATAGATAGAGGGGGGAAGGTGATGGAGATGTTGGTGAAGATGGCGGAGGTGTTGGTGTAGATCGCGGTGATGATGATGGCCCCCGGCGGCGTTCCGGCACCACCGGAAGCGAGGGGGAGAGAGCCCCCCTCCTTCTTCTTCTTCCTTGACCTCCTCCCTAGATGGGAGAAGGGTTTCCCCTCTGGTCCATGGCCTCCATGGCACGGGAGGGGCGAGAGCCCCTCCGAGATTGGATCGGTCTCTCTGTCTCTTTCTGTTTCTGCGTTCTCGTCTGGCTCTGTTTCACCGTTTCGTATATATATGGAGATCTGTAACTCCGATTGGCATGAAACCTTCGCCGTGATTTTTTTCCAAATATTAGCTTTCTTGCGGCAAAAGAAGAGCGGCAACCGCCTTACGGTGGGCTCACGAGGGTAGGGGCGCGCCACCCTGCCTCGTGACCACCTCGGGCACTGGTTCGTGTTAATTTTCCTTCCGAATTTTCCATATTTTCCAAAAATAAGCTCCGTCCGTTTTTATCCCGTTTGGACTCCGTTTGATATGGATATTCTGCGAAACCAAAAACATGCAACAGACAGGAACTGGCACTGGGCACTAGATCAATATGTTAGTCCCAAAAATAATATAAAAAGTTGCCAAAAAGTATATGAAAGTTGAATAATATTGGCATGGAACAATCAAAAATTATAGATACGACGGAGACGTATCAGCATCCCCAAGCTTAATTCCTGCTCGTCCTCGAGTAGGTAAATGATAAAAAAGATAATTTTTGATGTGGAATTCTACCTAGCATAATCTTGATCATATGTCTAATCATGGCATGAATATTAAGACACGAGTGATTCAAAGCAATAGTCTATCCTTTGACATTAAGACAATAATACTTCAAGCATACTAATAAAGCAAGCATGTATTTTCAAAATAACATGGCCAAAGAAAGTTATCCCTACAAAATCATATAGTCTGGCTATGCTCCATCTTCACCACACAAAATATTCAAATCATGCACAACCCCGATGACAAGACAAGCAATCGTTTCATACTTTTGACGTTCTCAAACCTTTCCAACTTTCACGCAATACATGAGTGTGAGCCATGGACATAGCACTATAGGTGGAATAGAATATGATGGTGGAGGAGACAAAACGGAGAAGATAGTCTCACATCAACTAGGCGTATCAACGGGCTATGGAGATGCCCATCAATACTTATCAATGTGAGTGAGTAGGGATTGCCATGCAACGGATGCACTAGAGCTATAAGTGTATGAAATCTCTAACTGAAACTAAGTGGGTGTGCATCCAACTTGCTTGCTCATGAAGACCTCGGGCATTTGAGGAAGCCCATCATCGAAATATACAAGCCAAGTTCTATAATGAAAATTCCCACTAGTATATGAAAGTGATAACTCAAGAGACTCTCTATATGAAGAACATGGTGCTACTTTGAAGCACAAGTGTGGAAAAAGGATAGTAGCACTGCCCCTTCTCTCTTTTTCTCTCATTTTTTCTGTTTTTTTATTATTATTTTTTATTTTATTTTAAAAATTTTTGGTGGGCTTCTTTGGCCTCTTTTATTTTTTTGTAAAGTCCGGAGTCTCATCCTGACTTATGGGGGAATCATAGTCTCCATCATCCTTTCCTCACTGGGGCAATGCTCTAATAATGATGATCATCACACTTTTATTTACTTACAACTCAATATTACAACTCAATGTCTAGAACAAAGTATGACTCTATATGGATGCCTCCGGCGGTGTACCGGGATGTGCAATGATCTAGCGTAGTAATGACATCAAAAATGGACAAGCCATGAAAACATCATGCTAGCTATCTTACGATCATG
Source organism: Triticum dicoccoides (assembly GCF_002162155.2). Taxonomy (NCBI): domain Eukaryota; kingdom Viridiplantae; phylum Streptophyta; class Magnoliopsida; order Poales; family Poaceae; genus Triticum; species Triticum dicoccoides. The sequence continues at coordinate 357,971,473 of NC_041390.1, read as the reverse complement.
CAAAGCAATATGACAATGAATGCTCAAGTCATGTATATGATGATGATGGAAGTTGCATGGCAATATGTCTTGGAATGGCTATGTAAATGCCATGATTGGTAGGTATGGTGGGTTTATGGTACCGGCAAAAGTTGTGCGATACTAGAGAGGCTAGCAATGATGGAAGGGTGAGAGTGCGTATAATCCATGGACTCAACATTACTCATAAAGAACTCACATACTTATTGCAAAAATCTATTAGTCATCGAAACAAAGTACTACGTGCATGCTCCTAGGAGGATATATTGGTATGAAAAGACCATCGCTCGTCCCCGACCGCCACTCATAAGGAAGACAATCAATAAATAAATCATGCTCCGACTTCGTTACATAACGGTTCACCATACGTGCATGCTACGGGAATCACAAACCTCAACACAAGTATTTCTACTAATCCACAACTACCCACTAGCATGACTCTAATATCACTATCTTTATATCGCAAAACTATTGCAAGGAATCAAACATATCATATTCAGTGATCTACAAGTTTTATGTAGGATTTTATGACTAACCATGTGAATGACCAGTTCCTGTCATCTCTCTAAATAGATATAAGTGAAGCACGAGAGTTTACATCTTTCTACAAAAGATATGCCCACGCTCTAACAAATCTAAGTGAAGAAAAAGAGCATTCAACAAATGGCGGTTGTATATGTAAAGAAAAACAGGCAATCCAAGCTTCAAATGATATAAGTGAAGCACATGAAGCATTCTATAAGGCCATACTCAAAAGATATAAGTGAAGTGCAATGAGCTTTCTATAAATCAACCAAGGACTATCTCATACCAGCATGGTGCATAAAAGACAAATGAAAACTAAATGCAAAAGACGCTCCAAGATTGCACATATCGCATGAACGAAACGAATCTGAAAACATACCAATACTTGTTGAAGAAAGAGGGGATGCCTTCCGGGGCATCCCCAAGCTTAGACGCTTGAGTCTCCTTGAATATTTACTTGAGGTGCCTCGGGCATCCCCAAGCTTGAGCTCTTGCCTCTCTTCCTTCTTCTCACATCGAGACCTTCTCGATCATCGAACACTTCATCCACACAAAATTTCAACAGAAAACTCGGTAAGATCCATTAGTATAATAAAGCAAATCACTACTCTATCTACTGTTGCAAACCAATTCACATTTTGTTTTTGCATTGTGTCTACTGTAGTATAACTTTTTCATGGCTTAATCCACTGATATAAATTGATAGTTTCGTCAAAACAAGCAAACTATGCATCAAAAACAGAATCTGTCTAAAACAGAACAGTCTGTAGCAATCTGAACATTCACCATACTTTTGATACTTGAAAATTTCTGCCAAAATTAGGAACAATAAACAATTTGTACAGAAATACAGTGCAAAAAGAATTAGAACCATTTGATGTTCCAGTAAAAAACTAAAATTCATGCACTACAGCAAAAGTTTCTGTCCTGCACCGCACAAACCAACAAGCATCGTAAACATCCTAAAGGCAAACCTTGGCACATTATTTTTATAATACAATGGAATTGTACAAGGGGATAATTATTTTTGTTGAAAAGTTTCTGTAATCAAGATTCACAAAGTTGCCGTGAGCATGAACAAAGTTCAAGGAGCTCTCCCACTTCAACAATGCTTGTCTTTCTCACTTTCGCTTTTCTTTTTGAAAAAGTTTTGGGTTCCCCTCTTTATTTTTGTTGTTTTTAAACTATATGAAAGCACTCAACAAAAATAAATGACTCTCTAAAACTTCCGGGTTGTCTCCCTGGCGGCGCTTTCTTTAAAGCCATTAAGCTAGGCATATAGTGCTCAAGTAGTGAATCCACCCGGATCCCAAGGTATATCAAAGCCAATTTTAATTAACAATGATTTGTAATTTAGTAGTGAGCACAAAGCAACATATATCAAGCAATGACGAAGTCTAACTCTCTTCCTATGCATCGGCATGTCATAAAAGAACAATTCATGCACAGCTAGTAAAGGCCAATGCATAGTATAAACAGTTTCTTGCAATTTTATCATGTTGGAAACATAGAGAGGTGGAGATATAGTTCCTCTCTCATAATAATTGCAAGTAGGAGCAGCAAGAACATGTATATTATATTCATCAAAATCATCATGTGTAACGGTAAAAGGCAACCCATCAATATAATCCTTAATAAGTGTAAACATCTCCGATATGGTATAATCGGGAGAATTCAAAAAGATAATAGGACTATCATGCGTGGGTGCAATAGCAACAATTTCATGTTTAACATAAGGAACTATAGCAAGTTCATCTCCATAAGCATAATTCATATTGGCATCTTGGCCATAAGCATAGCAAGCATCATCAAAAAGGGATATTTCAAAAGAATCATAGGGATCATAACAGTCATCATAGCAATCATCCTTCGGTAAGCACGAAGGGGAATTAACAATGTAAGAGTTGAAGAGTTACTCTCATTAGAAGGTGGGCACGGGTGATCAATCCACTCTTCCTCCTTTTGTTCTTCGCTCTCCTCATCATCTTTTTCATCCAATGGGCTCATAGTTTCATCAATTTCTTCTTCCATAGACTCCTGCAAAATATTAGTCTCTTCTTGGACAGTGTAGTATTCCTCAATATATGGTTTAACATAGGCATTAGAAGCATAATTATCATAGCAATATTTAAGTATGGCAAAATTTTCAGATTCGTAAAGAGTAGCACCATACTTTTCAATCAAAGAAGCAATTTCGTAAGCACCCTTAAAAGCAACAAATTCTTCAATTTGTTGAACATCATAGTAATTATAAACACCCTTAGCATACGAAGATACGATTCCATTATTACTAAACTCACATTGATAGGGAAGGTGTTTCTTAGGGTTTTCAAAACAACAAGTAAAATCATATATTTCACATAAATTCCAAGCATAGCATTGCAAACGTTGAATTTGACTCCATAATAGTTTCCCTTTTTCAGATATACGGTGTCGCACATAACAAGCATGCTCATCTAAAGATTTTCCCTCAACTAAGCTAGTTGGGGTTTCGGCACGAGCACAAAGGGATCGAAGATGATCCAAGTAAAAAGCTTCAACAGTGTGATAGATTTTGAGTGGTCCTTCAACCATTGGTTCAGTAGGTACAACTAATTTTTTGGTATTTTGTGTTTTCTACCCATAACTAAAGATAGAAAACAACTAAGAACAACAAATAAAAATTACTTAGTGATAAAGCAAACAAGCACACACGAGAATATTCACCCCACGCTATTGCTCCCCGGCAACGGCGCCAGAAAAAGGTCTTGATAACCCACAAGTATAGGGGATCGCAACAGTTTTCGATAAGTAAGAGTGTCGAACCCAACGAGGAGCTAAAGGTAGAACAAATATTCCCTCAAGTTCTATCGACCACTGATACAACTCTACGCACGCTTGACGTTCGCTTTACCTAGAACAAGTATGAAACTAGAAGTACTTTGTAGGTGTTGTTGGATAGGTTTGCAAGATAATAAAGATTATGTAAATGAAAAGTAGGGGCTGTTTAGATAAAAGAAACAATAAAGTAAATATAGTGAGTGTGTAAAAGTGGTGGTAGGAGTTGCGAAATTGCCCCTAAGCAACTGACTACTTTACTAGACCGATAGCAAGTATTATGGGGCAGAGGCCACTGCTAGCATGTCATCCCTGACTTGGAATTCTATGAACTTATGATTGGAACTATTAGCAAGCATCCGCAACTACTAATGTTCATTAAGGTAAAACCAACCATAGCATTAAGATATATTGGTCCCCCTTCAACCCCGTATGCATCAATTTCTATGCTAGGTTGAAGCTTTTGTCACTCTTGCCCTCCAATACATAGTCCTATCAACATACAACTAACCCTATGGTGTGATCCACGCGCGCAATCATATGATGGGCACCAAAGGACAGCAACATAACCACAAGCAAATTAAATAAATCATAGCAATTCATCAACCACCGATAGGACAACGAAAATCTACTCAGACATCATAGGATGGCAACACATCATTGGATAATAATATGAAGCATAAAGCACCATGTTCAAGTAGAGGGTACAGCGGGTTGCGGGAGAGTGGACCGCTGTAGATAGAGGGGGGAAGGTGATGGAGATGTTGGTGAAGATGGCGGAGGTGTTTGTGTAGATCGCGGTGATGATGATGGCCCCCGGCGGCGTTCTGGCACCACCGGAAGCGAGGGGGAGAGAGCCCCCCTCCTTCTTCTTCTTCCTTGACCTCCTCCCTAGATGGGAGAAGGGTTTCCCCTTTGGTCCATGGCCACCATGGCACGGGAGGGGCGAGAGCCCCTCCGAGATTGGATCTGTCTCTCTGTCTCTCTCTGTTTCTGCGTTCTCGTCTGGCTCTGTTTCACCGTTTCGTATATATATGGAGATCTGTAACTCCGATTGGCATGAAACCTTCGCCGTGATTTTTTTCCGGATATTAGATTTCTTGCGGCAAAAGAAGAGCGTCAACCGCCTTACGTGGGCTCACAAGGGTAGGGGCGCGCCCTAGGGGGGGCGCGCGCCCCTGCCTCGTGACCACCGCGGGCACTGGTTCGCGTTGATTTTTCCTTCCGAATTTTCCATATTTTTCAAAAATAAGCTCCGTACGTTTTTATCCCATTTGGACTCTGTTTGATATGGATATTCTATGAAACCAAAAACATGCAACAGACAGGAACTGGCACTGAGCACTGGATCAATATGTTAGTCCCAAAAATAATATAAAAAGTTGCCAAAAAGTATATGAAAGTTGTGTTGGAGAACGTAGCAGAAAACAAAAAATTTCTTACGGTTTCACCAAGATCCATCTATGAGTTCATCTAGCAACGAGTGATTGGATGCATCTACATACCTTTGTAGATCGTGAGCGGAAGTGTTCAAAGAACGGGGATGAGGTAGTCGAACACGACGTGATCCAAATCACCAGAGATCCTAGCACCGAACGGACGGCACCTCCGCGTTCAACACACGTACGGTCAGCGTAACGTCTCCTTCTTCTTGATCCAGCAAGGGGAGAGGAGAGGTTGAGGAAGATGGCTCCAGCAGCAGCACGATGGCGTGGTGGTGATGGAGCTGCAGTACTCCGGCAGGGCTTCGCTAAGCACTATGGAGGAGGAGGAGGTGTTGGAGAGGGAGAAGGAGGCAACCAAAGGCATAGCTCAAAAGCCCTCATTCCCCCATTATATATAGGAGGGCCAAGGGGGGGGCGCCGGCCCTAGGAGATCCAATCTCCTAGGGGGGGCGGCGGCCAAGGGAGGTT